>NC_134358.1:244094463-244456963 GCF_048569485.1 Anomaloglossus baeobatrachus | reverse complement strand
CTAGACCTATTATTTTTCATTGCTTTACTCATGGCTCCTTTTTTATTTGTTTAGGATCCTCTTTTTCTTTCAATCTAGCCCTTAATTTATTAATTTGTGCTTCTAAATCTTCCCCCTCTCTGCAGTTTCTCCTCATCCATATCATTTTGCTGAATGACATGTTACTTTTCCATTTTTTTAGGTGATTGCTACTGAAATTCAAAAACCTATTAGCATCCACTGTTTTAAAGTGTGTATTGGTGTGAATTTTACCATCTTTTCTAAAAATATTCAAATATAAAAAAAACTATTTCTTCGAGTTGAAATGTTCACTGAAGATTAATGTTTGTGTTGTCATTCAAATATTTTAAAAAAATCTTTACGTTTCTCCCCAGGGCCCTTCCAAATCAAAATTAAATCACTAAAAGTTTGTAGAAATAAACATTTTCTGCAAACAATGCATTACTCTATATGAATTCCTGTTAAAATGTCCTCATGTAAAGATGAGCAAAAACAGGTGCACGTTATGTACCCATTGCAGTCCCATGGCACTGCAAGTAAATATCACCCCAAAAGCAAAATAATTATTTTTCAAAATATACTCTTATACAAGGGTCTCCAGTCTGTGGCTCAGAAGCCACATGTGGCTCGTGGAACCGTGAATTGTGACTTGTGGCTGTTTGCCACAACCTCAGAACCTCAGTTTGCGGACACGGTGTTTCGGGATGGTTGTCCCTCGTCAGCCACCCCGAAACACCATGTCTGCAAATTGAGGCTCTGATCTGGCATAAATTCTAAGTCATACAACAAGACTCATTAAATGGCCACTTTTAACTTTTAGGATTACTACTTCTAATAGGTGGCACCAGAGTTTGTCTTCTTCCTCCCTGAAGAGACAATTTGAACATTTGATTGCATTCACTCAAATTGAATCCTGACATTTTCAGGATATTTGTAACAAATTTGATTAGGTATGTATTTGTTTGCTCATTTTTAACTACTACCATTGTAGTAATTGGGGAATAAGACCCTGCCCAGTAGCCCCTCTATTATCCTGACATGACAAGCACCTAAGGAGACTTTGCCAACACAGTAATTCACGAGTCAGTACATATATGACATATTCTTCAACATTTCCTACAGATAGCAGACGTTTTACCAATATACTTGATGTTTTCACATCTGCAGAAGCTGGTGGGGATGCATATTTTAATTTCTCCCTGTGATTCATTAGGAATGTCATTTCAGGTCTGGTGGGAGCTCAGTGCTCATAATCTTCACAAAAGGAAGCGTAGAAATAGAAACGGCCAGCTTCATATTTGGGAGATTTACGTTATGTTCTAGTGTGATACATGTACGCCAACTAAGAGCAGCTGCTCAGAGAAAAAAATCTACGGTTCTTGACATGTCACATTTAGTTAAGTGCTTAAAACATAATTCACTTTCTTTGAAGCTCATAGGAATTTTACATAAATTTAAGGCTGTTGTCTGGCAGAATGGTTGTCCAAAAATATATGGTGTTACATAGCAAAGCAGTTATCAAGACAGATGAATATGAGATGGGAGATTGCTTTTTGGGGATGACCTTACACAATGGATCCACAATCACTCTAATTGTCGTCCAGGGAGTTATTTATCTATTGTATCTTGGCTCAAGATGAAATTTCATCAGAACTTTCAAAAGGCGACTTCCATACACAATGTTTCCTAAACGCATTTTCATTACTCACTAAGAGAAATTCAGAGATAAAAGATATTGATCTAATATTGCCAAAGATAATTACATTACTTCTAAACTTTTCCACTATAGATGCCACTAGTGGTAAGAACTGAACATAACACTTTCCGTATGGGTTCTGTAATTAAGGTTGCAAAAAAAGAAGCCACATATGATATTGCACAGTTTCCAATCTTTTGAGCTATGGCTCCTTTTAATAAATCTTTAGTTTATTATCAATAGCAACAGACTGATTTAATGACAGAATAAGATATATTACCTATACACTAACGAGCAAAAGGGTAACAATGGTATAAAACTTTCAGGCTTCATATCTCACCATCCACTACAGCTTAGCGTATGAGACAACCTTTATTTTGTAGACAATTATCTTGCCCATCTCATACATGAATTTGACTGGCAAATATTTGGCATATGATTAGTTATGCAGATTCTTGTCCTCTCACAGCATTGTTACTGTTTCGCTCCTAAAAATATAAATTTGAATTTTTATTGTTTTATTAGTATTTTGTAAATCCACCTGTAACTTCCAACACTGCCGAATCCTAAAGGGGCATGCTCTCAATCAGATTTAAGTATGTCAACACCGAAATCTGATGCCAGGTCTCTTATACATGTTCCCAATGTTGGTGTAGACTGGTGGACTCACTTTGATTATGTATACAACTTTTACTTCACCTCTACCCACAAGTGTTCATTTGGCTTGAGGTCTGGGGACTGAGGGGGCCAATCCAGCACCACTGCTTCATTGTCATTGAACCATTTCTTATCCAATCTCAACGTATGCTTCAGGTCATTGTCGTGCTGGAACACTATGTCGTCCTTTTCATATCCATAGTACTCGAGTGTAAAAATTAATTTGTCTTGTAGGATACTTACTTATAGCTTAGTACTGAGACCACTATCAATCCTGGTCAAGTATCCAATGCCTTTGGCTGTGAAGCAACCCTACATGACCAGGCTTCCTCTACCAAACTTGACAGTTCCTTAAATTTCTTGATCCTTTAGCCCTTTTTTCCCTTGTTTCTTTCAGACTCATTTGCACCTAGTCTATTGACTTTCATTTCATCGCTTCAAATCACCCGCTCCAATCTTCTACTGTCCACTTTTAATATCTTTTAGCAAACTCGACACTTCTCGAGAATTGTGTAACGTGTCGCACGGTGGTTGCATGGATGTCTGTGATCTCACTATTACGAAGCATGTGAGCCACCTCCACTGCCGCGTTTGCACGCCAGAACTGATAAACCTTGTGATGGGCCAACTTGTTGACTCTGATATTTTGCCTGGAAGTCCACCTCCTGGCTTTTGAATGAATGGACAAACTTTATTTCATATTCTTCAAACTGTCATGGCACTCACTTGATGCAGTTTGGCAATTTTCTTGGCTGAGAGATCGCTATCGATGACCTGGAGGATGCTGTTTCTTTGTTCTTGGGAAATCTTCCTCATGGCTGCTTCTTTATTCTTACCAGTGACATTTTGCTTGGCAATCAACCTAATAAAACACTGAGCTATTAGGCAATGTGAGAACAGATTGTAATTTGTAGTATACAGGAAGAAAAAGATTTTTCCACCACTGGGAGCAAAACATTATCAAGGCAGTGACATTACAAGAATCTACATAACTAATCATATGCTAAAGAGTTGCAAGTCAAATTTATGTATGAGATAACAGAGATGATTGTCTATAAAATGAAGCTAGTCTCACGTTCAAAGATGAAGAGTGAAAGTGAAAAATTCAAAAGATTGTTACTCTTTTGTTTGTCAGTGTAAATAAATACTAGAAGTATTACAGAAGGGGATTTCAACCATTACAATGAAACAAACTGCAAAGGTGGAACTAAGTTTTAAAATTCATTTTTACAATGAAGTGAACATTGCTGTTACATATTAAGAAATTAAGTAGTGTAGGTGTTCAAAAATGCCAACATAAGTAGAGAATGTTGGATTTGGTAGAAATCTTTTGTAATGGTTGTATAACGTCTGGAAGCCATGGCCGTCACCAAGGTCCAGGTTTCCTCCTTTGTGATACTTTGACAGGAATTTACTACACTGACTTCAGTTGTTGCTTGTTTGTGGTTTGTGTTTAGCACCACTCTGTACAGCACAAATGCTGTCTTCCTTCCTTAAATAAACAGCCTGTGGCGTCCATGAGTGATACCAGAAAAAGTGGTCAACTCTGCTAACAGCAGAAATTTTAGTGTTTGGTTCTGGTATGGCTTTGTCAAAATTAAAATCTCTAAGTTTAGTTCATTCATTAAATTTCCTCCATTAAATTTCCCATTTTAGGTTGTGTTTTCTTAGTAGTTAAGAAACACAGTTTCCAATGTTATTAATGTGATTAAATGCAAATTATAGTTTTACAAAATGTCAAGTTTGAAATCCCACATATTTTATAGAGTTCTGCTGTGATTTCGTGAATACAGAAATCAAACCTCACGAAGTACTATCCTCTTGTAAGTGTTGTTATGAGACTCCCATGGGTCTCCCTTTATCTGTTCAGTAGATTTATAAATGACTCCCCCATCTGTCTACTATATTCTTGCTCTTGCTGATCCACCCTGCTTTAGTGTGGACATGTAGAACAGAGCAGCTGGTAGCTGCTCTCATCAATCATCATAGGGATAATCAGGAAAGAAAATTACTAGTTTTACTACAGTTTTCTGTGGGACTTTTTTTTTGTATAGTTTTTGTGCAGATGGAGCTCTATGTGAACATAGCCTTAGTGATCATCAACTAAATTTACCATGGTATCTGTGTAAAGCGGGCTTTACACGCTACGATATATCTAGCGAGATGTTGGTGGGGTCACGTCGTAAGTAACGCACATCCGGCATCGTTAGTGATATCGTAGTGTTTGACAGCTATGAACGAGTAGAAATACTCACCTTCTCGTTCATCGTTGACACGTCACTCATTTTCTAAAAATCGAACGTCCTGTTGTTCATTGTTCCCAATTCAGCACACATCGCTCCATGTGACACCCCGGGAACGATGAACTACAGCTTACCTGCGTCCCGCCGGCAATGCTGAAGGAAGGAGGTGGGCAGGATGTTTACGTCATCCCGCTCATCTCCGCCCCTCCGCTTCTATTGGCCGGCCGCTGTGTGACGTCGCTGTGACGCTGAACGTCCCTCCCCCTTCAGGAAGAGGATGTTCGCCGCCCACAGCGAGGTCGTTTGGAAGGTAAGTACGTGTGACGGGGAGGTTACAACATTGTGCGACACGGGCAAGAAATTGCCCGTGCCGCACAAACGATGGGGGGCAGGTGCGATCGCAAATGCGATCGCATGAGTAAATGTAACGTGTAAAGCAGCCTTTAATGTGAACACTTTGAAATGTTCACTAGTTGACTGCTCCTGACCTAATTAGTGTAGATCAAGTACATGCACGAAAGAACAGCACCAGACAAAGAGTCGGATGTGAATCTCTCCTTGATCAGAGTATGGCACAGCTCTCAGACCTTTATTTCAATAGAACATAGACTTATATAAACTAGGAAAAGGGCATGGTCGGCTCTATAGTGTGCGTGCTTGGATGTGTTCATTGGTCAGTGGGTTTGTCAATGGGTTAGTCCATGGGCTGAACCATGGGTTGTTCGTGAGGTCATCAGTGGGGTGGTCCTCTAGGCTCTCTTCTTACATCTAGACATTCCTTGCATATATAACGCCCTGGAGAACCAGGTAGAGGTACAGATAGGCCCCCGCACAACACCAATCCCACAAAGGGTTAAATCAGCCAACCTGAAACCCTAGTCACCCCCCTCAGGGTAGGACAGGCACACCAGTGGGTGGGACCAGGTGGTTGGGACACGCCCACCTAGGGGTCTAGAGAACCCGGGGGCGGGAAAACACAGTTTAGTTTAGTGTGAGTTCCAGTTTAAGTCGGAGTGGAGGTGAAATCTGACAGGCACCAGGGTCGGAGCCCTGGTGCATTGGCTAGTGGCAGACGGTAGCCAGAGTCTGCAGGAGATGGGAAGATGGCTGCCGGAGATCCGAGGTGGACCGGGACAGGGTTGTAGCCCGCCGGTATCGACACCGGAGAACCGACCCGGAAACCGTGTGCACAGAGGGGGTACTTGGACCCTGAAGCCAGGACCGGCACCGACGGCCTAGCTAATTAACCAATTGAGGGCAGGATTTTAGGTCCTGTCCCAATCTAAGTCCCAAAAAGTAGACAACCACCCACCGAGAGAGATAGGGCCACCGCCAGGGCCCATAGATCCCAAGGGTCAGCGTCAGATGGGCACGGCTCCCAACCAAAGGACCGGGAGTGAACTCCCACGTTTCAGACTGGGAAGTCCTACTTACAACACACAAAGTGCAGAGGAGAGAGACTTTGACTACCAACCTGGGTGTGGGATCAGATACACCCGTCTGCGGCAGCCGGCCACCATCACCTTGGTTTACCACAGGACTTGTGTGCTTTATTCGACCGTGAGTAATATCCCCTGCAATCACTATCCTCAGCATAGACACTGGGCCCCAGGACATCCATCCCTACCCATGGAGGGGTTAATCTAGCTGCCAGCCCAACGTTGCTGGGAAACCCCGCAATAGCAGCGGTGGTGCTACATCTCACCACACACCGTGGGTGGCGTCACAGACATTTTACAACCAATCCCGTATTAATACATCCCCTTTTTATTAGGAGTGTCGGCGCGATCCCCGGGTCCGGAGAACCGCTCAAGCTGTATCGTAGATCCGGATCCGAGAAGCACCGGCTGCTGGCACGGGGGCGGCACACATACCAGGACAGGGAGTGGAGAACAGGAAATGGCGGCCATCTTAAATGTGTGTCACACGATGATATATCTGAACTGACTTATGTAAGGTGAAATTATTTCATTGGACATTTTTGACAAAATCCCCTATGTCCCAAGGTTAATTAAGTATTTGATCCAATGGGCCTCCTCAACAACTGAAATTTCAGATGAAAATCACATAAAAAAATATTTTGATTGAAATGTAGCAAGCAGTTATTATGTCATTAAAATATTACTGGCAAAGAATATTATCACATACTGTATGAGGACTGAGACTAAACTCTCCTAGCACTGCAGTTGAGAGTGGACTCAAAACCTTGACTTTACACAGTTATTTGCTCAATTAGATATACTAATATAGCAGGCAAAATGGCACATATAATAATAAATAGTGCCTATATGTCATGTAAAATAACATGACATTACATAACGGGCGGCACGATGACTGAGTGGTTATCACTGCATTCTTGCAGCGCTGTGGTCTTGGGTTCAAACCCCACCAAGGACAACATCTGCAAGGAGTTTGTATGTTCACCCCGTGTTTGCGTGGGTTTCCTCTGGGTTCTCCGCTTTTTCTCCCACACTCCAAAGACATACGGGAAAATTAGATTGCGAGCCCCAATGGGGACAGTGTTGCCAGAGTATGTAAAGCGCTGTGGAATTAATAGCGCTATATAAATGAATACATATTATATTAGACCTCCACCATTGATAGGCAAACTCAGGAGATAATAAGATGGAGCACATATTGTAAAGACAACTGTTTAGGAACCTGTATTTCGGCAGTCACCACAAGCTTTCCTGGTCTTCTCCCAGATGTTAGTGATGTGTTCTCAGAGAAAGGATGTCAGGAGTTGTAGCCCCCAGGCCTTACAAGTGCAGCATAAGGTTGATCTCAGGGGCAAAATTGCCCAAGTGCAAACTCTATAATTTGTCTGGTCTTGAGAGAACAGCTCTTAAGGCTACTTTACACGCTGAGATATCGGTCCCGATATCGCTAGCGTGGGCACCCGCCCCCATCGGTTGTGCGACACGGGCAAATCGTTGCCTGTGTTGCACAACATCGCCCAGACCCGTCACACATACTTACCCACCCGGCGACGTCGCTGTGACCGGCGAACCGCCTCCTTTCTAAGGGGGCGGTTCGTTCAGCGTCACAGCAACGTCACACTGCGTCACTGATCCGCTGCCCAATAGAAGCGGAGGGGCGGAGATGAGCGGGACATAACATCCCGCCCACCTCCTTCTCTTCGCATAGCGGCCGGGAGGCAGGTAGGAGAGCTTCCTCGTTCCTGCGGCGTCACACATAGCGATGTGTGCTGCCGCAGGAGCGAAGAACAACTTCGTTACTGCTGCAGTAACGATAATCGAGAATGGACCCCCATGTCACCGATGAGCGATTTTGCATGTTTTTGCGACGATGCAAAATCGCTCATCGGTGTCACACGCAACAACATCGCTAATGCGGCCGGATGTGCGTCACAAAATCCGTGACCCCAACGACTCCGCATTAGCGATGTCGTAGCGTGTAAAGCCCCCTTTAACCCCTTTACCCCGAGTGATTTTCCATTTTCATTTTTGTTTTTGCTCCCCTTCTTCCATAACTTTTTTATTTTTCCGTCAGTATTGCCATATGAGGGCTTATTTTTTGCTGGACGAGTTTCAGGGCTCATGCGCACGTAACTGCTGATTCTTCTGCAGCGATTTGACAGCACATGTGTGCATCAAATCGCTGCAGAAACACTGCATAATGGATGCAGGTTTTTTTTGTAGAAAAAAGCCGATTTCATGCGCTCGGGATGCTGCCCCCACCATAGACAGAGTGGGAGCTGCATCCAGAACGCAGAAATAATTGACATGCTCATTTTATGAACGCATGGATTTGGGTCAAAATTTTAGCACCCAAATCGCTGCGTTCAGAAAAGCAACGTGCGCATGTATCATGCATAATCTACATAGATTGTGTTAGGGACGCAGGACGCATGCATTTACGCTACAGTGCAATACGCAGCGTACATGCATGCTATTATGTAACGTGCGCATGAGCACTTACTTGGACTGAATCCATTAGTTTTACCATATAGTGTACACCCATGGGATCAAAATTGCCACTACACTTGTGGATAAATTCCCAGTGTGGTGTAATTTCCAAAATAGGGACACTTGAGGGAGGATTCTGTTCTTCTGGCACATAGTAGCCCTGTGTATGAAATGAAAATATAAGACAGCCCCCTGAATATAAGACCGAACCCATCATTCAGAGCAAAAAATAATACAAGACACTGTCTTATTTCTGGAGAAACACTGTAGATGCCTTGAGCCCTTGACTGTCTGCAAGGCATCATGAAATCTGATGGTTACCAAAGGATTTTGGGTATCAATGTAGTGCCCTGTGTCAGGAATGGTTTGCGTCCTAGATCATGGGTCTTCCAGCAGGACAAAAACCTGAAACTTCAATAAGCACATAGAAATGGATGGAAACAAAGCGCTGGATAGTTCTGAAGTGGCCAGCAATATGTCTGGATCTAAATCCCATTGAGCACTTGTGGAGAGATCTTAAAGTTGCTGTTGGGAGAAGGCACCTTCAAATATGAGAGACCTGGAGACGTTTGCAAAAGAAGAGTGGTCCAAAATTCCAGGTGAGAGGTGTAAGAAGCTTGTTGATGGTAATAGGTATCGATTAATTGCAGTTATTTATTCCAAAGGGTGTGCAGCCAAATATTAAATAAGGATGCCAACAATTTTGTCCGGCCCATTTTTTTAGTGTTGTGTGAAATGATGTCCAATTTGCATTTTTTTCTTCTGTTTTTGTTGTGTTGCTGCAATACACACAAAGGATATAAACATATGTATGACAAAACATGAGTAACTAATAATTTTCTGGGTGAAATACTTCATTTTCAGAAACAATTTCTATGGTGCCACTCCCTTCAGCCATGACTGGATATGCTGGTTAATTGCTTTCTTAAAGGGAACCTGTCATCAGAAATTTCGCCCAAAAGCTAAAAGATTCCCCCTCTGCAGCTCCTGGGCTGCATTCTAGGAAGATCCCTGTTATTATTGTGCCCCATGTGAGACCAAAATAAAGCCTTTATAAAGTGCTACCTTTTTGTATGCAGCTTCTGTAAATGTGACACGGGGGCAGGCTCTCTGCCGTCCGTTATTCTGCCTCCTGGTCCTGTATGCCGCCCCCATCGCTCCTTTCCATATCTGATGCACCGCCCACTGCTCCAGCCATCCCCGCGCATGCCCAGTGCTAGTCTCCCGGGACTGAGCAGTGTGACCGCTGGTGACGTGTGCGCAGACAAGTGATTATGGGCGGGACTGTGACTGTTAACAGCAAGTACCCGCCCATAATCTCGTGAGCGCGCAAACCTCTCCAGCGGTCACACTGTGCTCAGTGTAGATGCTAGACTGTATGGGCTGCTTCCAGGGATGACGTCCCTTTGTCACGTGATAGTATTTTGAACACGCCCCTATCACGTGACAAAGGGACATCATCCCTGGAAGCAGCCCATACAGTCTAGCATCTACACTGAGCTCAGTGTGACCGCTGGAGAGGTTTGCGCGCTCACGAGATTATGGGCGGGTACTTTCTGATAACAGTCACAGTCCCGCCCATAATCACTTGCCTGCGCACACGTCACCAGCGGTCACACTGCTCAGTCCTGTGAGACTGGCACTGGGCATGCGCGGGGATGGCTGGAGCAGTGGGCGGTGCATCAGCTATGGAAAGGAGCGATGGGGGCGGCATACAGGACCAGGAGGCAGAATAACGGACGGCAGAGAGCCCGCCCCCGTGTCACATTTACAGAAGCTGCATACAAAAAGGTAGCACTTTATAAAGGCTTTATTTTGGTCTCACATGGGGCACAATAATAACAGGGACCTTCCTAGAATGCAGCCCAGGAGCTGCAGAGGGGGAAGCTTTTAGCTTTTGGGCGAAATTTCTGATGACAGGTTCCCTTTAACATGACAGGTCGACTTGTAATGTAGCTATTTGCACTGATCCACAGTCTGCCATCAGCACTAGAGAAGTCTTTTGGGAAAGAGATCTATGGTTCATCACTTGAATACAGTACAGGTGTGGCATTCCAGTGCAATAGAAAAATTGATATGGGTCACTGTCCTGAATTCTGCAAATATTTGTCATGAACGTGTCAAGTCAGTAGTTGCAAGCCACATTATAGCCATGGTACAGCATATACATGCATGAATATTTTAAATACTGATATTTTTCTTGTTTAGGGATACTGATGTTTTTCTCCTGGATACCCAAACAGTGTGGGCTTCTGAAGAAGGATGGCTGGAATTTGATATTACAGCAACCAGCAACTTATGGGTAATGAATCCACGACACAATCTTGGACTACAGCTTAGCGTGGAAACCAGAGATGGTAATTAATGACTGAATTTCTTAGATTTGACTTAACTGGGTCAGGAGTGATTAGTCTATATTAACCCTTTAATGACTGTGGGCAGTAGAATTACGTCCCAGCGGTCAGTGTTAATCCCACCCAGCTGGCGCGGGCAGTCGGGGGGATCTGGCACATGTCAGCTGATTTCTACAGCTGACATGTGTGCCTAGCAGGCATGAGCAGATCCGCGATCTGCCTGTACCTGTTAACCCCTTAAATGGCGCTGTCAAAATGTGACAGCGCTATTATAATAGTGGTCACGGTAGTTTACTCACCGCCTGACACCGGAAGTCACGTGACATGATCACGTGGTTCCGATGGTTGTCATGTGATGACTCCTGTAGCTCTCATGACTCATTTCCTGTTTCACCCAAGCTGTGTGAAACAGGAGATGAGCATATCTGGTGTTCACAGCTGTGTAGCTCTGATCAGCAGATATGGAAGAGTGGTCAGACTGCTGATCCTTATAGTCCCCTAGGGGGACTAGTGAAATAAAAAAAAAGTTTTGAATAATTAAAAAAAATACCCTAAAAGTTCAAATCACACCCCTTTCGCCCCATTAAAGGGTTAAAGAAATAAAAAATATACACACATTTGGTATCGCCGCTTTCAGAAATGCCTGATCTATCAAAATATAAAATCAATTAATCTGATTGGTAAATGGCATAGCGTCAAAAAAATTCCATACACCAAAATTACGTTTATTGGTCGCAGCAAAGTTTGCGCAAAAAGCAATAATAGGCGATCAAAATGTAGCATCTGTGCAAAAATGGTACTATTAAAAATATCAGCTCGAGATTCAAAAAATAATGTCACTAAGCTCCAGATCCCGAAAAAATGAGAACGGGTCGCGGAAAATGGCGCAAAATGTGCGCCACTTTTTTTGGACAAAATTCAGATTTTTTTTTTAACACCTTAGATAAAAGTAAACCTATACATGTTTGGTGTCAACGATCTCGCACCGACCTAAGGCATCATATGGATACATCAGTTTTACCATATAGTGAACACAGTGAATAAAATATCCCAAAAACAATCGTGCAATCACACTTTTTTTGCAATTATTTTGCATTTGGAGGTTTTTTGCCATTTTCCAATAAACTATATGGTAAAAGTTATGGTTTCATTTAAAAGTACAACTCGCATGGCTATATTGACAGAAAAATAAAAAAGTTACAGCTCTCGGAAAAGGAATGGCAAAAAAAAATAATCAGAAAGCGCAAAATTGTTCGGTCATAAAGGGGTTAAAGTAGTTTTCTGGCCTACCATAAATTTCTGCAATTACTGTTTGAGACTGCAGATTGCCAAATCCAACCTGAGTGCAATAGCCATACGCTTAAGATTCCCCCTTATTTCCAGCTCAAGTGGGTGGTCACTTAACCACATGTATGCGATTTGTATACTTTGTGTTAAAGGGAAGATGTCGTTCAAAAAAAAAAATTTCAATAACTGAAAAAATGTAAAGTATTAATGTTTTAATGTTTTGTTTAAATATTATTATTTGTTTTTAATTGAGCAAAATATAAAAAAAAAAAGGTTTGATATTTTCCACTGTTAAACACAGAAATAGCCTGGATTACAGCTGCAGTAAAGTGGGCAGAATCTGCTCTCCTGTGTGTGATATCACACCTCCCCCTCCCAATCTGGGTGCTTTCAAAGGAACAGAGGATGAAATTTAGGATCACAGTGCGGTGCCATTTTGCTGGTGACCAAAAATGTATAAAGTGTCACCAAGCTCAGCAGACAGTATCACACAGGATAGGATTAAATACAAAGCTCAGCAGAGAGTATCACAGAGGATAGGATTAGTTATAGCAACTCAGCAGACAGTATCACACAGGACAGGATTAGATACCCAGCTCTGGAGACAGTATCACACAGGATAGGATTAGATACACGGCTCAGCAGACAGTATCACACAGGATAAGATTAGATACATGGCTCAGCAGACAGTATCACACACAACAGGATTAGATACACAGCTCAGCAGACAGTATCACACAGGAGAGGATTAGATACACAGCTCAGCAGATAGTATCACACAGGATAGGTTTAGATACAGCAACTGAGGCTGTTCATAACCATTATAGCAGGAGCCTAGCTACCCATACATGGAGGTTTGCAGTCCAAATAGTGGCATTTTTCCCAGGTACGGATGTTTTTAACCTAGATAGTGGCATTTAAGTTAGGTTCCTGGATTAGAGATATACCTTGCCGTTGGTTTCCGGGCTTACATGCATTGGCCAATGCATAAACTAAATATCTCTTTTGCAGTAATGCAGTGTACATTTTTGGCTTTTTCAGTGTGCAACTGTTTTCATTTATAGTTAACCATGCATAGATTTGGAATAGCAGCTGTATAGTGGCTGCTTCCGTTCGTCTCCCATTGAATTGAATGGGAGCTGAGCTGCAGTCCCTGATAATGCCCACTAGGCTGTCTAATACTGAACCTACACTATGTCCATTCGAGCTATAATCAGATGTAGGCAACCCCTGTAAGTCTATATATTCTAAACTTCAAATATCTGCAAAAGTACTATAGAAAACACCTTGCAAAATATTTAACAGAGAAAAAGAATACCATGCAATCAATCTACATTAAAAATATCTGAGGCACAGCTTGTGTCAAAGGTAAGAAAGAGTTTCCTACAAATGACAAAAACTATTAAAAACAATGTTTCCTTTTCTTCAGACTTGGCAGATCTCTCAGGATTGAAAACCAGGCGAAATTATACAAGAAGTGATCAATATTCAAGTAATTGAAGCGTATGATATAGTCTGGGTTTTGTTCCTGGCAGGTGTACAATCTAAAATAGTTGTACAAGTAAAAATTGTAAAACGCTTACAGTTATGCTGAAAACATAAAACTAATTTATAACATATGTGTAGCTGTATTTGATGATCTCAAACTGGTTAGGTGACTGCAATTGCTATTCAAGAGCTCACCACAGAGGGCGCTATAAGACATAACATGAGTATAATGAAAGCTTCCAATACTGCACAATTTTGTAAAGGGAATCTGTCACCAGGTTTACCACCCCATCTGAGAGCAGCATGATATAAAGGCACAGACCTTAATTCCAACAATACATAATGTACTTTAAAGGGGTAATCCCATCTCCAAGATCCTATCCTAATATGTACAGTTGAAACCAGATTTTTACATACACTAACTAAAAAGACACATCTGCATGTTTTTCTCACTATCTGACATGAAATCAGAATAAACCTTTCCCGTTTTAAGTCAATTACCAAAATTATTTATATTTGCCAAATGCCAGAATAATGAGAGAGAGAATGTTTTAAGACCTTTTTATTACTTTCTGCAAAGTCAAGAGTTTACATAAACTAAGAGTACTATGCCTTTAAACAGTATGGGACAGCCCATATGATGATGTCATGTCTTTAGAAGCTTCTGACAGGTTTATTGGCAACATATGAGTTAATTAGAGACACACCTGTGGATGTTTTTTAATGCACACCTGAAACACACTGCTTCTAAAGGCCGCTTTACACGCTACAACATCGCTGAAGCAATCTCGTTGCGGTCACGGAATTTGTGACGCACATCCGCCCGCTTTAGTGATGTCGTTGCATGTGACACCTATGAGCGATTTTGAATCGTCGCAAAAACGTGCAAAATCGCTCATTGGTGACATGCCCCCCTATTCCCAATTATCGTTGCTGCTGCGTGTACGATGTAGTTCGTCGTTCCTTCGGCAACACACATCGCTATGTGTGACACCGCATGAACGAGGAACCTCACCTTACCTGCGGCTGCCGGCAATGCGGAAGGAAGGAGGTGGGCGGGATGTTACGTCCCGCTCATCTCCACTCCTCCGCTTCTATTGGGCGCCCGCTTAGTGACGTCGCTGTGACACCGAACGAACCGCCCCCTTAGAAAGGAGGCGGTTCGCCGGTCACAGCGACATCGCTAGGCAGGTAAGTAGTGTGACGGGTCTGAGCGATGTTGTGCGCCACGGGCAGCGATTTGCCCGTGTCGCACAACCGATGGGGGCGGGTACGCCCGCTAGCGATATCGGTAACGATATTGCAGCATGTAAAGCGGTCTTTAATGTAGCACCATTGAAAAGTGAAAAGAAATCAGCCAAGATCTAAGGAAGAAAATTGTGGACTTGCACAAGTCTGGGTCATCCTTGGGTGCAATTTCCAGATACCTGAAAGTGCCTCTTTCATCTGTACAAACAATTATACACAAGTACAAACAAGATGAGAATGTCCAGTCATCATACCACTCAGGAAGAAGAGGGATTCTGTGCACCAGAGATGAACGTGCTTTGGTCAGACATGCGCATATCACCCCAAGAACAAAAGCAAACGGCCTTATGAAGATGCTGGCAGAAGCTGGTAGATTGTGTAATTATCCACAGTGAAACAAGTACTTTATTAGCATAGGCTAAAAGGTCACTCTGCCAGGAAGAAGCCATTACTTTAAAAGAAACATAAAAAAAAGCCAGATTAATGTTTGCAAATACATACAGGAACACAGACCTTAATTTTTGGAGACATGTCCTCTGGTCTGACGAAACTAAAATTGAACTGTTTAGCCATAATGGCTTTCCTTATGTTTGGAGGAAAAATGGAGAAGCTTTGAAGCCTAAGAACATCATCCCAACTGTGAAACATGGGGGTGGCAGCATTATGTTGTGAGGTTGTTTTGCTGCAGGAGGGACTGGTGCACTTCACAACATAGATGACATCATGAGGAAAGAAGATTATGTGGCAATACTAAAGCAACATCTTAAGACATCAGCCAGGAACTTAAAGCTTGGCGGAAATTAGTCTTCCAAATGGACAATGACCTGAAGCATACTGCCAAACTGGTTACAAAGTGGCTTAAGGATAACAAAGTCAATGTTTTGGAGTGGCCGTCACAAAGCCCTAATCTCAATCCTATTGAAAATTTATAGGCAAAGCTGAAAAGGCCGGAGCGAGCAAGGTGACCTACAAACATGGCTCAGTTACACCAGTTCCGTCAGGAGGAATGGGCCCAAATTCCTACCAACTAGAGTAAGAAGCTTGTGGAAGGATATCCAAAACATTTCACCCAAGTCATACAGTTAAGGGCAATGGTACCAAATACTAATGAAATGTATGTAAACTTTTGACTTTGCAGAAAGTAATAAAAATGGCTTAAAACATTCTCTCTCTCTCTCTCTCTCTCTCTCTCTCTCATTATTCTGGCATTTGGCAAATATAATTGACCTAAAACGGTAAAGGTTAATTCCAATTTCATGTCAGATAGTGAGAAAAACATAAAATTGCAAATGTGTCTTTTTAGATAGTGTATGTAAACTTCTGGTTTCAACTGTAGTAGGTGTAGTAATAATAATAATAATAATAATAATAATAATAATAGCAAATACTTCCAATTAGAAATGTAGTATAGTTCTGCTAATTCACTATGTCACTTACCTCATTTGCAGGGCTATGCAGCATCTTAGGTATCCATGGTTACAACCATGCATATATCCACAGTTATTTAGTTGTTAGTGGTCATAACCATGTATGCCTAAGGTCCTGCAATGCCCTGAAAATGAGGTAAGTGACATATTGAATCGGACAAACTATACTACATTTCTAATTGGAGGTATTTGTTAACATTATTATTCCTACTACATATTGAAATAGAATCTTGGAGATGGGAATATCCCATTAAATTTCAAGTTTTGATTAAAAACTGATTTATCTGCTGCAAAATTACCAGTTCTCTGAATGCTGAGCTTTGTATAACCCTGCTCACACCACTGATTGACAGCTTTCTGTGTACACTGTGCATAGGCAGAAAGCTACCAATCAGTAGTGGGGAAGGGGTTTTAGAGAGCTCATGAATATGCTGGACTACCTGGCAGCTGGTGTATTAGTCCTCTAGTGATAATCTCCTGCTGATTAAACAGTGATTTTATATAAAACTATACTGAGCAGCTTATTAAGTGATACATCACTGGAATCAGAGTCTCTATCTCCACATGAACCTGCTGATAAGGTCTCTTTCGCACTTCAGTATTTTGCATCATTGTTTCATCAGTGTTTGGATGCCAAAACCAGGAGTGGAACTTTCAGAGAAGAACTATAATTGGAGACACTCCTGGTTTTGGCATCCAAACACTGATGAAACAATGATACAAAATACTGACATGTGAAAGAGACCTTAGGTAGTAAAAACCTAGTGACAGATTCCCTTTTATTGGGGGTTTCCTACCACGTTTGCTATAGCTTTCTTAGCCGTGCAAGTACCATTGCCAATACCCAGACCATTCCTAATAATGTCGGGCCTCGAGGGCAAAAAAGTTGATGAAATTAGAAAATGGGTCTCTTCTTTCCTTCCAAAACAGTATATAAAAGTCAATCACCAGTGGTAGTGCTACTCTGTCCTCAGCAACGAATATATTAAAATGGAATGATATTCCATTAGTATAAAATGAGTTTAACTATAAAATATAAAAGTAACAAACAATGTGTTTCGGCTAAAAAGCCTTCTTCAGGTTAATATATATATATACACATGAACAATGAACTGATCTTATATATCTACCCCCGATCATAATAGTGTCACTGATTTGACCTCTAATGGGAGCAGGTGAATACTATATCCCAGGAGCAATATGAATACTTTACAAAAGCTTTAGATTCTTTCATTTGCTGATTATACTGTCATTATTATTTCAGGGTGAAATTCTAATTTACTAATATGTTCATATGGGACAGGGTTTAATGCATTTATAGCAAAAGCATTCATAAAAATGATTTTTTTTCCTTAATTTTACTTGTCATATTTAATAACTCCTTTCACCTTCTCTATACCTTTGGTGGAAAATATACTTTACAGGCATTTTTGATCGTGGTTATATGGAAACAGACTCTTCGCATGGATATTTCCATGCATATTTACATATACAAAATTTTACTAATAGACATTAATTATTTCTGTCATTTGATTCCAGGTCAAAATGTAAACACAAAAGCCGCAGGTTTGGTTGGCAGGGACGGCCCATATGACAAGCAGCCTTTCATGGTTGCTTTTTTTAAAGCGAGTGAGGTTCACATGAGGACAGCTAGATCTGCAACAAGCAAACGCAAGAACCAGAACCGCAACCGTTACTCTCATTCTCAAGATGTATCAAGAGTGTCCAGTGTGACAGGTAGGATGGATTTGGATTTTGTATTCTGTGATACCATCTGTAGAAAACTGTACGTCATGGAGACAGTCGTGATAATAACGGCTCTGATCTGGTGTAGTGCCATACTGTGTAAAACAGTGTATAGAAAACTTTCTAGATTAATGTAGTATACAGTTAAACCTCGTGTATTAGAAAGTGACCACAGAATGGTTTTGATTCTCTTTACGACCAAAGAAACAAGAAAAGTGAATTATAAAAAAAAATACTAAAGAGGACAAAAGCTGTCAGGAAAAAAATGGCAAGTACCATCTACTAGAAGAGATAATATCTACATTTTTCACTTTGAACTACAGTTGTGCCAGTAGGATAAACTTCAGGGGCGCACATATCATTGGTGCAGCTGCGCAGGGACCTGAGAGGGAAGAGAGTCCATTCTACCAACAAAGCTGCAAGTAGCGTCCCTCATAAACAGAACTACTGCAAAGGCCCATACTGAACTTGAACAGGGGCCCTTTTCTGTCTGTGTCCCCCACTGATGTACTGTATATGAGACTTTCTTTTAGCTGGAGTTATAATTTCACTTAACAATGCTCATTTGCCTAAAGTACTCCAAAACCAAAAGGGGAATGCTTAAAGAGAACCTGTCAGGTCCCCTATGCCCTCCAACCCAGCAGCATTCATACTCAATGGCGTAACTAGAGTTTGATGGGCCTTGGTGCAAAGTTCAGACCTGGGCCCCCCCTCCACGTACACCGACACTTGGGGTACGGAATAATGACACTGACACTCGGGGTACAGGATAATGAGGCTGACACTTGGCTCTTACCCACAGCACCTAGCTTTCCCATCATCTGAAATCCCTCTGTCAGCACCCAGCTTCTCTATGTTCTGATATCCATCTTATCCTCGGCACCCAGCTTTCCCATGCTCTGCTATACATCTTTCCCTCAGCACCCAGCTTTCCCATATCAGAGCATGGGAAAGCTGGGTGCTGAGAGAAGATTATAGCAGAGCATGGGAAAGCTGGGTGATAAAGAGCCCTTTTCCCTCAGCACAAAATATTTCTTCCCATGCTTGTATCTTTGTCCCCCCTCGTTGATAGTTCTCCAAATACTATAATAGCCCCCACATAGCCTTCCATATAGTATAAAGGGTCCCACATAACCCTTCATATATTACAATGCACCTCCATAGTCCTCCATGTATTGTAATACATTTCCCATAGTTCTCCATGTATTATAATTCACCCCATAGTCCTCCATATATTATAATGCACCCCCATAGTCCTCCATGTATAAAGTAGCCCTCATAGCCCTCCAATTATTATAATGAATTTCCCACAGTTCTCCATATATTATAATTCACCCCATAGTTCTCCATATATTATACTGCATCACATAGTCCTCCATGTTTAATAATGCACTACCGTAGTTCATGTATAAAGGTAGCCCCCATAGTCCTCCATATATTATAATGTAGCCCCCATAGTCCTTTATGTATTATAATGCATATGCAGCTCCATAAACCTTCATATTGTATTATGTAGCCCCATACTCCTCCATGTATATTGCACCCCTATATTCCATGTATAAGGTGTCCTTCATTTCGTATTATGCAGCTCCATACTCCTCCATGTATAATGCACCCTTATAGTCCATGTATAATGTGTCCTTCATGTTGTATAATGCATCCCCATAGACTTCCAATTATAATGCAGCCCCATACACCTCCATGCATGTATAATGCAGACCCATACACCTCCATGCATGTATAATGTCTAATAATGTATAATGTATAATATACAGTCCATGTATAAGATGTCCTTCATGTTTATTATGCAGCCCCATAGACCTCCATGTATAATACAGCCCCATAGACTTCCATGTATCATGCAGCCTCCCAGACCTCCATGTATCATGCGGCCAGCTCCCCAGGCCTCCATGTATCATGCGGCCTACCCACCAGGCCTCCATGTATCATGCAGCCAGCCCACCCAGGCCTCCATGTATCATGCAGCCAGCCCCCCCAGGCCTCTATGTCGCGGGCGGAGGAGGGGACGCTGCGCTCTCCCACTGCTCGGGTCCAGCTGCTGCTGGTGCCGCTGTTCGGTGGTGGCTCGAGCGGTGGGCCGGATCCCGGGGACTCGAGCGGCGTTCCTCGCCCGTGAGTGAAAAGGGGATTTTGATTGTAGGGATTGGATATTGTCCGTGACGCCACCCACGGTTGTGGTGATATTGGTGACACCACCGCTGCTCTAGATGGGGATCCCGGGAGCGGTGACAGGGAGCAGCCTTGTTGTTAGTTCTCCCCTCCGTGGGTAGGGGGTTAGTTGTCCCGGGGCCCGGTGATGGGGGTAGGGGTGGCTGGCAGGCGGGTTACAGGGCCTGGTGAGGTGCAGGGTAGCAGGGGCAGCGCTGTGCCGCATGGCACGGTCGTACTCACTCAGCCAATGATGAAGACACAGTTCTCGGTAAAACACACGGCTGGATGGACGGGTCCCACTGACGGCTGCGGTGGTTTCTGCTCCCGGCAGGTTGATGGTGACTGCCTTTCCCTGCACCTATATACGGTAGATGGTTCCAATGGGTTCCCACCGGTAACCCGCTCCCCAGCTTGGATATGGGCTGGAGGAGCCCCTTTTGCCCGCAGGCTCTGGCCCTGAGAAACGGTTGCCTTGGCGGTGGCGGTGTCTCCCTCTCTTGGTTGGACTGTTGCCTTCTGTCGGGACTTGGCTGCTGGGAAACCCAGGAGGTTCCCTTCACTAATGAATTTGGCAAATTCACGACGACTCCTAGCCTTGCCGGGGTCTGTAAGCCCCTGCCAGATGGTGCTGGCTTCTCTTTGTGTACCGGTCCGGTACCTCCGGGCCACCGCCCGTCCACGGTCCTTACGGCAGACTCCGATAGGCCACTCCTGCAGACGGTCACCACCGTCTGCCAACCTTGCTGATCTGTCCGGGCCACACACCCGGACCAACTTCAGATTGCTCGACTACCACTCTCCTCCCTCTCACTTTCACCTCCAAAACTAATCTAATCTGGTTTTCCCGCCTCCAGGACTGTGAACTCCTCGGTGGGTGGGGCCAACTGCCTGGCCAACCCCCTGGTGTGGACATCAGCCCCTGGAGGAAGGCAACAAGGGTTTTGTGTCTGACTTCGGTGTGCCTGACCGGGAGTGTGGGGTGTGTGGGTGTTGTGCTCGGTGGCCCCTGGCTTGTCCAGGGCGCCACATCTATGTATCATGCAGCCAGCCCCCCCAGGTCTCAATGTATCATGCAGCCAGACCCTCAGGCCTCCATGTATCATGCAGCCAGTTCACCCAGGCCTCCATGTATCATGCAGCCAGCCCTCCAGGCCTCCATGTGTCATGCAGCCAGCCCCCCAGGCCTCCATGTATCATGCAACCAGCCTCCCAGGCCTTTGGCCACCGTGTACTCACTAATTTATAAAACTAAAAAAAAAAAACAAGTACTCACCCCTCTCCACTCCTTGCACTACTGCTTTATCCTCACCTCTCCTTGTTTCACCGCTGCTCCATCCTCACCTCTGTCCTTGTTTCCCCACTGCTTTGGTCAGTGTGCTCCTTTCCTACACTCTGTGCGCTCAGCACAGCAGGCGCACAGAAGTGACTTCACCGCGCAGGCACGTGGGGTGAATGATGATGCGTGGAGCGGCGCAGGCTGCTCGATGCAATATCATTGCAGTGTGCGATGATGGACGGGGGCCCTGGTGGCGCCGCCGCTGACACTGGGCAGGGGGGCTCGGCCTCAGCGGCGGCATCGGGTCATATAGCAGCCGCATGGTCTGTGGCAGAACAGCGCAGCTCCTCTCTCACAGAGAAGAGCTGACTGCTGATCTGCAGGGTGGACGCGGGGCCCTAACCTCCTGGGCCCGGTCACAATGGCAACCTCTGCAACCGCTGTAGTTACGCCCCTGTTCATACTTGTGTCAAGGAGAAATTTCATTGTTTCGGAAATCCCCTTAACAGCGAATGTCTGCTGAAATCTCAAATCAAGCGTTACTGAATGCTAGCTAGGAGGAAATTAGACCAAACAAATTGTCGCTGGTATAAGTTCCCTGTTCAGTAGTATGAGGAGGTGCACACCTGAGTGCTTTATTTATTTTTATTATACAAGCCTTTTATAGAGAACAGTTATGGGTTAATCTTTTAGTAAAATTCCTATGTATGCCATTGGCTATATTAAAAAAATATGCAAAAAGTCTGTGACGTGTATCCATTTTGGAACTTCCCCTCTCCGTCCCCTCCTTTGCTCGTGGCGCCGTTGTGACGTAGCTCACACAGGCCATAAATTTGGCCAGATAGTCAGTCTTTCTTATCACATCTGCATTCTGTTGCTTTGTATCAGTCTTCAGCTGGTGACCTTGACGTACACATACTTTTCCCGATATGCTGCAGTAATCAGAAAACAGACTAAAATATATATCAGACATCATCTGCAGGCTTTAAAACTTCATCCTACTCCTCATATAAAAAAGAAAACTTGGTTATAGAAAGGTATATAGTGTTTATAAAAAAAAACATATAGAAATATATATATTGTACTCTCACAGTAGAAGAGCATATAGAAAAATATTTTATATTCTCACAGTTCCCCCAAAAATACTTTTCTGATTCCATAAGTCTATCCCTGTTAATTCCCTGTACTGTCATTATTTTCCTATGGTATCAACATAAACATGGGGGTCTAAACTTCCCTTCTACTTTTATGTATACCCATAGATTGTGAGGCTCCTGCTCTCTCACAGGCTATGCAAAATGGCATAAGAATATTGACCAGAGTACATTGTCCTAGCCTTGGAGGCCCCCCAAACAGAATCGCATGGAGAGTTGGCCCTGTAAACTGGCGTGGGGTGTTTCTGACTGAGTACAGGGCTATGGGCAATATCCCAGGTCAGGGAAGAGACAGTTCTTGATTTCTTTTAGGATTTTTTTTCTTCAGGGTCCCATTGAGTCTTTTAACTTTGCCACTCCTCTGGGGTTGGTAGGGTGTGTGAAGACCTAAAAGGTGCTTTACACGCTGCAACATCGCTACCGATATATCATTGGGGTCATGTCGTTAGTGACGCACATCCGGCGCCGGTAGCGACATCGCAGCGTGTGACACTAAGTAAGGACGATCAACGATCGAAAAATCGTTCAAAAACGGTGATCGTTGACACGTCGCTCCTTTCCTTAATATCGTTGCTGCCACAGGTACGATGTTGTTCATCGTTCCTGCAGCACCACACATTGCTGTGTCTGACACCACAGGAATGACGAACATCTCCTTACCTGCGTCCACCGGCAATGAGGAAGGAAGGAGGTGGGTGGGATGTTACGTCCCGCTCATCTCCGCCCCTCCGCTTCTATTGGCCGGCCGCTTAGTGACGCTGCAGTGAAAAAAAAAAACCCTGAGACCAAAAGGCCTCTCCCCCACTAATCAGCACTTTGATGTTACTGGGATCCAAAACATTAATATAGATGAGGGACTGAATTAATACCAAGCATGACAAAACACAATACATTGCAGAATCATGGAGCTAAGTATACAGACACTCCCAGCAGGGAATGATCCAATTCCACCAGGAACTCCACAAAGGTAAAATAGGAATCAAGCATTAGTATCAAAGCAGAAAAAAACAATAAGAAAGTGGAAACAAAAAGCAGAGGTAGAAGACCCACTTATCTGAGAGGAGTTTTGTAAGAGAGCAGGGCTGGATTCAGAATGTCCTTAAAATTCCCTAATTACTTCCTTATTCCTTCTATTTCTTGTATTAAAATTTGTAAAATGTTAATAAAAAGATGCAAACCAGAATGTTCTTAGCACACAGGATATCCCATGTGCATCGGCAAGTAACAGGAGAAAACTACTCACCTATATAGCCCAATCTGAGAGACCTGATTGCCAGTCATTGACAGGTGTGTGGCTTTCATTCCACAAATCAACAGCACCGCCAGCACTGACCACAAGAGGGAGCCACGAACTGGAAAATGTATTCACAACAGGACAGTCTCACTGGGTTCAATAACATCACGTCTTTTGTAGAGAGCATTTTTAAAAGCAGGAGTATAAAAAAAAAACTTTCCGAAGAAGGGTAAGTGTGGGAACAGGGCTGTTACATGTTCTGAAGGAATGTAGTAACTTCCATCAGCTGCCAGTAATGGATATAAGGGAACATGGCTGGGACTGGGTGTACTCGGCACATTGGGTGTACCAAGATGGCCGTTTGGGGAGAAGCTTGCCACATTGGTAACTACGTCAGTGAGTGAAGGCAGCTTGACATCAGAGGGGGGCGGAGGGTGTGGAAATACAGGGTGGTAAGAAACACAGAACAAAGGAGTGGGAGGGTTTTTCTGGGCACAGTGTGTGCAGGTCCAAGCATGTGGACTATCGATGCCATTATAGGGCGGTGGTGGTGACAAACTTGTAGTAAACATAACAAAATACATTGTCTTTCTTATCACGTACTTCCTCATCCACATATAACATTCTTTTACAATTTCACAGACTACTCTATACCAAGTTTGGGCTGTCCCAAATAATCCTGCATTTTCCAAAGTTCCCTTCTGTTCTTTCAATGCCTTATTCCATTGTTCATGTTGTAATCTACCCCATTCTGACATATTGCAAATTAGTATCAACTTTTCATTTTGTCACATGTTTGCTTTCATGTGTCCAGGGGTTAAGCGACCATCGCATGTAAAAAAGGACTTAAAGGTGTCCATTTGATGGGGAATTTTCCTACTAGTTGTGAATTCTGAGACAGAAACCTAACCCCGTGTCCACTCATGGGGGTACCCATGTCCACTCAGGGGGATGCCCAACCAGGACCTTGATTGGCCTTTTCCCACTACTAAAACGACGGCTAGTCCAAAGTCTATAGCAAGGGCGTATACCTTGAACGGGCCTTATGACATTTAAGTCTGACACTACTACCAATCAAGCGTACCTGATCTACACAATGAAATTCACACAGAAAAACCAGCGTCAGAAAACACAACTAGCTAGACATATCCCCGAGAACTATTTCAGCAGACAGACACAACCTTTTCAGGTTCTTTAAGGTCGCCCAGGAGGAAGGGAATCCGGTTGTAGAGATAGTCTTATGAGACCAACTAGACTTCCCCAGGCTAATGAAAGCTACCCAAGGACAGCCCAAAGTCACCACAGGGACATCCGCTGTCGATCTCATAAATTTCCGTTCCTTCCTAGAGCGAACCGAGTTTGGCACCAACTGTCAAGAAGAAATTCCATAGTTTCGGAAATCACCTTCTTAACAGCGAATGTCTGCTGAAATCTCAAATGAAGCATTACTGAATGCTAGCTAGGAGGAAATTAGACCAAACAAAAAGTCGTTGGTAGAAGCTCCCCGTTCAGTAGTATGAGGAGGTGCACACCTGAGTGCTTTATTTATTTTTATTACACAAGCCTTTTATAAAGAACACTTATGAGTTAATATTTTAGTAGAATTCCTAAGTATGCTATTGGCTATATTAAAAAAATATGCAAAAAGTCTGTGACGTGTATCCATTTTGGAACTTCCCCTCTCCGTCCTTTCCATTGCTAGTGGCGCCGTTGTCACGTAGCTCACACAAGCCATAAATTTGACCAAATAGTCAGTCTTTCTTTTCACATCTGCATTCTGTTGCTTTGTATCAGTCTTCAGCTGGTGACCTTGACGTACACATACTTTTCCCGATATGCTGCGGTAGTCAGAAAACAGCCTGAAATATATAACAGACATCAGCTGCAGGATTTAAAACTCCATATTACTCCTCATATGCAAAAGAAAACTTGGTTATAAAAAGGTATATAGTGATTATAAAAGAAAAAATATAGAAATATATGTATATATATATATTTTACACTCAGAGTAGAAAAGTATATAGAAAAATATTTTGTATTCTCACACTTGTATGGCTAAATTCCTTCCCTAACTGGCACTGTATAACGATATTCACTAATATGGATATTTAAAAAAAATGACTTATAAACTGTACTGTTCCTACACTAAATAGGGCTTTGACTAGTCGCAGGGGCATTAGTTCCCCAGACTAGTTAGCCCTTTTTCCATGATCCTTCATCACTGCCAGCTAATGGAAAGCTTGTGCATGTGCACAGCTCATGTTGGCTCCATCACTACGCTTCAGCAGCAGGGTGGACACTTCCCGGCTTCATTAGACGCACTGCACCTGACCGGAAGTTCAGAAGTGAACGATAGCCTTCTGAACTTCCAGCCATGTGTAGTACGCCTCATGAAGCCAGGAAGTGTACACCCAGCTTCAAAGGCAAACTGATGCGGTCAAAATGATCCGTACGTATGTGCAAGATTTCCAGTAGCTGGCGGTGATGCTGGCTCATGGAGGTCATGTTATCATGCCCACAGGGGCACTTTTATCCCAAACTGGTCACTTTTATCCATACGAGATTCGTACACAAACCTGACCATACAGAGAGGGGGGAGCCATCACTGCCTGAGAATGGCATGCAAAAAAAATATTTTTTTTAGTGTAAATTCACAATTATTCCAACTGTACTATAATGCAAATTGAGATTTTTAACAAATGATTGATCAATAATTTGAGCCGCCCCTGCCAACGTCAAGGCAAATCTCTATAGGGGGGGGTCCTACCTATATTTATATTTTCAATGTGCCATACGGCTAACTAATCAATTTAAAAGCAGAACCATATTAGAGCACACATATACCTGATACATGTCAGAACCGCTTCCATGCTGCAAAGACAGGCCAAACTGCGAATAAAGGCAGTCCACGTCCCAGCATGTGCAGCTATATGCCGCACACACTGGGACAATGTCAGAACTAGCCCTCACAGTGCTCACCCAGCAGCCATGAATGAAGGCGGAACAGGCCCAAGCATATGGTGCTTAAATAACAATGCCTGTGGAAAAGGGCGTGGTAGCTGTGTGTGAACAGACACCAAATTATATATATGTAGATAGAAACAGAAGGAATATGCAACCAAAGTCAAGCGTGCACGGCATGGTGGGGGTCAGCCACCAAACCAGAGTACAACAGTGTTGTTTTTATATGGTCCTGCTCATTATATGAGACCGTATGGTACAATAGTAATTTATATTATAGAGTAGGGACCCCCCTATAGAGATTTGACGTGACGTGGCAGGGGGGCTCAAATCATTGATCAATCGTTTGCTAAAAATCTCATTGAATTGTTACAGTAGGAATGAATTTGTGAATATTACACTTTTTATTGTTGCATGCCGTTCATAGGCAGTGCTGGCTCCCCCCCTTTTTGCGACAAACCTGACCATACCTCAATACTAGAGATGAGCGAACCGGCCGTGGTTCGGCTCGAGTTCGGTTCGTCGAACGGAGGTCTCGTTCGAGTTCAGTTCGGCGAACGTTCGACGAACCGAACTCGAACCAATAGGATATAATGGGAGGCAATCACAAACACATAAAAACGCATTATAAATGTACACATACAGTTAATAAACATTGCCATAACACTTACCGATCCCCGCGATCCCTCCTGCACTCTGTCTCCTGCCGCTATTCCATCCGATGATCGCTGAATCCTCCCGGTGACCAGCACTGCCAGCAGTGATGCAGGACCTATCGTGACGTCAAAATAGCCATGTGACCAGTCACGTGGCTATTATCTCATTGGCTACAGACTGGTCACATGACTATGACGCGTCATGTAGGACCTGTCATTGCACTCTCCGGTACACGGTGCACATTTGTGTATCGCCGTGTACCGGCGACATGCTCTAGCACACGGTCGACTCCCCGTTCCGTTAGGGACCGGCTGACACAGCCGCTCATTAACGGAGATCACCGTTGCCATAGCAACGCAGTTAGTGGTGACGTCACCGCTAACCGCGGCTCCGGGAGCACCGTTGCTATGGTAACGCGTCTGTCAGCGTTACCGCTGTTACCACTGACAGCCAGCAGCAGTTATCACTCACGGAGTGAAGGCTGCATGCTGCTTCCCGTGCAGCAGTGATGGAGCAGAGCTGCATTTGTTGAACGAGAAAGACAGAAGACCATGGATCGTGGAGGGCTGACAGGGGTAATAAAGATGGAGTCTCTAATGTGTCTGTGTATTTATTTCTATTAAAGTATTTTTTTTCTGTGTGGTGTCCTTTTTTTAACCCTTTATTGGAGATTCTTAATGGCCGGGTCAAACGTGCCTGACATTAAGTATCTCTGGCTTAATACTAGCTAGTAAAACAAAGCTAGTATTAACTCATTATTACCCAACAAGCCACCCGGCTTCAGAGCTGTTGGAAGAGTTGGATACAGCGCCAGATGATGGCGCTTCTATGAAAGCGCTATTTTCTGGGGCGGCTGCGGACTGCAATTCGCAGCAGAGGCGCCCCGAAACCTCGGGCTAACCTGTGCTGCGGATTCCAATCCCCAGCTACCTAGTTGTACCCGGCTGGACACAAAAATGGGGCGAAGCCCACGTCATTTGTTTTTTAATTATTTCATGAAATAAGTGAAATAATTAAAAAAAACGGGCTTCCCTATATTTTTGGTTCCCAGCCGGATACAAATAGGCAACTGGGGGTTGGAGGCAGCCCGTGGCTGCCTGCTGTACCTGGCTAGCATACAAAAATATGGCGAAGCCCACGTCATTTTTTTGGTGGGCAAAAAACTTCTGCATACAGTCCTGGATGGAGTATGCTGAGCCTTGTAGTTCTGCAGTTGCTGTCTGCTCTTCTCCATACAGACAGACAGCAGCTGCAGAACTACAAGGCTCAGCATACTCCATCCAGGACTGTATGCAGAAGTTTTTTGCCCCCTGAAAAAATTATGTGGGCTTCGCCATATTTTTGTATGCTAGCCAGGTACAGCAGGCAGGTACGGCTGCCCCCAACCCCCAGTTGCCTATTTGTACCCGGCTGGGAACCAAAAATAAAGGGAAGCCCTTTTTTTATTATTTCATGAATTTCATGAAATAATTAGAAAATAAATGACGCAGGCTTCGCCCCATTTTTGTGTCCAGCCAGGTACAACTAAGCAGCTGGGGATTGGAATCTGCAGCACAGGTTGGCCTGAGCTTTCTGGGCCCCACTGCTACGAATTGCAGTCTGCAGCCGCCTCAGAAAATGGCATAGAAGCGCCATCTTCTGGCGCTGTATCCAACTCTTCCAGCACCTGCCTGCTATACCTGGCTAGCATACAAAAATATGGCGAAGCTCACGTCCTTTTTTTGTAGTTTTTTGGCAAAAAAAATAAAAAATGCTTCCCTGGATTTTCCATTGCCAGTGAAGGTAACACCAAGCAGTGGGGGTTAGCAGCCAGTAGCTGCTTGGATTACCCTTAGCTAGCAATACAAAAAATGCAGCGGGAGCCCATATATATTTTTTTTAATTATTTATTTAAATAACTAAAAACAAAATGGGCTTCCCTGTATTTTGATTGCTGGACATCACAGTGCTGTAAAAATAAATCTTTAAAAAAAATGACGTAGCGCTCCGCGGCATTTTTGATTCTCAGTGCAGATAAAGCAGACAGCTATGGGTTGCCACCCCCATCTGCCTGCCGTTACCTTGGTTGGCAATCAAAATACAGGGAAGCCCATTAGTTTTTTCTATTTAAAAAATAGTTAAAAAAAAAATGACGTTGGGTCCCCCCATTTTTGATAGCCAGCTAGGGTAAAGCAGATGGCTGTAGCCTGAAAACCACAGCTGGCAGCTTTACCGTGGTTGGGGATCCACTGTGGAGGTCCCCCCAGGCTCTTTTTTTATAATTATTTTATAAATATTAATAATTACACAAAAAAAGTAGGGTCCCCCCCAAATTGGATCACCAGCCAAGGTAAAGCGGACAGCTGTGGTCTGGTATTCTCAGGGTGGGAAGGTCCATAGTTATTGGGCCTTCACAGCCTAAAAATAGCAGGCCGCAGGCACCCCAGACGTGGCGCATCCACTAGATGCGCTAATCCTGGTGCTTCACCCCAGCTCATCCCGTGCCCTGGTGCAGTGGCAAACGGGGTAATAAATCGGGTTGATACTAGCTGTAAGGTCACCTGACATCAAGCCCAGCGGTTTGTGATGTCATGGTGTCTATTAGATACCCAACATCATAAACTGTCAGTACTAACAAAAAAAAAATCTACAAAAGAAATTTATTTGAAAAAACAGTCCCCAAAACATTCCCTCTTTCACCAATTTATTGTAAGAAAAAAAATAAAGGGGTCCCACGACGACTCTGGACCGTCTAGAATATGGGGGGGGAGACACTCAGGGAACGTATCCCCCATTTTCTAGGAGTGCAGACCCTTCATGTGAGGAGTGTGGGTGCAATGAATCTGCACTCACTCTCGCCGGGTCCACAGCAGCAGAGTCCATGTCGTAATGGTTGCTACCAAAGCTGCAATGCCCTGCTCATGAGGTAAGGGCATGCTTAATCAGGAGAACTATTCTACATTTCCAAATATTGGTATTTGCTGATATTATTGCTATTCCACCTACTATATATTGGGGATAGGATCTTGGAGATGGAATACCCCTTTAAGTCCAGTTATCCAGCTGAATGAATACTTAACAACAGAGCTCGCTATTTAGATGTGTTTTCTTGTGGCGTATAACGGACTCTCATGTTTGGTAGTCATTCAGCAGGGAAACTATAAAAGCAAATCCCTCCATTTGGAAATATAGTATATAGCTCTCCTGATCAATTATGTTCCTTACCTCATGAGCAGGGCATTGCAGTAATAATAATAATTTATTCATTTATATAGCGTTATTAATTCCATAGCGCTGTATGTCTTTGGAGTGTGGGAGGAAACTGGAGTACCCGGATGAAACCCACGCAAACACGGGGAGAACATACAAACTCCTTGCAGATGGTGTCCTTGGTGAGAATTGAACCCAGGACCTCAGCGCTGCAAGACTGCAGTGCTAACCACTGAGCCACCGTGCTGCCCATTTAGCTTACAGATGCATAACCACCACTCACTGTGTCTGAACACAGGAAGCTGACCTGACAGCCGCTCTGTGCATGCGGCAGCGTCTATTGTGAAGGAGAGGGCCGTGGGGGGATCAACGCTGCGCAGGTACCGTGGGACACCGGGGAACACCAGTGGGGTTATAGGGGGTGCCCTGGCAGGGCCTGGGGAGGAGTTTTCTGTCGCATGTGTCATGGCACATGCGACAGAAATCAGAGGAGTAGGGTGAATGCGGCCGGCGCGCTGCTGTGCGCGCGGCCATCTTGGATTTCTGGGAGGGCATCAGGGGGTGCACTTTGGCGACACCGGGGGACCGAAGGGGACCGGGGAGGAGATTTATCATGTTTGTTCATGCCAGATGGGAGAAACATAATTTTTTACCGGCGCTGTCATTTACTGTAACGTGATCATCGGTGTACGGTGTATACCTGTGATCACGTGAGCGGGGACCAGAAAAACCGTCCTGAATCATGATCTCCAGGGTCTCAGCTAGCCCTGAAACCCTGGAGATTTTCTGACGCTGGGGGGCGTTATTCACTTATGTCTGCCTTCTGTTTATAAACGGCAGATCAGAATAAGGCTACATTAACACGACCGATCCATTTTTGCGGTCTGCAAAAAAACAGTCCTTTTTTTCACGGGTGCATCCGTGTGGCATCCGTTTCCGTTCTGTAGACGGTCCGTATGTCATCTGTTTGTCATCCGTGTGCCTTCCGTTTTTTTTGTGTACTGCAAAAAAACTGAAGGAGGTTAAATCATAAATTTACCCAGGATCCATAGCTTCATCCTACATGAGGCGGTCACATGTTCACTCCAGTGCCATTTTCTACTGCTTTTCACAGCGTAGAGCGCTCTGGTGATTTTCTTGTGCTTGTGCACTTCATATCAGTCTTTTCTGTCATTATAATGGCAGAAAGACACAGAATGTCCCACTCTCCTGCATTTTGTAATTTTGCACACTTTGGTGCCTTTCATGTGGCACTAAGGGGTGCTTAGCTTTGTATTTAGCCAAAAAAATGAAAAAAAAAATGATGTAGGGTTCCCCCTATTTTTGTAGCCAGCTAGGATAAAGCAGACGGCTGCAGCCTGCAGACCACGGCTGGCAACCTCACCTTGGCTGGTAATCCAAAACTGAGGGCACCCCACGCTGTTATTTTAAATTAAATAAATAATTAAAAAAAAAAAACACGTAGGGGTCCCCCCCAAAATTGGAGCACCAGCCAAGGTAAAGCAGACAGCTGGGGTCTGATATTCTCAGACTAGGGAGGTCCATGGTTATTGGACTCTCCCCAGCCTAAAAATAGCAGGCCGCAGCCGCCCCAGAAGTGGCGCATCCATTAGATGTGCCAATCCTGGTGCTTCGCCCCAGCTCATCCCGCGCCCTGGTGCGGTGGCAAACGGGGTAATATATGGGGTTAATACCAGATGTGTAATGTCACCTGGCATCAAGCCCTGGGGTTGGTGAGGTCAGGCGTCTATCAAATACCCGACATCACCAACCCAGTCAGTAATAAAAAAAATAGACGACAAACACATTTTTATTTGAAAAAACACTCCCCAATACATTCGTTCTTTAACCAATTTATTAGAAAGAAAAACAAATCCAGGTCTGGTGTAATCCAAGGGGTTGCCATGACGATCCACACTGTCCCAGTCAATGAAGAGCAGGATGTTCCCCATTGGGTGGGAGAGCAGTGCAGTGACCTGAGCTAACATCAATGGGTCAGCCCAGGTAACTGCAGGGGATGACAAGTGCTGCTGTCAGCGAGGTACATTACCTGCGCTGATCTCCTGTACTGCTGACAGCATCTGTCACTGAGTTCAATGACCGCCGCCTTCACAGCCAAGTATCGCGAGCGGCCCGTGATGTCACCGCTAGTCAGTCTCGGGTCGGAAGTGAGAGAAGGGGATGTGACAAGCGGCGGCCATGGAGGACAGTGACAGCGCTGAGGTCGGGACTTCATCACCGCAGGTAAGCCGAGCGGGACCATGTGTGCAGAGTGCAGGTGGGCGGAGCCATGTGTGCTGGCGGCGGAGTGCGAAGTGGGTGGGGCTGAGGACGTCAGTGTCGTGGACTGCTTGGCTGGGGACAGGTGAGTGTGAGTGTGTGTGTGTGTGTGTGTGTGTGTGTGTACATGCCGCGTGCAGGAGGGGACGGAGTGAGCTGAGCGGGGAAGTGTGGGCTTCCTGCACGTAACTAGGATAAACATCGGGTTACTAACCAAAGCGCTTTGCTTGGATACCCGATGTTTATCTTGGTTACCAGCTTCTGGCAGGCTGCCAGCGATGGCTCCTGCACACTGTAGCTGTAAAAAGCCCTTCTTTTTGCTGCTAGAACCGTTCTCGAACGTATCTAGAACTATCGAGCTTTAGCAAAAAGCTCGAGTTCTAGTTCGATCTAGAACAGCCCCCAAAATCACTCGAGCCGCGAACTGGAGAACCTCGAACCGCGAACCGCGCTCAACTCTACTCAATACATTCCTTACGGGGCGTTGCAATCACCTTTTTCCAGCAGCCCCACAGAGAATTAATAAATTGCACAATGGTCTGGCATGAGCCTGCCACTCCATTCTAATGGGGATAAAAGTGCCACTTCTGCCGATCCGTGCAATCTCAGCTGTCAAACCCCACAAATTTATAAGTTATGCGGTTAGCTGATAACTTATCTGCACTGAACAACCCCTTTTAGAGAATCTCAAGGATATCATTCCTTCTGATGTATAAGGGGGGGAAATAATAGCTAAATATTGCATTCTTTAAATTAAAAAGCCGATGTTAAAAGGCTACAGCTGTTCCTTGTCATCAAGATGCTTTCTAATTAAATCCTGCACAATTCCAAAACATCAGAATTTTGTTGAAGCCACCAAGAGAGTTATATTAAGCAGGACAAGATGTGAACCAGAAGAAGCAAATTTTATTAATTAGTTATGCTAATGGTCACCACAACTTGATGTACAAATTTGGACATGTAGAGAATCCAGTGGCATCTGTGGAATCCATTGCTGGCATGTGTTCATTTTTCTGTAGCTTAAATTTACCATTATCATTCAACATAAACCATAATCTCAGCTTTGTTTATGCCAGAAGCATATCCAGTGGCATACGTAATGGATGGCTAGTGGTGATATATACAGCATGTGCTGGTTAGAAAGCGCCAACAAGCTAATCTTCCACTTGTCAGATGCTCCTGATTCATTAAAACATGCAAGCCTCTTCCTGAATCAGGAGGCTTTCACTCCGGTGAAACTCCTCATCACGATCAGTGTAAAAAATTGCTGGTCTTGAAGAATCAGGGTCATTCTATATAACATGGACAGATTTAAGTACCATTTCATAATAATTGGTTGCACAGCCTTTGGCAACAGTGAAAGCCTGCAAAAGCTTTTTAGTAACTATTTGCAATTTTCTCAATCTCCTGAATGTTTGCTGATAATAGATTTGGCTATCTTCAAAGATTGTCAATAAAAAACCAGCACGGACCCAAAAAAAAAATGGGGTTTGGCAGCTGAACTTGACTCTGAGCTTGACCCCGAACAACGAACCTAATATAAGTCTATGGGGACCTGAACTTGTGTGCTGTAAAATGGTGCTAGTAAGGGCTAGCGGGCTGCAAAGCAGGAGAATTATACTTACCGAGTCTCCCAGGCAGCTGTCACACTATTTCCTGGTCCACTCATTAGCTTTCATACATATTCACTGCATCCCTCGACCACCCTATGTGACATCATCTGTGATTATTTGAAGTCAGACAGCTGGCTTGCAGGCGTCTGTGATTGGTTGTGGAGTGTAAAAAAAATAATTGGGAAAAAATGGTACAGGGTCCCCCGAATATTGATACCCAGCACAGATAAAGCAGATGGCTGCAGGCTGCAGCCCCCCACTGTGTGCGTTCTCTTGCCTGTGTATCAAAATACCAGGGAACCCATGCAGCTTTTTTTAATTATAAATAATCTTTAAAAATGGCGTGCAGTCCCTAATTTTGATACACAACCAAGATAAAGCGGACAGCTACGGACTGGTATTCTCAGGCTGGGGACACTCATGGTTATTGGACTGTCCCGCAGCCTAAAAATAGCAGGCTGCCGCTGCCCTGTAATTGTTGCATTCAATACATACAACAATTCTGGCACTTTACCCGACTCGTCCTGATTGCCCCCATGCGGTAATATAAGGGCTTAATGATAGCTGTGAATTGTCAAAAAATCACAGCTGTCAAGCTTAAGGTTAGTAATTGGGAGGGGTCTATAAGACCCCTCATTACTAACCCTGTAAGTCAAAACGAAATAAAGACAAAACACAGAGAAAAATCCTTTATTTAAAAAAATTCCAAAAATCACCCTCTTTCTCCAAATTATTAATCCCCAAAACACCCTGCAGGTCCGATGTAATCCAGACGAGGTCCCTTGATGATGCTGGCTCTGTTACATCCGATTCCTGAGGTCGCAATACGTGGTCACATTAAAAAACATGAACGCTTTTTGCGGCCTCTGAGACACACTGACTGAGCTGCAGCTGAGAGCAGAGATGTCACTGAGTTCACCTGACGTCACAGCTGGGGTTCACATGGTACCTCAGCTGTGAGATCAGGTCAACTGACCTGAGGTGAACTCAGTGACCTCCCCTCAGCTAAAGTCATTGAACTCTATGCCCGATTACCAGACTAGGCAATGTGTGCACATTGAGTATTTGGGTGCAGATATTTCTGCACCAAATCTGCATCTCCTGGCAAGATATAACGCATCGAAACTGCATCTAAACAAATGCGTTTTTGGTACAGTTTTTTTTGCCAGGACGTGCAGATTTGGTGCAGAAATGTCTGCACCCATATTCCCAATGTGCACATATTGCCTAATCTGGTTTTTAAATTACTTATTTATTTTTACACTCCACAACCAATAACAAATGCCGGCAGTCTGACTGCAACCAATCAGAGACACTGTCACAGAGGGTGGGCGAGGGAAGCAGTGAATATGTAGGAGGGTTAATGAGCAGACTCGGAAGCAGTGTGACCGCTGCATGAGGAGTCTTGGTAAATATAATTCTCCTGCTTTAATCTGTATTTTGCTTTCTTTTATCTTTTATTTTTATCCAGGTGGCCAAACTCGAACAGGAACTGGATGTACAGGAAAATGTCTGTTTGGGTTCGTTCATCCCTAATCAAGACATCACTCATAATCATACGTGTGTATCTTTTCATGTAAGCTTTGGGTCATTATCCTGCTGTAGAACATGTTTTGACTCAAACCTGTTTTTTTGTTGTTTTTTTTTTCATAATTGGGAGTACAGTTTGCTGTGGTCTCAGAAAAAGTAAAAATAAAAAAGTTTTAGAAAAGGTAAATAAAAACTCAAATGAAATCATCCCCTATCTCCACCATTAGAAACAAAGCTATTTAAAAATATATATGAATATGTTCAGTATTGTGGTGTCTTGAAAAATCTGATCTATAAAAATATAAAATGATTTGTACAGTAAGTGTTGCAAAAAAAAAAAAAAACACTAAGTGCCAGAATTATTATTTTTCAATTGCCACACCTCCAATGTCATAATCTAATCTTATTTCTAATTTACGTTAGTTAAAATTCTCTCACTGGTCTATCAAACTACTTTATTTTTTTCTACTACTTCCTCTTTGACGACACTTCATTTGAGTGCATGCTGGTATACTCAAACAAAGCGTCATCGGAGGGCAGAGGCTGTGGTAGTGGTCAGCATTATTTAAATAGGGACAATTTGATATTCTTCCTCTATTATGGTTACTTCTAGTGGAAGGACCATGGGTGATTGCCTTATTATGGGTACACCCTGCATTGTATCTCTCAGCTATGCCAGTGGGCATTTTATTTATTGTTTTTAAATTCTTTGCATGTGTCTTTTAACTAAAGGGAACCTGTCACCAGTTTTTTGAGTTATAAACTAAAACTAGCACCTGTGCTGCATTCCATAATGGTGCATGTTATCCCCTGACTCCCCCTATACAGTCCCTGACAGACGTTCTGTCGCTTATCCATGTTATGTAAATAAAAGCTTATAACCTGACTTTAAATTCATCCATTGGTTTCATAAATTACTCTTTTGAAAGCTGACCCCCCCCCCCAAATTTGGTTTAGGTTATAAAAATAAAATTGCTGCAAAGCTGAAATATTGATCATTTAATGAACACAGAAAGGTCAGATTTTGGCAAGACAAAAGTTTTCTCGCCTTGTCATATAATGCACCCAATCCTAGTTTACATCCTCACCTGTGCTCACTAAATGATTGGTTAATTAGTGGGTGTGTATAAAAAAAACCTAGTACCCCAGACCTTCAGTTGAACTGCAACTTGACCTCTGACAACATGCCAAAAGTCTACCCTGCGACCAAAGCCTTGATTATCAAGAGGCTGAAGAGGTGGCTGGCACCTTTAATGTGTCTCAGCGTCAAGTACGAAGAATTAAAAAAAGATTTGAAAAGACTGGAGATGGTTTTGACAAGCCCAGGTCCGGCAGACCCCGCAAGACAACTGCTCAGGAGGAACATTTGTTGATTAGAACCTCCAAAGCCAGCCCCTCTTCCACTGCAGCAGAGCTCCAAAAGGCCTGGTCACCTCAAGTCCCTGTGTCAACTAAAACAGTTTGTAGGATTCTGTCTCGAAATGGCCGGCATGGTCGAATCATTGCCCAGAAGCCAGCACTAAACAAAAGCCAATTAAAAAACCATGTGGCATTTGCCAAGTCCCACACCCTGCTAAACAGATGGACACTGGAAAAGTGGCAAAAGGTGGATTTATCTGATGAATCTTCAGTTGAATTACACCACAGCCGCCACAAATACTGCAGATCATCTACTGGAGCCCGTACGGATCCAGAAAACAGTTAAGTTTGGTGGTGGAAAGATCATGGTCTGGGGTTACATTCAGTATGGGGGTGTGCGAAACATTTGCAAGGTTGAAGGCATTATCAATAGCGTAAAATATCAAAAAGTATTAGCTACTCTTATATTCCCAATCATAAAAGGGGACAAATTCTGCAGCAGGATGGTGCTCCATCTCATATATCCATCTCTACAACAAAGTTCCTCCTGGCAAAGAAGATCAAGGGGCTCAAGGACTGGCCAGCCCAGTCACCAGACATGAACATCATTGAGCATGTTTGGGGTAGGATGAAAGAGGAAGATTGAAAGACCAAATCAAAGAATCTATGTGAACTCTGGGAGGCATGTAAGACTGCATTCTTTGCTATTCCTGATGACTTCATTAATAAATTGTATGAATCATTGTTGAACCGCATGGATGCAGTCCTTCAAGCTCATGGAACTCACACAAAATATTAAATATAGCTCTAATAGCATCACAACTTCATTCACCAATGTTTTGCCACATATCTTTGTATTAGAAGTTAATTATTTGTTTGAATCTCACATTACTTTCTGTGGGCGACAAAACTTTTGTCTTGCCAAAATCTGAAATATATATATGACCCTTAAAAAGTTCAATTTTTATTAATTTACGCTAAAATCCAAACCCAATATATATCAAAAATTTAGAGAAAGGGAGGAGGGTAAAGTTCTCACCCTAAAATGCACCTCCCTCCTGTCCACTACCTACCGCGGAGGTCGGCACCCTAAATCTGATACGAATGTGGCGCCCCCACTCAACGGTGGCTGTCCTTGTAGAAGCCCTAATAGGCCCTTGCACCAGTCATGAAAATCAAGGACAGATAGGCAGGATATGCTTTGTATATATAGTGGACAGGCTAGACAGAAACACACACATATCCCTCCAATATTACAGATATCGAATGAAGGATAATAGGTATATATAGAGGGGTCCTCAATTGTACATAGTCAGAGAGGACCTCATCCTTTCTTTCAATCCGGTGAGGGGTCAGATCTTATGGATAAAGGTTCTGATACCCCAAGTGTGAACTAACCTCTGGTTGCAACCCTCTATCCTCTAGATCAAGAGGTCTGAGAGAAAAAAAACCCCAAAAAACTATCACAGTAGTAAGCAAATGATTACACCTATAAGATAAAGTGCCAAGTCCATGATGCAAAAATGCTACTGTTATGTAATGTACAAGAGTCCCAACTCGCATCTCATGCAGAAAAAGTGCGATTGTGTACTAAAGTGCAAATGCTAGCATATAAAGTGCTGATACATATTGTGCAATGGGACTCTGAGCAAACATTTGGTAGGAATAGAGGTAGTCATAAAACACTTATCTTATGGAGGTAACATGCATGTTTCAGCGATGCCTCTATAGTGCCTCAACGTGTTTTCCCATCAGTGGATCATCAGGAGGCTTGATAGGTGATGTGTCAGGCGTCAGCAGGATAGCATGATATCATGCTATCCTGCTGACGCCTGACACATCACTTATCAAGCCTATAGAGGCATCGCTGAAAAATGCATGTTACCTCCATAAGATAAGTGTTTTATGACTACCTCTATTCCTACCAAATGGTATCCTACTGTGATAGTTTTTTTTTCTTTTTTTCTCTCAGACCTCTTGATCTAGAGGATAGAGGGTTGCAACCAGAGGTTAGTTCACACTTGGGATATCAGAACCTTTATCCATAAGATCTGACCAATCACCGGATTGAAAGAAAGGATGAGGTCCTGTCTGACTATGTACAATTGAGGACCCCTCTATATATACCTATTATCCTTTATTCGATATCTGTAATATTGGAGGGATATGTGTGTGTTTCTGTCTAGCCTGTCCACTATATATACAAAGCATATCCTGCCTATCTGTCCTTTATTTTCATGACTGGTGCAAGGGCCTATTAGGGCTTCTACAGGGACAGCCACCTTTGAGTGGGGGCGCCACATTCGTATCAGATTTAGGGTGCCGACCTCCGCGGTAGGTAGTGGACAGGAGGGAGGTGCATTTTAGGGTGAGAACTTTACCCTCCTCCCTTTCTCTTTTCCTAAATTTTTGATATACATTGTGTTTGGATTTTAGCGTAAATTAATAAAAATTGAACTTTTTAAGGGTCATATATATATTTTGGTATGTAACACTTCCCTTGTCATTATGTCTTGCCAAAATCTGACCTTTCTGTGTTCATTAAATGATCAATATTTCAGCTTTGCAGCAACTTTATTGTCATAACCTAAACCAAATTTGGGCAGCTTTCAAGAGAGTAATTTATGAAACCAATGGATGAATTTAAAGTCAGGTTATCAGCTTTTATTTACATAACATGGATAAGTGACAGAACCTCTGTCAATGACTGTAGACCCTGTAAGGGTGTGTAAGGCTCGGCCGCCCCAGACCTGCAAATTCACTGTGTGTAAAGTGTAATATTTGAATTTGATGTTATGGTGTAGAGTGTTTAAACGGCGATTACATGGCCACAGCATGATAATTACTTCACTGGTACTCTTGGGCTAGGGAGATTTCATGGCACGGAGGATTTTAGGTAGTAAAAAGGTAGACAGGAAGTAGCAGGAGAGTCCCTAAGTTAGAGAAACAGACTGAGTCTGTGAGAGACAAGGTGGAAAGAGAAACCCGTTAACATTAATTTGGTGTGACCTTTGGCTGGAATCTGGGCACCAGACATGCAGGGTCCTATTGAGGAGAGGACTGTCCGAACTGTGTCCCAAAGTGTGGGTTAAGTCCATACGGCTCAGGTGTTGGCCATTCCCTGGCCGATACCCAATAAACCCCCGAGTCACCGGAAGGTCAGTGGGTTCCAAAGAGAGGAGAAGGTCCTGACACAACTGGACAGAGGAGTGCTGTCACATAAGACCCTATCAATAGCTTTCAGCTAAATCCCTGTGGGTGGAATGAGGGGTAACTGGAAGGTCTTTTTGATCCTGCAGTGTAAAATGAAGATGAAGGAGAGAATGAGGGTCTCAGGGGCCCCAAAGGAAGTCCGAGTACCAGGGAAGTGATCGGCCAGCAAAATATACGTAATATCCATTGCTACCGTACTTGAAACCCCTTTGGGGAACAAGACTTAAAGCGTGAAGAGTCTATTTGTTTGATTATTGTCAGTAAAGACGTTTTGATAAATAAATCTGTGTTTGTGTAGCAGCAAGAGAAAATATTCCTAACACTGAGTTGCACTACAATGGCGATCGGGGTGCATAGAAGTAATGCCGGGCTGCGCTATAGCCAAACATCAGGTTCTGCCATGAATACTACGGCCCCTGACCGATTCTTTAACACAAATACCTTTTGAAAATCCTATGCTCTGTATGGTAATCCTTGGGTCCGATCCTATGGGCGTCCTTGTTTTCAGCTCATGTCCATCCTCTCTGCGCTGATTGTCGTCTGCTGATGACTGATGTGGATGATACCTCCTGCGCCATCCATTTTGCCGGGCAAAATCTTGTGCTTGCGCAGAGACATTGCCAGATTGCACACATGCATTTTGCTCCGTCCTACTGCGGGCAGTGCCGAAACATAGGTGTGCATGCCTGAAAAGGGGAAGTCGCTGCGCTGGTGCGAGAGTTAGCCTAAGTATGTGGATGACGTTTTATTTAGTGTCAGTTATGGTCTTTTCCAAGGGCGGTGCTCATAATGTAATAATTCAGAGCAGCCTAAAGACACCCCCACTATGAATCCTGTGAGCATCGCCTCTTTGGTAAATAAAATAAAAATTAGTACTAAATAAAACAACTCACATTTTTTGAACCATATAATGAGATTTAGAAAAAAACAAAACAAAAAAACAGTACACTCAGGGGAGTAACAGGAATAAAAGAAGCAAAAAATTGTGTCACTTTTGACACTGTGACAGTCCTTCTCAAGTCTTAGATTGTTTTATTCTTTCTGAAAAACAAAACATTTTTAAGGTCCTTGATTTTGCAATAGCTACAGGTGCAAATACCTGTACAGCTGAAGTTTCATAGCAGGAAAAGAGCAAGTTATCAACAGTATTTTCTCTAAGAATAGGTAATTAAGTAAAATATTCCCATTTCTGAACTGATTTCCATGAAATGTAAGATATCCCACTGGTGCACGTCTTAAACTGAAAAGCAGAGCTTCTGTTTTAACATTACTTTGGTGATGAGAAGACCGTGTCCTTTGGTTGTTACTATTCAGCCAAAAGTCAGAAATCTGATCTAAGCAGCAAGTTCAATGTTACAGCAGATGTTTTTACGCTTAGATGTGACTAAAGTGGAAGAGATTTTGTCTTGTCTCCTGTGCGGTACCAGTTTTGCGTCTGCTAGTATTTGTAAATCTAAAGAATACCCAAAAAAATGTGCGGTGGATTTCTGAAATCTAATCTGTGCAATCATAGAAATTTGTTGTGTTCTTGTAAGAACATTTCCACATAGATACTGGTGTCAATTCTATGATATACTCTAAGTAGCAAAATATCTCTAGAATTCTGCTCTATAATCTGTAACTGGGTGGAAATGTAGTCAAAGGGAATATTATTTTCTAAGGTTGGCCTACTCTCCAGTTATTCTTCTAGCAATAGTCATATATATTAGAATTCCTGAAAGTATATTTTATATATTAATTTCAGCCTCCAAACATTTTTTTCCATTATGCCTTTTTGTGGCATTCTCTCTCAAATATTATGCCTGTGTAACCCATAGGTTTGCAACTCTGTTACTCACCTCACCAGGTTCTATGAGTATCTCTTCAAGCAGATGCTACTTCCTTTGATGACCACTTCTTGTCTTTAGGCAACCTGGTGCTTCATCTCTTCCTACTGTGCCTGGTTTCTTTCACAATTCTATTGGTTTCCACCATGGTGCTACTGCTACGGCAAAATAATGTTTTGTTTCCATCTGTTTTTGCAGAGATCTTCAAGATCTGCCATTCAAACTTAGCTAGTTTTTCTCTTTGTTGCCTTCTATTCAGGGTTCTTCCTTGCTGGCTCCTTGTTCGTAGTACATCTGGACTGCTATTAATTTCTCCGGTTTCTGACCTTGGCCTTGTTTCCTGACTATACTTCTCCCTTTTCCTTTGGGTACCATGCCTGGTACTTGTACTACTTCTCCTGAACACACTCCTGCCTTGTCCTTTCGATATCCTGCCTTGTAAATGTAGTTTTACACCTGATTTTTATGTTTTTACCACGCTTTTGCTCTAGTTCTTGGATACTGTGGCTGGTTTCTGTACTGCTCTCCAAATAACAACCCTAGGCTCTGTTCCTGACTTTGCCTTGACTTTGTCTTATCCACTGTGAACTGCTGCAAAACACTGTTCACAGCGCTGTTTTGGTTCAGTATTTCTAATAATGGAAATATCACAGTATGCAGTGTTATTGACCAGCCAGAAGAGGATGCTGTTTCCCTCTGCATTCAACTGTTTTGTTACTATAGCAACATCTAAAGGAATTTTCCGCTGAACTTCCAGGGCTGATGAGGCGGTGTGTGTGAGCTGCAGGAAAAGGGAGTGGTGTGTGTAATGGAGGGGAGCTGTCGCAAGTGAGTTCAATCTGGATCCCGCAGCTGTCAAAAGCGATCAACTGAGCTCTGTAAGTCACTGGATCCATAGGAGCGACGTGCCTATTCTGGATCTCCATAGTTGGGAGAAGATTTGTGTTTGAGTGTAGCGACGAAGACCGCAACGCTTTCGGGCAGCATTCTGTTCTGGAGATTCATCATGATGCAGTTGCTGCCTATACTGGTTCACCGTAAGAGAATCTCCAAGTTTCTGGTTATGGCACAGCATAGTACATGAGTATGGTAAGCTGGGCCCAGGACGGTGTGCGCGCTACGAATTCTGATTTGGTACTAAAACACTGTTCTGGTTAGGCTTACTATATGCGCACATAGTAAGACTTGCCTGCTCTACTGTATCAGTTTGCAATTACATTCAAATCTTAAAGCGACAGTGCCACATGTTTGCTTTGACTTTTGTTATGGTCACTGAGGAGCATCGAGCGTCCGGGAGTGTACCCACTGGACCGTACACCAGACACCCCTGGAGGAGCTAACCTGGAGCTAACCCCTATACATGAACTGTCAGGCATAGCCCCAGAGACGCTAAATGCATGATAGCCAGGACCAGTGGTATTGGCTGTTACGGACAGGAGAGTCTCAGAAGTCCAGTAAGGATTTGCTCAGATGTGGTGATTCAGATGTGGCAGCACAGAGGTGGTGGCTCAAGCGGGGCAGCATGGAGGTGATGACACAGACGTGACAGCATGGAAAAGATGACTCAGATGTGGCAGCATGGAGATGGTGACTCAGATGTGGCAGTACGAAGGAGATGACTCTGGCGGGGTAGCATGGAGGTGGTGGTAACTACAGGCTCAAGGAAGAGACACTGGTTAGCGGTTTCTTTATCGGACATCTTTATTGCACAGAGTTTCACAGACAGCTCAATGCACGGATTTTGTAGCGCACGGTCACAATTCCTGTCCGGGGAAATCTTTCCTTGTTGTCTCCTCTAGTGGGGATGTGCCCGGCTACTCCACTTCACCTAGGCTCCCACTCCGGCTAACACAGACTGGACCCACACCAATTCTGCTTCACCCTTGAGGACACTTCTTCTCTTCTTCCCTTCTTTCTTTCTTTCTGCCCACTCAGCTCCACACTCTGCCCCTGGCTGTTCCTTCTCCCCTGTCCCGGAATCAACTGCCTTCCACACACACACACTTCTCTCCCTTCCCCCTAAGCTGCCGGCTCCTCCTCCCTCCTGCACAGTTTCTATGGGGACAGCCGTCCCACCCGGGCTCTAGGGGAAACCCACTAAAACAGTGCAATTACAATAAAACATCAACATAAAACATCAACAGCTTTGTCTACCCCAGCGGGGGTATCTTCAGGGGGAAACACTGCACCTCTTTGTAAGGGGTCTGCCCACCCCTTACATTTCTCCCCTCTTTCTGCCTAAGCCTCCCGGCAAGGCTCGAACCTGTAAAACACAAGTTAGCAGCAAGGCAAACTTTGGATAAAACTTTAAAACCTTCATAAACAAAGTCAACCCCTGAGCGCACAAGTTCTGCGCCCGGAGTCCCTCCTGGGAGCTCCCGGTCTTTGTAGACAGTGTGCCCGGAGGCCGTTACAGCACTCCCGTTCTTGGCTGGTCTTCTGCCCGGAGGCTTTCACAGCACTCCCGGTCTTTGAAGGTAGGAGTACAAACAATAAAGTCTTCCTTAACAACACGGAGGGAGCCCCTGGCTCAGTCCAGCATCAGACTCCTTCCGGGCTCGGTAGCTTAAACATGGTTGCAAACTGTGGAACTTCTCCGGCTCTTTAACAATGCCGGTATTCAACACGAACATGTCCATTACCTCCGGTCATTACGGGTCACTCGGGATGGTAAGCGCGCTGCCATTCGGCCCGCTGAGCCCTCACATAATCGGAAAGGGACTGACCTGGCAAGCGGCGCAGCCTCCGGAACGGTTCGTAGTTGACGGGTGGTTCTGGCGCCTCTGTCTCCGGTTTTGCCTCCTCAACCCCCGACGGGGGTGACGGGGGTCACTGAACGGGACGGCGGTGGACTGCCCACGACGATCACCGGGTGTGTGACCAGACTCTGGTGAATTGTCAACACCGCCGGTGTCCCCTTCTCTGAGTCAGCACTCGGTCCTGTCATGACTTCTGGCGATACCGCCAGCGTGTTTCTCGGCCGGGAAATCTCACCCAGCACCGGTCTCTGCTGGATACGCCTCTGGTATTGGCACTCTTCCCATTCGATTTCTTGCTGCCACTGTGCGGCCTCTTGTGTAGTGGGTATCCGGGTCACTCCTACAGCAAATAGGCCCTGGCATCCCACTTCTCTCCGGAACTTCACCTTTTCTCCCGGGTACAGCGTATGAAGGCGTTGTGGTAAGCCCTCAGTGTCCAGGTTAACCCGGTTATAGAAAAAAATGGTCTCCGGTCTCTTCATCCTCAATGAATCCATAGCCCTCCTTCTGGTTAAATTTGACTATGGTGCCAACGGTGCACTGCCGTTCAAACTCGTCGCTAAGGGGACCGGCCATCATCTCGCGGGCTACGGTCTCGGCCAGTAACCTCTCATGCACCGGATCGGGTTCAGGCGATGGGGACTTTCGCTGAGTCAGGGGCGTCGACTTCACCGGCTCCCAAAAGAATCCCCACTCGTCTTCTTCTAGCTCCCGGGCATGTTGCTCTTCCGGGGCCGGAACTACTGTGTGGGTTGGCGTTTCTTGCAACGGCGCCGGGGACAGTGGAGATGCTGGAGAAGGTGGAGGCGGGCATTCTTTTCCCGCTCTTGAATACACTCCACCCCCAGTCTCGCACATCAAATCGACCCGGCAGAGGCGGCTCTTCTTTTTTTCTGTAACGCCGCCCACATCACATGTCTTCATCAGCATCCTGGGGCCAGCACCTCCCCTCTTTAAGCGGCGCACTCCGCACTTCTTTTTCTTCACCGGCCAGCCCCAGGCTTTTCTTTTGGCGCCAATTCTTCGCGCGCTCACTGTGTTCATGAAGACGGCGGCCATCTTGCCGCCATCTTGTGCACGGTCCAACGCCTTAGGCACCACTTCTTCTTCCCACCATGGAATCGGGACCCTTCGCCAATAATCCGGATCCTGCCGACTACGCCACATGTAACGGGGTGCCAGGGGTGCCTCGGGGATTGTAGTCGTGGCCCCTTTTTCTCTCAGGCTAACCCCCGACTCCGCCGTCACTATTGGGACAGGGGATTGTTCTGTGGGGCAGAGTGTGGTGGAAAAGAGCATACTTTCAGCCGCAGGAAGACTCTTCAGGCAGGGATCAGATAAACCAAATGACATCTTTATTGCACAGAGTTTCACAGACAGCTCAATGCACGGATTTTGTAGCGCACGGTCACAATTCCTGTCCGGGGAAATCTTTCCTTGTTGTCTCCTCTAGTGGGGATGTGCCCGGCTACTCCACTTCACCTAGGCTCCCACTCCGGCTAACACAGACTGGACCCACACCAATTCTGCTTCACCCTTGAGGACACTTCTTCTCTTCTTCCCTTCTTTCTTTCTTTCTTTCTTTCTGCCCACTCAGCTCCACACTCTGCCCCTGGCTGTTCCTTCTCCCTCGTCCCGGAATCAACTGCCTTCCACACACACACACTTCTCTCCCTTCCCCCTAAGCTGCCGGCTCCTCCTCCCTCCTGCACAGTTTCTATGGGGACAGCCGTCCCACCCGGGCTCTAGGGGAAACCCACTAAAACAGTGCAATTACAATAAAACATCAACATAAAACATCAACAGCTTTGTCTACCCCAGCGAGGGTATCTTCAGGGGGAAACACTGCACCTCTTTGTAAGGGGTCTGCCCACCCCTTACATACCTACAGGGAGATTGTAACCTCAAAGGTCACTTTCGAGTAATAGGATGCCGGCCCTTTAAGAAAAGGGGTGTGGCCATGCACATCCTTCAGACACTCCCAGAAGGCCTGCGTGTGGCCTGGAAGCAGGAGGTGGATGCGGTAGGCACCAGGTCAAGAACGGGGCACATGTGCCCGTCGGGCAGGTGAGAACAGGGCCCACGCTGAGGCATGAGAGCGGGGGCATGCGGAGGTGCAACGTCAGGACCGTGCGCTACAACTGTTGCTTCATAAGACTTTCAGGACTGTGTTGTTGAGCAACGTGGCTCACCTTGTCACTTTTACCGACTGACTCCTCTGTTCGGTTTCAGTAGTTAAGAGTATTCAGGGGTTTTTGGAGTTTTGTTTATGTTTAGGTGGATAAGTTGTAAGCTCTTATACTGCACCACTGGTAGGACGTGTCCACATGCACAAAATCATTCCTGCTTCCCAGAGGAATTATTAGGTATTAGGCGACTGCCCAGACAGACCCTTAGATAGGCAAAGGTTGGTTAGAAGGCGGCATAGACCGCCATTATGGGTGGCACAGCACAGGGGTGTCAGCCTTCTGCCTTGTATTCATATTCTTTTGAGGTTTTTTGGACGGTTTTCTATTTTGCTGCCCTTTGTATAAGTAGAAAAACCCTATTTATCAATCCAACTGATTAAAGCGCTTTACTGGTGCGTTGTTTTGCTGTATACTGGGGAGCCCACCCTGTACACGACTTACAATTGTGTAATCTCTGCTAAGTTGTCATTTTTCTGGGGACCTCAAGGTTGGGATCCTCTTGTAGTCGAGTTCACTCCACCTTGCAGGGCTCTGGCTCAGATATTATTCTTCTACAATACTGTTCAACCAATCAAATCACATGCTGATGCCCCTACTGTTTCCGTGACTGCATTCTGGTTCAGGGTTACTTTTTTTCACTCCCATTTAGGTTGCTTTTCCTGCACTCCTAGATTTTGTCATCAGCATGACATTGCAAATGGGATCTTGAAACAAATGGATGAGTGTGGCAAGTCATGATCATCTTAAGAAAGGTTTTTTTCTTGCCCACCTGAGACACTGGGTTCACCATAAGAATCATCTCTTCCTACAGGAGTTGGATACTTGAAAAGAAGGAAGATGGATACGGGACTGATTACTGAGACATAAACAAGATTATGGTTTTCACTTTCACTCATATCTAAACATATTGTATTATTGAGGTTCATTACTTTTTCAAATTGGATCTTGTGATGCCATTTGGTCACTGTAATGTCCCAACAGTAGAGATGAGCGAATTGTTCAAGAAAAAAATAAATTTGCTTTGAATTTAAAAAAAACAGAGATTCTCCTGAATCAGTTCCTTTTTTTGTGATTCGCTTGTGCCAAATTCAGTAAAATCTGAAAAAGCACAATAAGGAGCATTTTTTTTGCATTAAATAACTTTAATGCAAATCAAATTGTATAACAAAATTTGAAATTTGGCAGATTCATTCATTACTACTCAGCAGTAACAATTTTCTAGTATACAGTAAATGAAGATAATAATACCAAAGAATTTGTGATTGCAATCATTTTCAAGAAGAAACTAAGTATTATCTGACAGAATTGCAGGGGTGCAATGGCCAGCACTGTATCTGAATTATTAATATTTTTTCCAAGAACCTGAAAACTCTCAGTCAGCATGACTATTCAGTAGTACTGTGGCTGTGGGAACATTCTCTCTATTAAGTTGGAGAAGTTCCTGTGCGGCATGAGCTACCTGTAAAATTCATGTCACTGCCCATCCCTATTTCAGCTTTGTTTGCAAAATCTCTGTCACAGGCAATTTGGAGCGACAAAGTGGTGATTCTTGTGTGATTCTGGAACGTGTGGTACCATTTGACTGGGAGCTTGAATGTTAAAGTTTGTTTTTGATTCTTGCTGTTAATCCTGGGCGGGTCTACTTAGAATTTAAAATCCTATATGCATGTTTCACCATGCCAGTTATTAAAGTTCAGCTTACACTTGTCCAAATCCATGCTATTTATTGCTGTGGTGCTATTTTGACTCTTGAATTTTCTGATGTCACTTAGTATTTTGATCACTGACTTCCAATTCTATCCCTGATTGACTTCTTGACAACAACATTTCTTGCCACCAGCTTGCTCTTCCAGACACCCTCCTACTCTGTGGCCCCAACCCAGGGGCATCTGTGTGAGCCTAGATCCCTGTACAAGAAGTAACAAGGCACTCCCAAAATATGATGAATGGTATATTTATTAATGTGCTTGACAACAAAACGTTTTCGGTCCAAATTGGACCTTCCTCAGTAGCACTAAATATAAAAAATAAATAGAGTACAAAAATAAATAGGGTACACATAGCACAGAGGACAATACAAGAGGGACTTCATATAAGTAGCAAATATACATTTATAGTATTCAAGTCCATATTGGAAAAAATTGACACTAAAATTGGCAATCAAGATTCTGTACATATATTCATTTCATATACGTAACACTTGTACATCATTTTGCAATATTCAAAAATATATTGACTCAAAGAGAAAGAATATTGGAAAAGATAGGGATGTAGTAAAGGAAAGAGGAGAGGAGCAGGGAAAAGAAAAGGGGGCAAAGAATCTGGAAAGGATGAAAAAAGAGAAAGGGTTAAATTGTACATGTTTGAGAGAGAGAGGGAAATCTGTGAGGTAATGTCCATATGGGTAATTGAGAATGGTGATTGAGGGTAAATCAGATAGAGATCATGTGTATAAAGGTGTAGGTAGTGATGGTTTGGATAATGGAGTATAGCAGAGTAAGGTGAGTATTATGTGAGTGTAGGTACAATGTATATGGGAAATGTAAGAATCGTATGAATGTAGAAGACAATGATGTTGTATATAGGTGTAGTGAAAGAGAAGGAAAAGAAGAGAAAAAAAAGGGGGGATATAATGAACAGTCTGTGGAAAAGTATTTAGAGAAGGAAAGAAAACGTCAGAGAAGTATAGGGAAGCCTGAATGGGAGAAGAGATCAAACGTAGCATAATAAGACTCAGAGAGGTGATAAACGCCGGGGTGCTTACCATAAGTGAGAAGGACCGTGGTATGAGCTGTAGGCGCGGAGTCCACCGCTGCATGGGGGCTGCCATGACAGTGGCCAGAGAGGCCGTGCTAAATAGGGGCGGTAATGAAGCCGGGCGGTGCTTAACAAGAGACCGTGCGTGCGCAGTAGAAGCGATGTGTTTAATGATTTCACTGAAACAGCGCATGCGTGCAGACATTGAAGGCGCTGATGCTTGTGCCGGGAGCAGAGCTGCGCATGCGTTAAGAAATAGACGGTGGAGGTGAAATATGTGGGCACAGAGCATGCGTGGAGCTTTCAGTTCTGGCCAAAAATAGGTAGATCCGCTGTATTGGATGTGCACACAGTGCTTCATACAGATGAAGGTAGATGCCTAGGAAGGTGCTGAACTGCGCCTATATTGGTGAATTATGGTGGACATTATAAGGGCACAGTGCCCTTAGTGCCCTTATAAACACATCACTTCTACTGCGCACGCGCGGTCTCTTGTTAAGCACCGCCCGGCTTCATTACCGCCCCTATTTTGTCCGGCCTCTCCGGCCACTGTCATGGCAGCCCCCATGCAGCGGTGGACTCCGCGCCTACAGCTCTTACCACGGTCCTCCTCACGTATGGTAAGCACCCCGGCGTTTATCACCTCTCTGAGTCTTATTATGCTACGTTTGATCTCTTCTCCACTTCAGGCTTCCTTATACTTCTCTGACGTTTTCTTTCCTTCTCTAAATACTTTTCCACAGACTGTTCATTATATCCCCCCTTTTTTTCTCTTCTTTTCCTTCTCTTTCACTACACCTATATACAACATCATTGTCTTCTACATTCATACGATTCTTACATTTCCCATATACATTGTACCTACACTCACATAATACTCACCTTACTCTGCTATACTCCATTATCCAAACCATCACTACCTACACCTTTATACACATGATCTCTATCTGATTTACCCTCAATCACCATTCTCAATTACCCATATGGACATTACCTCACAGATTTCCCTCTCTCTCAAACATGTACAATTTAACCCTTTCTCTTTTTTCATCCTTTCCAGATTCTTTGCCCCCTTTTCTTTTCCCCTGCTCCTCTCCTCTTTCCTTTACTACATCCCTATCTTTTCCAATATTCTTTCTCTTTGAGTCAATATATTTTTGAATATTGCAAAATGATGTACAAGTGTTACGTATATGAAATGAATATATGTACAGAATCTTGATTGCCAATTTTAGTGTCAATTTTTTCCAATATGGACTTGAATACTATAAATGTATATTTGCTACTTATATGAAGTCCCTCTTGTATTGTCCTCTGTGTTATGTGTACCCTATTTATTTTTGTACTCTATTTATTTTTTATGTTTAGTGCTACTGAGGAAGGTCCAATTTGGACCGAAAACGTTTTGTTGTCAAGCACATTAATAAATATACCATTCATCATATTTTGGGAGTGCCTTGTTACTTCTTGTTATATGGCCTTGGAACCTGAAGTGCACCCCAACATCTTTTGAATATATATGATGGAAGTGCCGTTTTCTTCTTGATATCTATAGATCCCTGTACAGTCATGGCCAAAAGTTTTGAGAATGCTACAAATATTAATTTTTACAAAGTCTACTGCTTAAGTTTTTCTAATGGCAATTGGCATATACTCCAGAATGTCATAAAGAGTGATCAGCTTAACAGCAATTACTTGCAAAGTCAATATTGGCTAAGAAAATGAACTTCAACCACCAAAACACATTTCAACATCATTGCATTCCTGCCTTAAAAGGAGCAGCTAACATTGTTTTAGTGATTGTTCCATTAACACCGGTGTGGGTGTTGATGAGGACAGGGCTGGTGATCAATCAGTCATGATTAAGTAAGAATGACACCACTGGACACTTTAAAAGGAGGCTGGTGCTTGGTATCATTGTTTCTCTTCAGTTAACCATGGTTATCTCTAAAGAAACACGTGCAGCCATCATTGCTCTGCACAGAAATGGCCTAACAGGGAAGAGTATCGCAGCTACAAAGATTGCACCTCAGTCAACAATCTATCGCATCATCAAGAACTTCAAGGAGAGAGCTTCCATTGTTGCCAAAAAGGCTCCTGGGCGCCCAAGAAGGACCAGCAAACGCCAGGACCGTATCTTAAAACTGTTTCAGCTGCGGGATCGGACTACCAGCAGTGCCGAGCTAGCTCAGCAATGGCAGCAGGCTGGTGTGAGTGCTTCTGCACGCACTGTGAGGCGGAGACTGCTTGAGCAAGGCCTGGTTTCAAGGAGGGCAGCAAAGAAGCCACTTTTCTCCAGAAAAAAACATCAGGGAGCGACTGATATTCTGCAAAAGGTACAGGGAGTGGACTGCTGAGGACTGGGGTAAAGTCATTTTCTCAGATGAATCCCCTTTTCAACTGTTTGGGACATCTGGAAAACAGCTTATTAGGAGAAGAAGAGGTGAGCGCTACCACCAGTCTTGTCTCATGCCAACTGTTAAGCATCGTGAAACGATTCATGTGTGGGGTTGCTTCTCAGCCAAGGGAATCGGCTCACTCACAGTCTTGCCTAAAAACACAGCCATGAATAAAGACTGGTACCAGAATGTCCTCCAAGAGCAACTTCTCCCAACTGTCCAAGAGCAGTTTGGCGCCCAACAATGCCTTTTCCAGCATGATGGAGCACCTTGCCATAAAGCAAAGGTGATCACTAAATGGCTCATGGAACAAAACATAGAGATTTTGGGTCCATGGCCTGGAAACTCCCCAGATCTTAATCCCATTGAGAACTTGTGGACAATCATCAAGAGACGGGTGGACAAACAAAAACCAACAAATGCAAGCATTGCTTATGCAAGAATGGACAGCTATCAGTCAGGATTTGGTCCAGAAGTTGATTGAGAGCATGCCAGGGAGAATTGCAGAGGTCCTGAAGAAGAAGGGTCAACACTGCAAATATTGACTTGCTGCATTAACTCATTCTAACTGTCAATATAACCTTTTGGTACTCATAATATGATTGCAATTATATTTCTGTATGTGATGTAAAGATCAGACAAACAATTAAAAACCAGAGGACAACAGATCATGTGAAAATATAATTTTGGTGTGTCATTCTCAAAACTTTTGGCCATGACTGTACAGGGATTAAAGAATGAAGGTCGGAGAAACCCCTGAGACCTGGTGGACAAAGCAGCTAGTGCTAAGCATGTCCATAGAAGCCCTATTAGTTACCAGCTACCACAAACAATGATCCTGTGCCACTTCCTTTCCTGGATTACAAACCAACTATAGAAAGAAACTAAACTGCACATCTAAATATTATAAATTTATATATTACAAACTTTCCTATATAGTCTTAAACTAACAGCAGGCTATGGAGTTTAAGGCTTTACAGAGACTTTCAATGGTAAATTTAGTCATAATTAATTCCATGTTGTTTTTAACCTTTCATTGCTGTCACCAAAAGAGGTAGTGATACCAGAATTTGGCCAGTTTTTTTGATTCAAGCTTTTGAGTATTCCACAAGCTGCTTTACTTCTGTTCCAGTTCTCCATTATTTGGAATCCAATAGCTTGTTCTTCCTGAAGTTCATTACCCATTTCATTGGAGTAGGTGCAGTACTCTTCAAACAAGCACAGCCATTTCCAGGTGTTTTACCTGCCTCGTCCAGCAGCCCTAATAGTGGTGGCACGCTGGGAAATAACGGGATTAATACCAGCTTTGTATTCTCAGCTGGTACTACGCCCGAAATTCATGGTGTCACATCAAATTAGACATAACCACCATAAATTTTTAGTAAACATTAAAAAAAAATTTTTTTTTTAGAAATAAAACTAAAAAAAATTTAGAGACTCCATCTTTATTATAAAAAAATTTTTAGTCAGACGTAGTCCTCAGGGAGAGCAATGTCAGCTCTGCTTCATCGCTCTGTACAGACAAGAGAGCGAGAAGTAGGCTGTCCGTGACAGTGATAGTCAAAGTTCAATTGGTATTCACTGCACTGCTCGTCACTCGGCAGTCTTCGGCTGTTTTCAGCCGTGTTCGCGGTGACATCAGGGGTCACCTGAGAACCCTGATGTCTCCGCGAACACGGCTAAACACAGCCGTAGACTGCCGAGTGACGAGCAGTGCAGTGAATACCGCCTGAAGTTAATGATTGGACCCAGAAGTAGAAGCTGCCGAGAGTCAGAGTCTGCAGGACACGTCGCAGGACCTGTAAGTATAATGGCAATGTTTATTATTAACTATATTCTTTATTTTACCGCTCCCCCCACCCCATCACATAACTGTAAAGTCCAAGCTCAGGTTTGGGACGCAAGTTCGTGTTATTTCCGACCCCGAACACAGACTTTACAAAAAGTTTGGGCGAGGCTCCCAAACCCAAACATCGGTGGGTTCACCCATCAGTGGCTATCTCTTTTTAAACCTTCAAGACATACACCTTCTAATCTTCTTTTGCCCTTGGCTGATTCAACCAAATCTTAGACAGATAACTCATTATTACTATTCTGACTTCTGCTCATGATTTTATAACTGATTTGGGCGTTGTCAATGGATTTTCTAAAATGACACTTCCTTGGTTCATCTTCAGCAACACAACTAGTTCAGTCTTTCTTTAAGAAAGTATATGGCAAGCCAATAGAATAGATAAGGAAGGAGACATCTGTAGACCCACATGATTAATATCAGGGAGTTTCTTTTATTATGAAAGAGGTCTGGGACACAAGAAGCAGACCTTACAAAAGGCTGGATGTCTTTAACTTTGGATAGCATTTAAAACCAAAGTATATAACATATAATTAGCAATTTATTTTATGTTTTTAGGATGTATTATCTGAATTTGTAATCAACTTTAAACAACTATTATTTAAATGATATGCATTCTGTGCTCTTATTTGCTCTGATGCCTCTTTCTGACAGCAGAAATATTTGGAGCAAAGGTCACAGTGAATATGATGAATCCCTGACCCCTGCATTGTACCCCTTCTGACGGCTTTATGTTCTATTGTTGCAGCTCCACTCGGTCTACTGTGATTTGTGATCTGCTGATGCACTCCGGTGTTTCACATCGGGGGTCACAACTCAATGCTTCTCTATGACAGCCTCATTCTGGCTCTAAGGGAGATGCATTAGGAGCTTGTGTCGTAACTTCTGAATTCTGGCCAGTCAGAAGTTACAGTCACAAGATGGCACCATGGGACCGATGCAGCGGCGGTAAAAGGTAAAGACGCCGGAGTGTGAGTATAAGACTGGAGCAGGTGGCTTATACCCAGGCGCTACTCCAGTGCTGAAAAAACAAACAAACAATGCTGTAGTGGTGCTTTAAACTGGAATGCCACAGCTCTGAAATTCTCTGATGAAATTAAGGGGGGCAGAGAAACAATTTTCCATAACTGTTTGTTTTTAATTATGAGATACAGAAGCCTGAGGGAACGTAATGAAATTTAATGAACTCAATTATTCCAATGTCATAAATCAGGGCGCAAAATAAATATGGCTGCCAACTAGAAAATTCACACTCAAAGCTCATTCAAAATTCTATATATAATAATCCGTAATTGCAAAAAATAGAGAACTTAAGTCTATTTTAACTATGTATATATATATATATATATATATATATATATATATATTGTTTTATTCAGGATATTAATGATTTATATTTCATTACTTTCAGATTACAACAGCAGTGACCTTAAAACAGCGTGTCGGAAGCATGAGTTGTATGTCAGTTTTCAAGATCTGGGTTGGCAGGTGAGAACAGCAGCCTATATACTCTCATTAGATATTGCAACAAATTATAATTAAGTGATTTAATCTTTTTCTGAGATGTCAGAAAAAGATTTAAAAAAAAGAAAAATACAAATACATGTGATCAAATATATATGGCTACATGTGAGTGAGTGACAAAAACAATTTAGCATTACTCACCACACCCACGTCTTTCTTTTCAAACCTTTAACGTACAACGGCAATTCAAGTGAGGAAACAAATTGCTGGCGTTATGGGAGACAAATGTCCCATTATTGTCTAATGTAGCTGCTCAGTAGTCCTGGGTCTTCTTTTTTTTCATAATGCGCCAAATGTTTTTTATTGCTACTCGTCAAAGGTCTGGATTGTAGGCACCTAGTTCATCACCTGAATTCTTCTGTGAAGCTATGCTATTGTGAAGAATGCTGTATGTGGTTAAAGGGTTATTCCCATCGCCAACATCCTATCCTAATATGTAGTATGTGTAATAGCATATTAGCAAATGCATCCAATTACAAATATTGTATAGTTCTTCTGATTCACTATGTCACTTACCTCATGTGCAGGGCATTGCAGGACCTTAGGAGCTATGGTTATGACCACGAGCAACTACCTAACTATATGCGTGGTCGTAACCATAGATACCTAAGGTCCTCCAATTCCCTGCACAGGACTCCAGGAGATTTCCATGTAATTTTATTTTCCATCCATCATTTGTTCATTATCTATTTTTTTTCATTTATATACTTACCTATATGCATTTGCGTTTCTTCTCATTTCCTTTTTCTTTTCATTAATTTGGTTTCTAGTTTTCCCATATTTTTTCCCCTATCTTATATCCTTTATATTTATTTTATGACCACTTGGATGATATACAGATACCACTTTATTATCATGGATTTTTGTGTTGGTTTTCAATTGGTATGTATTCTTCTTGTATAATTATGTATTGTAATTATGAATCATGTGATTTTTTTTTTCTGTGTGCTTTTTTGCTTTTATTTTTTTTCTTTTGTTACATTTAGTCCCTATTTTTTTTTGTATACTGATATATGCGTGTATATATTTTGTAGCCCATGAACAAGTTCTTTTGACCGAGACATTGGGCCATTGCACACACTTTTTACTGATGAAAATAAATCCTTAATTTTCTTATTTTAACCTGGAATGCTGGTTTTATCCTTCTATATTTACAGAGCACCCATCCACATAGCCGTAGTGGGCCTACCATAACTTTCCATTAGCTGGAAATATATTGATGTCAAGAACTGTCATTCTCCAGCTTAGTGATCTTAATCTACCTTCATTACTTAATTGTCATAAAAAATATTGTATGTACATGTGTTGTTTTTAGGACAAAACAAGGATTAAATGCAATTAGAAGAATTATCAGAATATGAAGCTTCCCCAATCCTTCATTAGGAAAGCTGAGATCAAGTGATTGACAACCCTTTGTTAGGTGTTCTATAATACAGTTGAATAAAAGTTTGCTGCTGTTATGGGTGCACCAATGCTTTCTCTGTCCTGCAGGGGACAGAAAAAAAAAATACAGAGCATACATCAGTCAGTGAGCGTTGATCATTTGTGTTGGTCGATTGACGCAGCTATCAGCTATGCTTGTTTGAAATGGTTTTAGTGGTAAATATCATTGCTTTTATGGGGCCTCTGTTTATATATATATTTATATATCTCTGGGCTAACTATATCTCTGTGTCTTAAAGGATTGGATAATAGCACCAAAAGGCTATGCTGCGAATTATTGCGGAGGAGAATGCTCCTTTCCACTGAATGCTCACATGAATGCCACAAACCATGCTATCGTGCAAACTCTGGTGAGTAGTGCATGGGACATTCAATATGATAACTAAAGTAACAATAATTAAATGATGATTAAATAATTAAATGCACCCCATAAAACTACTAACATTTTTATTAACGTCCATAATACATTTAATAAAGTTGTCCTGAAGGCAAATACCTTCAGTTGGGTTTGGTTAGATTTTATTTAAAGGTGAGCGGATCACTTCTAGCAACCCCTATCCACAGTCTAGGTCAGTGCTCTCTGGCCGAGGACAGGAACTGCATGAATTTCCTACTTTTTAGGTTCCTCAGTTTAGCATTTAATTCACCGGCATGGTGTGACATCATATGTGCACTGTGTGGCTCATCAGTAAAAAAGAATAGTAACCTTGCAAAGTCCATTTATCAATAGAATCCATCAAAAATAGATTACTCACAATTCATCATTGCAAAGTCAATATTGGCTAAGAAAATGAACTTTAACCCCCAAAACACATTTCAACAACATTGCATTCCTGCCTTAAAAGGAGCAGCTAACATTGTTTTAGTGATTGTTCCATTAACACAGGTGTGAGTGTTGATGAGGACAGGGCTGGCGATCAATCAGTCATGATTAAGAAAGAATGACACCACTGGACACTTTAAAAGGAAGCTGGTGCTTGGTATCATTTCTCTTCAGTTAACCATGGTTATCTCTAAAGAAACACGTGCAGCCATCATTGCTCTGCACAAAAATGGCCTAACAGGGAAGAGTATTACAGCTACAAAGATTGCACCTCAGTCAACAATCTATCGCATCATCAAGAACTTCAAGAAGAGAGCTTCCATTGTTGCCAAAAAGGCTCCTGGGCACCCAAGAAGGACCAGCAAACGCCAGGACCGTATCTTAAAACTGTTTCAGCTGCGGGATCGGACTATCAGCAGTGCCGAGCTAGCTCAGCAATGGCAGCAGGCTGTTGTGAGTGCTTCTGCACGCACTGTGAGGCGGACACTCTTTGAGCAAGGCCTGGTTTCAAGGAGGGCAGCAAAGGAGCCACTTCTCTCCAGAAAAAACATCAGGGACCGACTGATATTCTGCAAAAGGTACAGGGAGTGGACTGCTGAGGACTGGGGTAAAGTCATTTTCTCAGATGAATCCCCTTTTCGATTGTTTGGGACATCTGGAAAACAGCTTATTAGGAGAAGAAGAGGTGAGCGCTACCACCAGTCTTGTCTCATGCCAACTGTTAAGCATCCTGAAACGATTCATGTGTGGGGTTGCTTCTCAGCCAAGGGAATCTGCTCACTCACATTCTTGCCTAAAAACACAGCCATGAATAAAGAATGGTACCAGAATGTCCTCCAAGAGCAACTTCTCCCAACTGTTCAAGAGCAGTTTGGCGCCCAACAATGCCTTTTCCAGCATGATGGAGCACTTTGCCATAAAGCAAAGGTGATCACTAAATGGCTCATGGAACAAAACATAGAGATTTTGGGTCCATGGCCTGGAAACTCCCCAGATCTTAATCCCATTGAGAACTTGTGGGCAATCATCAAGAGACGGGTGGACAAACAAAAACCAACAAATTCTGGCAAAATGCAAGCATTGCTTATGCAAGAATGGACAGCTATCAGTCAGGATTTGGTCCAGAAGTTGATTGAGAGCATGCCAGGGAGAATTGCAGAGGTCCTGAAGAAGAAGGGTCAACACTGCAAATATTAACTTGCTGCATTAACTCATTCTAACTGTCAATATAACCTTTTGGTACTCATAATATGATTGCAATTATATTTCTGTATGTGATGTAAACATCAGACAAACACAATTAAAAACCAGAGGGCAACAGATCATGTGAAAATATAATTTTGGTGTCATTCTCAAAACTTTCGGCCATGACTGTAGGGAGGAGGTTATCAATATTCATAATAGCCTCATGCAGTGAAGTATTGATGGCACAAATGCCTTATAATCATATATATTGGGTTAATACCTGGGATAAAAACAACGAGCAAACACCCTGAAGTAAGTAAATACCGTAGTAATAGTACATGTAAATAACATAGGCTACTTACTTGAAAATATTTTGACCAAAAAGGCATGAAAGCCATTCCACCAAGGTGAGGTGTACCCAGGGCCGGATTATAGGCGGGGCAGGCGGGGCTCCAGCCCAGGGGCCCCCACCAAAAGAGCTTCTAAGGGGGCCCCCACCACCAGGGCCATACTTGTCATCATTTTTTTTTTCTTCACACCCTCTCCCCCTCCGTAAAGACAGTCTAATAAATCAGCTGTGTTTTCGGAGGAGGGGGGGAGTGGGGCGGTGCACCGGCATTTATTTGTATCTGCGTCTTTAAGACGCAAAAACAAACTGCGGGCACAGGACGCTGAATGACCCCGGAAGTACCAGTGCTTGCGGGGTCAGAGGTGTGCCAATGAGCTCCCTATGTGCTGCGGCCGTCATGGGCGTACCCAGCGAGGGGCGGGGGGCACCTGCAGGCCCGACACACTAGCATGCAGCAGGAGCAGGAGGCAGCGCTGTGCCGGCTCTGCTGTGTGTCCGGCATGCACACAATGCAGAGGAGCGCAGCGGAGCCGGTGCTCGCAGCTTCGTACTTCTTCCTATTCAAATGTATTTGCGTCTTTCAGTCGTAAATACATTTGAACAGCGCGCCGGGACTGGGCCCCACCCCCGACGTGCAGCAACGTGATGAGATCAGCACCTTGCTGACGTCATCACAGTGCTGCGGGCGCCGGCACACGGGACATCAGATGGTAAGCGCTCCATGAAGGAGCCGAAGAGACAGGTTTAATTAATGATGATGAGTGGGGAGGGGCTGAGGACACAGAACGGGGAACATCTGTGAAGGAAGTGGAACACAGCTTTGTGGCAGGCAGAGGAGGAGTACTGTATTCCGAGAATGAGGGGGGAGGCAGGAGTGTGTAGGGATGGGGCAGTGTGATTTGTGTGTGTAGGGGGTGATGAGGGTTGCATTGTATTGTGTGTGGGGGGAGGGGTAATGGGGGGGTGCATTGTGTGTGTGTAGGTGGTAAAGGGGGGTGCATTGTGTGTGTGTGTGTGTGTGTGGGGGGGGGTGATGGGTGGGTGCATTGTGTGTGTCAGAGCTGTGTGTGTGTGTGTCAGAGCTGTGTGTGTGTCAGAGCTGTGTGTGTGTGTCAGAGCTGTGTGTGTGTCAGAGCTGTGTGTGTCAGAGCTGTGTGTGTGTGTCAGAGCTGTGTGTGTGTCAGAGCTGTGTGTGTGTCAGAGCTGTGTGTGTGTCAGAGCTGTGTGTGTGTCAGAGCTGTGTGTGTGTGTCAGAGCTGTGTGTGTGTCAGAGCTGTGTGTGTGTCAGAGCTGTGTATGTGTCAGAGCTGTGTGTGTGTATGTGTGTCAGAGATGTGTGTGTGTCAGAGACGTGTGTGTGTCAGAGCTGTGTGTGTGTGTCAGAGCTGTGTGTGTGTATGTGTGTCAGAGATGTGTGTGTGTCAGAGATGTGTGTGTGTGTGTGTCAGAGACGTGTGTGTGTCAGAGCTGTGTGTGTGTGTCAGAGCTGTGTGTGTGTGTGTGTGTGTGTGTCAGAGCTGTGTGTGTGTGTCAGAGCTGTGTGTGTGTCAGAGCTGTGTGTGTGTCAGAGCTGTGTGTGTGTGTCAGAGCTGTATGTGTGTCAGAGCTGTGTGTGTGTCAGAGCTGTGTGTGTGTCAGAGCTGTGTGTGTGTCAGAGCTGTGTGTGTGTCAGAGCTGTGTGTGTATATGTGTGTGTGTGTGTGTGTGTCAGAGCTGTATGTGTGTCAGAGATGTGTGTGTGTCAGAGATGTGTGTGTGTCAGAGACGTGTGTGTGTCAGAGCTGTGTGTGTGTGTCAGAGCTGTGAGTGTGTGTGTGTGTGTGTGTCAGCTGTGTGTGTGTCAGAGCTGTGTGTGTGTGTGTGTGTCAGAGCTGTGTGTGTGTCAGAGCTGTGTGTGTGTGTGTGTGTGTGTGTGTCAGAGCTGTATGTGTGTCAGAGATGTGTGTGTGTCAGAGATGTGTGTGTGTCAGAGACGTGTGTGTGTCAGAGCTGTGTGTGTGTGTCAGAGCTGTGAGTGTGTGTGTGTGTGTGTGTCAGCTGTGTGTGTGTCAGAGCTGTGTGTGTGTGTGTGTGTCAGAGCTGTGTGTGTGTCAGAGCTGTGTGTGTGTGTGTGTGTGTGTGTGTCAGAGCTGTGTGTGTGTCAGAGCTGTGTGTGTGTCAGAGCTGTGTGTGTGTGTCAGAGCTGTGTGTGTGTGTCAGAGCTGTGTGTGTGTGTCAGAGCTGTGTGTGTAATAATCAGTCTGTGCAGCACCCCAGAACTATATGGGTCCCCCAGAGCGCTATGTCACCTATCCCAGTAATGAGTACACCACCAGAGCTGTTTGCCACTCCAGTAACATCTATGCCCCCTGCCCCTCCTGTAATGTATATATTGTAGCCCCGAGCCCCTCCTGTGATGTATATACAGCAGTGCTGTCAGTGTGCAGTCATGTCTGTTAGTGACAGCCATCGTGAAACACAGCTACATGTCCTAAAGGAGCTAGACGGAAACAAGCGGGAGAGGTGAGTGAGGCTGCTGGCGATTTCCCCATATTAATACCTGTAAAGGCTCATGCACACGTAACTGCTGAATATTCTGCAGCGATGTGACAGCACATGTGCGCGTCAAATCGCTGCAGAAACACTGCATAATGGATGCAGTTTTTCTTTACAAAAAATGCCGATTTCATGCGCTCTGGCTGCTGCCCCCACCATAGACAGAGTGGGAGCTGCATCCATAGCACACGGAATAATTGACATGCTCATTTTATGAACTCACAGATTTGGGTCAACATTTTAGCACCCAAATCGCTGCGTTCATAAAAGCAACGTGCGCACGTGGCATGCACAATTTACATAGATTGTGCTGGGGACGCAGGACGCATGCATTTACACTGTAGTGCTATACGCAGTGTAACTGCATGGAATTACGCAACGTGCGCACGAGCCCTAATGCGTCTGTGTCTGCATGTATGTCAGTGTATATGACTGTGCATATATTTGTCTGTTTATGTGTATTTTTCTGAATTTGTCTTCAAATATGTATATATACGTATGCCTGTGTGTGTATGTGCGTGTCTGTGTGTGGATAGGGTCCACTGAGACTCTTTCACCCGGAGGCCACAAAAACCTGGAGCCGACCCTGGCTGCCTTAACATTGGGATCAATAAAAAATATGTGAGTAAGGTCCTGTACGCACGTTGCGTATTTGCATGCAGTTACGCTGCGATCTACACCTCAGCGTAACTGCATGCGTCCTGCGTCCCCAGCACAATCTATGAAGATTATGCAGGAGCCGTGTGCACGTGGTGTATTAGAGTGTAGCGATTCGGCTGCTGCCTGAAGCGCTGCGCTCTAAGAAGTGACGTGTCACTTCTTTCATGTGCTTTGGATGCAGCCCCTGCTCTGTCTATGGGAGGGGCTGCACTCAAAGCGCATGAAATTGGCTTTTCATTACGGACTCTTTCTGTAGCGATTTGAAGCGCACATGTGCTGTTCAAATTTGCTGCAGAAATTTCTGCAGAGACAAACGCAACGTGCACACATAGCCTAACTCTACTTTCTGTGTATAAGTGACGGATGTGAGTGATCCTGGACTGTGTCTGTATTGTACTGTGTGTATAAGTGACGGATGTGAGTTATCATGGACTGTTTCTGTATTGTAGTACTGTAAATCTGAATGTGGCAGAACAGGATAAGATAAATGTTCATTGGATTTATATCTAAATGCTACGGTTCGCGCTCTACTGTTATGGCTAAAAATGTTAACGTTATGGGGCCCCCACCAGATTTTCTGCCCAGGGGCCCCCACCAACCTTAATCCGGCCCTGGGTGTACCCAATCAGGATGGTCCTAAGTGCCAGCAGGCCTCAATAGACAGGGCAGAGCAAAACCTAGGCCTGACTGTTTGGCACCTGCCCCCGTGGAAAGCTATAAAGACAAGATGCAAAGTCCAAAAAGGTGGGGGTCATGCCCCTTTATGTACAGAGTTCAAGGAACTAAAGCAAACTGATAAAATTTGGCCGGCAGATCAGTTGGTATAAGTGTAATGTGTATGTACCGTGTTTCCACAAAAATAAGACCGTGCCTTATATTATTTCTGGCTCCAAAATATATTAGAGCTTATTTTCAAGGGATGTCTTATATTTTGTATTGGTGTTAATGATTGGATCACCAATTAATGAAAAATGAATATTTATCCCTTCCCCTGCCCATAATCCAGCTCATCCGTCTGCCGAAGTCAGTGATTGTAACTTTTGTTAATGAAAAAATTATTATTCACCCCCTTCCTCTGCCCACCGCTCTGCCAGCGTCAGTGATTGGATCTTGTGTTTATGAAAAAAATGAATATTCACCCACTTCCCCACCCACCCTTGTGCGCGGCATCAGTGATTCACTCAGACTGTCATATTACTGCCGAAGGAGGATGGCAGCACAATATTCACACTCCCAGTGATTTGTCTCACCTGAGCGTGACAGCTGCATAGAAGAACACACTGACACGCTCGGGTAAGAATAGCCACCAGCCAGTGCGAGCATTACGCTGCAATCCTCGGTCAGTAATACGACAGTCTGAGATAATTCACTGATGCCACACACAGGGGTGGGCTGTAGAATGGTGTGAATATTCATTTTTTTATTACCAAAAGTTCCAATCACTGACACCAGCAGAGGTGTGTGTAGGATTATAGGCAGGAAGAGGGGTGCATAGTAATTCCATTAACTAGATGGCATGTGAGTAAACATCAACACAATGAGGCAACATACACCAATTATAGTTACAAATCCTGAAAGGGCTGGCTGTCCTGTCTGTAGAGAATGCTTAATAATTAATCCTAGTTATACAGATGAGTGCAAAGAGGTGATCAGAGAGGAGAATAATGCATCTGGTACTATACGTCACACAGTTGTCTCTATGATTGTGCCATGTTTCATGTACATGGTGCCGATCTCTAACGTGAGAGCACTGCATAGTAACAAACGTTCCCTAACTGCAGAGAGTTCTTAAGCTGCTATAACTTCTTGATAGTGGATTTACCAAAGATATATTGTCTTTACAATACCCTGCTACTGCTTAACATTGGTCTTATTTTCATTCAATAACCAGGTCCACCTTATGAATCCAGATTACGTCCCAAAGCCATGCTGTGCCCCAACTAAGCTAAACGCCATCTCAGTGCTTTATTTTGATGATAACTCCAATGTCATACTAAAGAAATACAGGAACATGGTGGTAAGAGCATGTGGTTGTCATTAAGATCCAGCCATTTTAAGGAGTCGACAACCGGGAGAAGATCATCCAATAATATCACTTTCATTTGATTGCATTTTGCTAATAGTGACTGAAACATTCAGCAGGAGCATGGTCAATGCTTATTTATAAAGGTGTCAGTTATGTGCATTTCTTGTACTCACAGGATGGTCATTTCACTTCAAAGTTGAACATATGGAATCTTCCAAAATGAAAATTTTGCAAATTCATTATCGTTAGCTTGGATCAAGCTGTGTTTCAATTTAAAATAAATAATATATGTATTAATCTCTTTGTGCTGCCTTGGTAGTCCAGAGTCTGTATTTTAAATGTACTGAAATAGTTAAGATTTAACTATGTATTCTATTTCCTTGGTATTAAATATACACTACCAAACAGTTTGTGAAAACATGATTCATATGAACTTCTAAGATATTTTATTATTCCACATGGCTTATATTCTTAATTCAAACATAATTAGCAATTTCAAAACATCTCATAAATTGCTGACTGAGTTGGCTCACTTCTGTATAGTACTCAAAAGTTGTATCAAGCTGATTTATGGAAGACTATGGCATATTGCAAGAATTAGAGCTTGCATGTAATAGGCTAGGGTGCAGGCTGCTTTATCCCATTCTGTCCACATTTCATCGGACAAGCTCTCTGATATCTGTGTCTGCTGCCCTGCTCTGACTACTAAAGGCAAGCTAAACTGAAAGAAATAAAAGTAAATCAAGGAAAATGTAACTGTACATTAGTCTCAACTTCTCAAGAAAGAAAAAATGATGAATGAGGACAGAAAGGGATCAAGCAGCTGCAATGTAGTGTACAATCTAGTCTACAAGTCGGTAGATAATTTTCAATAAACTACAAATCCCTTTCATTAGGAAAATGCATTGTAATTATGTGTATATATATATATATATATATATATATATATATATATATATATATATATATATACTGTATGTACTGTTGGAAAAAGGTCAGCCTTTAACTGAAACGTCCTGTCATATGGGCCAGATTTTATTTGAAAGAGAAGTGGAGTGCTGCCTTCTGATTTTTTTGGATATATATACTTTTATATTTATATATATATATATATATATATATATATATATATAAAGTATATAAGTATATATATCGAAAAAAATCAGAAGGCAGCACTCCACTTCTCTTTCAAATAAAATCGGGCCCATATCACAGGACGTTTCAGTTAAAGGCTGACCTTTTTCCAACAGTACATACAGTATATCTATATATATAATTGCCTTATTCTGTCTGTCTGTCTGTCTTGCTCCAAAATTGTGTCCTTATGGTGACACAAAGCTGATTGGCCACTGGGCTCGCCATGGCCCCGCCCCCTGCACGGATTGGCCGCTCGCCCAGGCTGCGCCCCCACACGGATTGGCCGGCCGCTCGCCCAGGCTCCGCCCCCCCACAGATTGGCCTCTCGCCCCGGCACCCTGCAGGCATTGGCAACTCGGCCACGCCCCGGCCCCTCACGCAATGCATGCTAGCTATGGCCCCACCCCCCACGCATTCCCTGAACCGACACGGTCAGGGACCCACGACTCCCAGGTGAGTACTGCACCCCCGGGAGCTCACATCAGCGTACGCCGCCAAACCAGCCGACACATACCCTCGCATTGCTGGGGCTGGCCGGCGTATGCGAGCGGGGGACGAGATATGCTGGTAACCATGGTAGCATAGTTACCAGCGCATCAAGGTCCTGCAGCGGCGGAACATACACACACGCACACACATAACAGCGCACACACACATACACACACACACATCAGATCACACTCACTCTCACACACACCTCACACACACACATCACATCGCATCCACACACTCACAACATCCTGGGATATCGCTTGCTTCTCGGCGGCGATACTGTGCTGTGAGCTTCCAGGACCTGCCGGAGGATCACATGGCCAGAAGCATGTGGTATCTCCGGATGTTGTGAGTGTGAGCGCGTATGTGCAATATCGTCAATGTGTGTGTGCGTGAGTGTATATGATCAGGTGTGTGTGAGTGTATGCGATCGGGTGTGTGTGAGTGTATGCGATCGGGTGTGTGTGTGTATGCGATCGGGTGTGTGTGAGTGTATGCGATCGGGTGTGTGTGAGTGTGTGTGAGTGTATGCGATCGGGTGTGTGTGAGTGTATGCGATCGGGTGTGTGTGAGTGTATGCGATCGGGTGTGTATGTGTGAGTGTATGCGATCGGATCTGTGAGTGTCGGCAGAGGAGCACGGCGTGCTGGAGGAGGCTGGGAGGAGAGAGGCTGATCCTGGGGAAGGCTGGGATGGGGAGGCTGAGAGAAGAGAGGCTGATGCTGGGGGAGGCTGAGGCTGGGAGGAGAGAGGCTGATGCTGGGGACCGAAAAGGCTGATGCTGGGAGGAGAGAGGCTGATGCTGGGGGAGGCTGAGGCTGGGGTAGGCTGGGAGGAGAGAGGCTGATGCTGGGAGGAGAGAGGCTAATGCTGGGAGGAGAGAGGCTGATGCTGGGGGAGGCTGAGGCTGGGTTAGGCTGGGAGGAGAGAGGCTGATGCTGGGAAGAGAGAGGCTGATGCTGGGAGGAGAGAGGCTGATGCTGGGGGAGGCTGAGGCTGGGGTAGGCTGGGAGGAGAGAGGCTGATGCTGGGGACAGAAAAGGCTGATTCTGGGAGGAGAGAGGCTGATGCTGGGAGGAGAGAGGCTGATGCTGGGGGAGGCTGAGGCTGGGGTAGGCTGAGAGGAGAGAGGCTGATGCTGGGGACCGAAAAGGCTGATGCTGGGAGGAGAGAGGCTGACCGGGTGGAGGCTGAGGCTGGGGTAGGCTGGGAGGAGAGAGGCTGATGCTGGGAGGAGAGAGGCTGATGCTGGGAGGAGAGAGGCTGATGCTGGGGGAGGCTGAGGCTGGGTTAGGCTGGGAGGAGAGAGGCTGATGCTGGGAAGAGAGAGGCTGATGCTGGGAGGAGAGAGGCTGATGCTGGGGGAGGCTGAGGCTGGGGTAGGCTGGGAGGAGAGAGGCTGATGCTGGGAACAGAAAAGGCTGATGCTGGGAGGAGAGAGGCTGATGCTGGGAGGAGAGAGGCTGATGCTGGGGGAGGCTGGGAGGAGAGAGGCTGATGCTGGGAGGAGAGAGGCTGATGCTAGGGACAGAAAAGGCTGATGCTGGGAGGAGAGAGGCTGATGCTGGGGACAGAAAAGGCTGATGCTGGGAGGAGAGAGGCTGATGCTGGGATGAGACAGGCTGATGCTGGGGACAGAGAGGCTGATGCTGGGGACAGAGAGGCTGATGCTGGGAGGAGAGAGGCTGATGCTGCGGGTAGAGAGGCTGATGCTGGGAGGAGAGAGGCTGATGCTGCGGGTAGAGAGGCTGATGCTGGTGCAGCATGGGGGATGGAGCACAATGGGGGGTGCGCAGCATGGGGGATGGAGCACGTTTGGGAGTGCGCAGCATGGCGGATGGAGCACGTTTGGGAGTGCGCAGCATGGCGGATGGAGCACGTTTGGGAGTGCGCAGCATGGCGGATGGAGCACGTTTGGGAGTGCGCAGCATGGCGGATGGAGCACGTTTGGGAGTGCGCAGCATGGCGGATGGAGCACGTTTGGGAGTGCGCAGCATGGCGGATGGAGCACGTTTGGGAGTGCGCAGCATGGCGGATGGAGCACGTTTGGGAGTGCGCAGCATGGCGGATGGACCACGTTTGGGAGTGCGCAGCATGGCGGATGGAGCACGTTTGGGAGTGCGCAGCATGGCGGATGGAGCACGTTTGGGAGTGCGCAGCATGGGGGATGCAGCACGATGGGGAGTGCGGAGTATGGCGGATGGAGCACGTTTGGGAGTGCGCAGCATGGCGGATGGACCACGTTTGGGAGTGCGCAGCATGGCGGATGGAGCACGTTTGGGAGTGCGCAGCATGGCGGATGGAGCACGTTTGGGAGTGCGCAGCATGGCGGATGGACCACGTTTGGGAGTGCGCAGCATGGCGGATGGAGCACGTTTGGGAGTGCGCAGCATGGCGGATGGAGCACGTTTGGGAGTGCGCAGTATGGGAGATGGAGCACGATGGGGGGTGCGCAGCATAGGGGATGGAGCACGATGGGGAGTGCGCTGCATGGGGGATGGAGCACGATGGGGGGGTGCGCTGCATGGGGGATGGAGCACGATGGGGAGTGCGGAGTATGGCGGATGGAGCACGTTTGGGAGTGCGCAGCATGGCGGATGGAGCACGTTTGGGAGTGCGCAGCATGGTGGATGGAGCACGTTTGGGAGTGCGCAGCATGGCGGATGGAGCATGTTTGGGAGTGCGCAGCATGGGAGATGGAGCACGATGGGGGGTGCGCAGCATAGGGGATGGAGTACGATGGGGAGTGCGCTGCATGGGGGATGGAGCACGATGGGGAGTGCGCTGCATGGGGGATGGAGCACGATGGGAAGTGCACACCTCCGCCCAACACACACACACACACACACACACACGCGCGCGCACTGCACAACACACCACACACACACACTGGGAACCACAAACAACTGCCCTACACAGACACCCACACACACAGACAACGCTGCACACGCACAACACCCAACACACAAACACCGCGGCACACACAAATATACGCACATACCGCACAACACACACATTGCACAAAACATACCTCCCCCCAAAACACACCACACACACACAAACCGCGCAACACACACACACGCTACAGACACACAGCGCTCCACAAACAATGCAACACACATACAACACCACTCTCACCCCCCGCCACACCCAGACGACACCCAGAACATGTACAGCGCCCTACACAAACACTTGGTAACTACACACAACAACATCATATATATAACAAAAATCATACATGAACTACACAATACGTAAATTCTAGAATACCCGATGCGTAGAATCGGGCCACCTTCTAGTATATATATATAGCATGGTAGTGCTCGCTCACCACTAATTAGAAAGTGTTCAACGTTGTTCAGAGCCATCAACCATTAAATCACCAAAATGTTTTTTTGGCATACAAAGTGGATTTAGTTTTGAGGTCTAAACATTTTTCATGACATTTTTTACACTTTTTTTTTTTATTTCATTCGCATTTTTGACGACCTGTAGGAAAAAGGAAAGCAAGAAAAGAAAAAAAAACACCCACAGAGAGAGTTGTGATTTAAAAATAATGCCATTGACCTCAAAGTCCACGAAAACGCAAAAGACTAAAATGCGTAATTCTATATATTTTGTTATATATTTAAAATGAAAATAACAGCTGGCTACCACCTTTCTGACCCTAAAAATGACACCAAAAATACCAAGACAATGTAGCAAAATTGTAATATAGCTTAAAGCACCACTCCAGCATATTGTTTTTTTTTAATCCCCTGCTCCATCTTATACTCACGTTCCAGCATCTTCATCTGTTGTCACCACTATACCAGTGTTTCTTGGGGTGAGCTGGAGGTCACTCTTCAATGCAGTCTATGACAGCTTTGTTCTGGCTCTCATAGACTTGTTGTCATGCACGCAGATGTGTACCCTTTGTGCCATGGTCCCAGGCTCACCCTGGAGGGGATGGAAGAAGCTGTCATGTCGGTCTGTGCCAGATATAAAAGACGGGAAAGTGAACGATGTAAGCAGAAAGAATGTCAGCTGGAAGTCACTATATTGTACATACCTCAACCGTAATCACTTATACGTTCTGTAGAACTAGTATCTACTACTACATGGTCACTGCATGGTGGTAATATCAATCTTTTTAATAGCATGTTTTTCTTTTCTTTTTTTTATTTAGTAACAGCAGGGGCATATCTGGGGGGAAGGCGGTCCATTTACACCAGACGCAGCCATCAGGGGGTACAGTCAGTCTGCTTAATGTAGCAGTCCGAGGTGTCTCCCAGGCGGCAGCATTTTACCATCCCCAGGGAGTAGGATTTGGCCATGAACATGTAAAATGTTGACTATCTTTCAGTCAATTGTACTTGGGTCTTTAAGGCATGAGCACACATGAATGTCTGACCACCAGTATTTCTGAGGTCAGGGTGACGTCAGCAGCATAATCAGGTTATATTGGAAATATTGGTCTTTGTATAGTGTGTTTTACGGTTAGCAGTGGTATACAATAATCATATATATGTATAGATCACCTTTTAAAGTGAACCTGTCATCAGAAATTTAGCTATAAACCTAAAAGTTTCCCCCTCTGCAGCTCCTGGGCTGCATTCTAGGAAGCTTCCTATAGTTTTTGTGGCCCCTTTTATTCCAAAATAAATACTTTATAAACTTGTACCTTTTCGTATGCAAATTTCTTAAATCTTCCATGGGGGCGGGCTGCCTGATGTACGTTGCTGTCCTTTTGCCGATTTACGCCGCCCCAGAACGCTGAATTTCAAAGCTCAGGACGCCGCCCCTGGGCGCCCGTGGTCCCGCGCATGCGCTGTGCTACTGTAGCGGTGCCGTGCACTGCGTGCACGTGTGACCGCTAGTGACGCTTTGCGCGGGCACGAGGTTATGGGCGGCGCTGTGAGTGTCATCAGCAAGTGCCGCCCATAACCTCGTGACCGCACTTTCGCCTATTCCTCCAGCATACTGCGCAAACGCTCGCTGGCCAGATGACCGGACGTCACCTCCTTCCCATCCTGCTCAGCAGCAGGAAATAGATGGGAGGAGCGGACGGAGCAGTCGGTGCCCGCGCAAAGTGTCACCAGTGGTCACACGTGCACGCAGTGCACGGCACCGCTACAGTAGCACAGCGCATGCGCGGGATCACGGGCGCCCAGGGACGGCGTCCTGAGGTTTGAAATTCAGCGTTCGGGGGCGGCGTAAATCGGCAGGAGGACAGCAACGTACATCAGGCAGCCCGCCCCCATGGAAGATTTAAGAAATTTGTATACGAAAAGGTACAAGTTTATAAAGTATTTATTTTGGAATAAAAGGGGCCACAAAAACTATAGGAAGCTTTCTAGAATGCAGCCCAGGAGCTGCAGAGGGGGAAACTTTTAGGTTTATAGCTAAATTTCTGATGACAGGTTCCCTTTAAGTAGTGGAAGGGAGGGTCATATAAGGAGACGTACTTTGGGGATTGGGTCCCTGATTTTTTATTTTTGGACTCTAGCAACAGATTGTCAGACTTTTGCTACTCACATATGTAATATTGGATTGTTTTCCTCAACAACAAAAAAATTACATGGCCAGATATTTTTTTGACTTGGTTCTATATCTACTGTTAGACAGTGTGTGAAAACCAAATTTATGAAAAAGTATGGAAAATTTTGTAGGCTTCACAAATTTTTGAGCACCACTGTATGTATAGCTGTGTGAATCCAGACAAAAGTAGCTTGTTAAGCTTAATCACTGCATAATACAAAGCTTAGCAACTTTCTAGTATATTTGTGTCCTAGATCATAAGGTCTGAGAAGCATTAGATGGCGGTCCCACTCCACTTGGCATCACATGGTCACTTGAAGGAGCCCTGCAGAATGCCCTATTGAACTATAGCAGTATAGTATAGAGCACAGTATAGTGTACTGCTCTACAGAAGCAGTTGGATCCACGGTAAACAACTGATCACATGGTCGAGATATGGGGGTTGTTTTTGAAGCAAGGTTATCCAAATTAGACCAAATTTGAACCCATAGGCCACTCCTTTCTAATGAAATCTTTACTGTATCGCAAATGTAATAACAAAACTGACTTCTCTCAAATAAAATTGCCTGCCCTATGGTAAGTGTCTAAGGCTAAGGACACACGTCGAGTAAAACGGAGTGAGTGGAATGCGATAAACAAAAATTGCACTCCAACCACACCCATGTTCCTTTATGGGGCCACACCCTAATCGGACTGAGAAAACAATGGCAGCATGCCGCGGGTGGAATCCGATACGTTTTCACTTGAACCCATATAAGTCTATGGATGTGAGAGAAACATCACACTGCACTCGCATTACACCGGAGTGCAGTGCGATATACGCATCAGCTGATAATTGGAGGAGATAGGGAGATTAATCCCTCCCTCTCCTCCACAGCTGTGTGCTGTGATCGCAGGATCGCATTACAGTGGCATGACACTTGGCTTACACTCCAGCAGAGCAGGAGCCGAGTGTCATGCGATGCACTCCTAGTAATTCCCGTGTGTCCTCCTTAGCCTAAAGGCCCCGTCACACTAAGCAACATCGCTAGCAACATCGCTGCTAACGAACAACTTTTGTGACGTTGCTAGCGATGTTGCTGTGTGTGACATCCAGCAACAACCTGGCCCCTGCTGTGAGGTCGCTGGTTGTTGCTGAATGTCCTGGGCCATTTTTTAGTTGTTGCTGTCCCGCTGTGAAGCACAGATCGCTGTGTGTGACAGCGAGAGAGCAACAACTAAATGTGCAGGCAGCAGGAGCCGGCTTCTGCGGAGGCTGGTAACCAATGTAAACATCGGGTAACCAAGAAGCCCTGTCCTTGGTTACCCGATATTTACCTTTGATACCAGCCTCCGCCGCTCTCACTGTCAGTGCCGGCTCCTGCTGTGTGCACATTTAGCTGCAGCACACATCGGGTTAATTAACCCCATGTGTGCTGTAACTAGGAGAGCAAGGAGCCAGCGCTAAGCATTGTGCGCTGCTCCCTGCTCTGTGCACATGTAGCTGCAGCACACATCGGGAAATTAACCCCATGTGTGCTGTAACTAGGAGAGCAGGGAGCCAGCGCTCAGTATGCGCTGCTCCCTGCTCTCTGCACGTGTAGCTCCGTGCGGTGGTAACCAAGGTAAATATCGGGTTGGTTACCCGATATTTACCTTAGTTACCAAGCGCAGCATCTTCCACGCGGCGCTGGGGGCTTGTCACTGGTTGCTGGTGAGCTCACCAGCAACTTGTGTAGCCACGCTCCAGCGATCCCTGCCAGGTCAGGTTGCTGGTGGGATCGCTGGAGTGTGGCAGTGTGACATCTCACCAGCAACCTCCTAGCAACTTACCAGCGATCCCTATCGTTGTTGGGATCGCTGGTAAGTTGCTTAGTGTGACTGGACCTTAACACTACAGAATGGCCTGGCTCTGCCTGCCCCTGGATCACTCCATCTGAAATGTATGGGTGTTATTAGCCATCCATAAATTATTTTTTATTACAGATAAAGAGCTAATAACACACGAAAAGGTTACATCTCTATACTGGAAACTAGGTAATATAACCCCATTACTTCATGAAGGTACCCTATATTGTAAAGGGAACAAGTAACACTGCTATCATGATGGGCTTGTTCAATATAAATTGCCAGGAGGAGTATTCCCATTCTCTAGTCATAGCAGCACACCTGAAGAAGTCCAAAAATACCGTTTTAGGGAGCAACTACAGCATGAAAGAATTTCCATCCAAAGACAGCACTTGCATTATCAGGTTTGTCCAGTTTAGGCCTTGAGAACGCATGAGTGCTAATCCAGGTTGTGCCTTTACACCTTGTCAACTACACATTTCAGCAGAGGAAGAAGATAAAGCACTGGAGGAATTTGCTCTAAGTCATTGTAAGATTCTTGAATTGCTTACTTGATCTATCATGAAACAATATTTTTGCAAGACTCTTTACCATTATTTATATTTAAGGACCTGAACAAACAAGTTATGATTTGTCCAAACCTAAGAGACCTGGCGAGTAACTGCCTATAGACTGCCGCTAGACTTAAAGCAATTTAATAACTTGCGTTTACCCTTTTAACGAGTTACTTAAATACATAATCAAAATAAGCGAGTTTTTATTTGATTAGCTTTTTTCCATCTGCTGTGAGAGCTGTTATCTTTCATACTGTAAAGCTCATTTCTACGGAGCTCGGCCACCTACACCTTCCCAGATCCTGGCTGAGAGTGGGTATTAGATATATTCTAGGAGAAAAGTTAACTGACAAGCGGTTGTCATCTTACAAAATTACCAACAAACAGGACTGGCTTCTTGCAGAGCCGTTCTCCTTACTGGAGATCCTGCTGTCCCAATCTGGGTGCTTGTTCAAATACCCTGTTATCTCTAGCTGAAAATATAGCGATGGCCAAGGCCAGATTGGCCATCTGGCATTTCTGGCAAATGCCAGAAGGGCTGGTCCCTGCAGTGGGCCGCTCGATCTATGGTCACTGACACTCTCCTCAGCAGCATGCATGCTGGGCAGGAGTAGCTTGTCTTATGCACACCATTGTGCTGTACTGCAGAGCTGAAACCAGCAGGACCAGAAGGCAGCACACTGTGCTGTTCTGTGCCGCCCCGGCCCTGCTGATTTTACCTGTGCAGTGCGATCGGGTGGTCATGACAAAGTAATGCTGCCCGATGTGTATGCTGCTGAGGAGAGTGGCGGTGACCATAGCTCCCTCCTTCCTATTCAAAATCTATTTGCTTCCATCAGACGCAAATACATTTGAACTGTGTAGCGCCGGGACTGGGGCCCTGACAGGCAGCAGCGTGATAAGATGAGTACCTTGTCAATGTCATCACACTGCTGCTGGCGCCGCAGAGACATGTAGGGCACCGGTAAGTGCCCAATGGAGAAGCTGCAGATGAAATATTTAATCAATGTATGGAGGGGAATGGGGCACATAATGGGGGAACATTTGAGAAAACGACACAGCTTTGCGAGAGGCAGTGGGGGGATGGAGTACTTTATTTATTCAGAGGGGCAGCGTGTATGAAAGGGGATATTTTACAGAAAGACAGTGTGGAGGGATATGTAGAGGTGCAGCATATATTTTGGAGGGAGGCAGCGTGGGGAGTATATTATGGAAAGGGGCAGGTGGGGGGATATGCAGGGGTACAGCAGATATTTTGGAGGGAGGCAGCGTGGGGTGTATATTATGGAGAGGAGCAGTGTGGGAAGTATATTATGAAGAGGGGCAGCGTGGGAGGTATATTATGGAGAGGGGCAGCATGGGGAAATATTTTGCAAAGAGGAAGCGTGGAGGAAATAATATGGAAAGAGCAGAGTAGGGGAAATACAGTCATATGAAAAAGTTTGGGCACCCCTATTAATGTTAACCTTTTTTCTTTATAACAATTTGGGTTTTTGCAACAGCTATTTCAGTTTCATATATCTAATAACTGATGGACTTAGTAATATTTCTGGATTGAAATGAGGTTTATTGTACTAACAGAAAATGTACAATCCGCATTTAAACAAAATTTGACCGGTTCAAAAGTATGGGCACCTCAACATAAAAGTGACATTAATATTTTGTAGATCCTCCTTTTGCAAAAATCACAGCCTCTAGTCGCTTCCTGTAGCTTTTAATGAGTTCATGGATCCTGAATGAAGGTATATTTCACCATTCCTGTTTACAAAACAATTCCAGTTCAGTTAAGTTTGATGGTCGCCGAGCATGGACAGCCCGCTTCAAATCATCCCACAGATGTTCAATGATATTCAGGTCTGGGGACTGGGATGGCCATTCCAGAACATTGTAATTGATCCTCTGCATGAATGCCTGAGTAGATTTGGAGTGGTGTTTTGGATCATTGTCTTGCTGAAATATCCATCCCCTGCGTAACGTCAACTTTGTCACTGATTCTTGTACATTATTGTCAAGAATCTGCTGATACTGAGTTGAATCCATGTGACCCTCAACTTTAACAAGATTCCCGGTGCCGGCATTGGCCACACAGCCCCAAAGCATGATGGAACCTCCACCAAATTTGGACTGAGTAATATTTCTGGATTGAAATGAGGTTTATTGTACTAACAGAAAATGTGCAATCTGCATTTAAACAAAATTTGACTGGTGCAAAAGTATGGGCACCCTTATCAATTTCTTGATTTGAACATTCCTAACTACTTTTTTACTGACTTACTAAAGCACTAAATTGGTTTTGTAACCTCATTGAGCTTTGAACTTCATAGGCAGGTGTATCCAATCATGAGAAAAGGTATTTAAGGTGGCCACTTGCAAGTTGTTCTCCTATTTGAATCTCCTATGAAGAGTGGCATCATGGGCTCCTGAAAACAACTCTCAAATGATCTGAAAACAAAGATTATTCAACATAGTTGTTCAGGGGAAGGATACAAAAAGTTGTCTCAGAGATTTAAACTGTCAGTTTCCACTGTGAGGAACATAGTAAGGAAATGGAAGAACACAGGTACAGTTCTTGTTAAGCCCAGAAGTGGCAGGCCAAGAAAAATATCAGAAAGGCAGAGAAGAAGAATGGTGAGAACAGTCAAGGACAATCCACAGACCACCTCCAAAGACCTGCAGCATCATCTTGCTGCAGATGGTGTCAATGTGCATCGGTCAACAATACAGCGCACGTTGCACAAGGAGAAGCTGTATGGGAGAGTGATGCGAAAGAAGCCGTTTCTGCAAGCACGCCACAAACAGAGTCACCTGAGGTATGCAAAAGCACATTTGGACAAGCCAGTTACATTTTGGAAGAAGGTCCTGTGGATGGATATTTCAGCAAGACAATGATCCAAAACCCGCTCCAAATCTACTCAGGCATTCATGCAGAGGAACAATTACAATGTTCTTGAATGGCCATCCCAGTCTCAAGACCTGAATATCATTGAACATCTGTGGAACTGGAATTGTTTTGTAAACAGGAATGGTCAAATATACCTTCATCCAGAATCCAGAAACTCATTAAAAGCTACAGGAAGCGACTAGAGGCTGTTATTTTTGCAAAAGGAGGATCTACAAAATATTAATGTCACTTTTATATTGAGGTGCCCATACTTTTGCACCGATCAAATTTTGTTTAAATGCAGATTGCACATTTTCTGTTAGTACAATAAACCTCATTTCAATCCAGAAATATTACTCAGTCCATCAGTTATTAGATATATGAAACTGAAATAGCCGTTGCAAAAACCCAAATTGTTATAAAGAAAAAAGGTTAACATTAATTGGGGTGCCCAAACTTTTTCATATGACTATTATGGAGCGGGGCAGTGTGAAAAGATATTTTGAAGAGCGACTGTGTTGTGGGTATGTCATGAAGAGGGGCAGTATGGAACGATATTTTGGAGTAGGGCAGTCAGTGTGGAGATATTTTGTGAAGGAAGCAGAGCAATTTATTTAGGGGTGCAGCATGAGAGATTATATTTATGGGTCAGTATAATGAAAATCTTATTTTTAAAGTCACCATGTTGGGAAGTGCTGGTGAAGACCGAACAAGAGGAGGTCTGCAGAGAAGATTTGTGGGCATCAAATATCATCATGGCGCCCGTACTACGTGGAGACAAAAAAGGGATGGGAACGACTCTGATCAAAGAAGATGCCATCTATAAAAGGTACCTGGATGTAAATTTTTATTTGTGATACTGCCTGTGTCTTTTCACAATAACTCACAGCATCTCCTTACCATTATTAAACACAAACTGGGAGTTGTAGGTTCTTGTGATACAATTGTGCATCAGGCTAAGCATGATGATTTATTCATGCGCTGACTGTGGTCCTGGCGCTGCATTCATGTGCCGACAGTGATTCTGACCTTGTACACATTTAACAATCTAAAAAAAGCTTCATGGCTATGTGAAAACTTAAAAAACCTCAAAATTTTGTTTTGACACTATGAGGAGAATTTGGCAAGATTCTACTCAGTTTCTTCTCCAAAAACAGTGTAAATTAGCATTTTTGTATGCAGAAACTGAGCAGAACCTTGTCAAATTCTCCTCAAATATTCAAAACCTGATTCTAGTGACATGTACTTATGGTGGTTCTGGTGATGTATATATACACAAATACAACTTACATGATTCTGGCTACTCACATCCTTTTGATGTTGAATGAATCCTTTTCCTTATAAAAAAAAAAAAATACGAACTGCTATTATGTCTGATGTCTATAATGGTCTGCATCTCTGGCTTCAGCACTGTTGATGTGATGTCAATCAGTTAGCTGCTGAGCTTCTTGATTGGTTGCAGCACTGTCATTGTGATATGACATCAGCTCTGCAGACAATAGCAGACCTGAGGAGACTGAATGAAGAAGTTTTCTTTTTTTTTTTTTTCCCCAAACAAACAATCCAGGGCGTGCATTTCCAATATCGAAAAACCACTTTAGGGATATGTGCAGAGAAGGTATTTTAAACTCAAGCAAAACTGCCAAGTTTTTGAGAAGATGGTAAAAGCCAAGGCAATTTTTTCCTGAACCGTCTTATGTGTAGTTTTACAGAAGCATCCTGGGCATTTCTTCTATGTTTTTTTGGCCATTTTTTTGTGTTTCCCCATTGTTTATGTCATATGTGTTATTGCGCTTTTAAAAAAAAAAGCAAAGGTCAAATGTAACAAAAGATGTTCGAACATTTTCCAAGACTTCCTTTGGTCCTGCATGGTAAGTAAGGAGCATCTTCCAGGTGGAAAACACCAGAAGACTTGACCGGTCACTTCTTTTAACTGCTTGGTGGTTTTAGAAACCTACAGTGGTTGAAAGATGCTCTAAAGCCTGAACCTGCACATAGCAAGTAGTTTTTTTTATATAAATGCGAATGTTCATTTGAGTATTTTTCATAGTGTATTTCATGGTGGGATCTGTCCTCCAAAAATGTAATTTGCACATTCCCTAGTATGCAACCAAAATTAGCATCAGTGAAAACAGCAAATATAGCTTCCTTCCAAGAGAAATGCATCAATTTACGCCGTAAAAGTGGCATAGACTAGGTTTCAAGAGGTTGGACGCAATGGTTGACAGGTGCACACCTCTTAATGAATTTGGCGTATCTTAGGCTATGTCTGCACTTTGCGTCGTCCTAGTTGCATTTCTAAACGCACGTTTTGGAATTGATTTAGCAAAAGTTGCCTTTTTCAGAAATTTAGATGCTTTTTTTTTAGATGATTTACATGCTTTTTCCCTTGCGTTTTCACAGATGCGTTTTGAACATCAAGACACGGCTAAATAAAGATAAAATAGTCAAACAGAATGAAAAAAAAAGGAAAAAAAAGCAAAACATATAAGTTTTGAATTATTTAAGAAAATAGTTATATTTCATGAAATTATAGCGGTTTTATAATATTTATTGCTAAAATAGCAATAAAATCATAATTTTCAATAATTTAATTGCCGGACTATGTCTGTGTGTAAAGGGACATATTATTCCATTATTTTAATGTCTGAAAAGCATGTGTTTTTGAAGTAAAAAACGCAGTGTTTCTGCACCTAAAAAGCAGGTAAAACGCAGGAAGTTTGAGGTTTGTTGCTTTTTTAAACTTCTCATTGACTTCAATGTTAGCAAAACGCTGCAGAAATGGCAAAAACAATTGACATGCTGCTTCTTTGAACGCATGGTTTTTGCCACAAATTATGCAAATTAAACGCAACGTTTTAAAACGCAAAGTGCGGTCAGGAAATCTTCATTTTCCATAAACTATCATGGAAAATCAAAACGCAAGCCTTTTGGCATGAAAATGCTGCAGTTCAAAACGGACCTAAAAAGCAGCTGAAACGCAGGTGGAAACGCAAAGTGCGGTCATACCCTTACTCCAATTCTCTCTTCATTAGCAATGGAGTACAGAACGTGAGTCTTCAAAGGGAACAGGTCAGCTGATACATGCTGACCACAATATGAGCAGCATGAATCAGTCACTGGCTATATGATTACAGACAGGTATGTTTCACTCTAAAACATAGCCGCCGGGGACCAAGCAGTGCTGTGCACTAATACAGGCAGGTACCTGGTGGCTTCTCCCTGTCTGCTGTCCTGGACTGACCGGTTTCTGCCTATATGCGCTCATAAGCAGAGATTTGTCATTCACTGTCAGCGGGCAGGGAGAAGCCACCCATCTACAATGCGGTTTGGTCTTCGGCGGCTATGATAAGCATCTTAGTGAAACATACCTGGCTGTGATCGCTGCAGAAACCATGGGCAGGGTGCATCAGCTGAAAAAGATTTATGTTAAAGAACACCCATGATGTAAAAAGTTGTTATTTTTTTACACTTATGCCAGCTACTCCCGAGTATTCAACTTTGTTGTTTTTTTATTTCAAATCTGTCTTACAGACCCAGAGATATGGCTTTATGTAGTGTTTATTATTTATGGTCTTTACAAAGGAGGCGTTGCTTATAAGCCAGCTTTGCAGAGCAGCCTAAAGACCCCAGAGAAATCTGTAAAGCACACCTACATATTATTCAGTCATAAAACGTTTAGAGTATAGTACTTCATAACTTCAACATTATTATGATACCACATTTTTTTTTATTATATTAAATAAATTATATATATATATACAGTGACACAAGTTTTGTTATTTTAGCTGTTTACAAAAACATGTTCAGAAATACAATTATATATATATAATATGGGCTGAAAGTGCACACTCCCAGCTGCAATATGAGAGTTTTCACATCCAAATCGGAGAAAGGGTTTAGGAATCATAGCTCTGTAATGCATAGCCTCCTCTTTTTCAAGGGACCAAAAGTAATTGGACAAGGGACTCTAAGGGCTGCAATTAACTCTGAAGGCGTCTCCCTCGTTAACCTGTAATTAATGAAGTAGTTAAAAGGTCTGGGGTTGATTACAGGTGTGTGGTTTTGCATTTGGAAGCTGTTGCTGTGACCAGACAACATGCGGTCTAAGGAACTCTCAATTGAGGTGAAGCAGAACACCATGAGGCTGAAAAAATCCATCAGAGAGATAGCAGACATGCTTGGAGTAGCAAAATCAACAGTCGGGTACATTCTGAGAAAAAAGGAATTGACTATATATATTTAATATATATATATATATATATATAATATATATATATATATATATATAATATAATATATAATATAATATATATATATATAATATAATATATATATATATAATATATATAATATATATATATATATAATATATATATATATATAATATATATATATATATAATATATATAATATATATATATATAATATATATATATATAATATATATATATATAATATATATATATAATATATATATATATAATATATAATATATATATATATAATATATATATATATAATATATATATATATAATATATATATATATAATATATATATATATAATATATAATATATATATATATATATATAATATATATATATATAATATATAATATATATATATATAATATATATATATATAATATATAAATATATAATATATAAATATATAATATATAAATATATAATATATAAATATATAATATATAAATATATAATATATAAATATATATATATATATAATATATAAATATATATATATATATATATATATATATATATATATATATATATATATATATATATATATATATATATATATATATATATATATATATATAGTCCCCTTGTGAGACATTATACTTTCGCCTGCATCCTTTGGTCCTGGTGCCTGTGTATCAATCAAGGCTGCTATTGAATATGGAGAAGCAACCTTCCTTGAACCGGTCTTATTTTGTAAACAAACAAACCATATAGCACAATGTCTCATGCTTTTTAGCATCAGGTTTAGATTTTTTTTCCCTTAGATGTTAATTTGCCCTTGAAATAGAAACACATGCATAGAAGCTGGAGTAGCAAAATAGACTTCTCACCCATCTGCCATCACTTACAAGTGGGGGCTGCCCCAAATTCACCTGTGTGTTGTAAATAATCCGGATCCTGGATCATCCTGTTCTATTCTAATCTAAATGAAGGCAGAGTTCTCTAAATTTCCCATAATAAAGGACCTTCTCTAAAGCAGATTATGTTCCCTTTACTATCTGCTGTCACTGTGGCACTTAGGCTTTGTGTGCACGTAAATGCTGAAAATTCTGCTGTGATTTGACAGCTCATGTGCGCTTCAAATCGCTGCAGAAACACTGCGTAATGGATGCAATGTTTCAGCAGAATAAATGCCGATTTCATGCACTCGGGATGCTGCCTCCACCATAGGCAGAGTGGGAGCAGCATCCAAAGCGCACAAATTAATTGACATGCTGCTTTTTTGTACGCACTGATTTGGGTCAAAATTTTGGCATTCAAATCGCTGCGTTTAAAAAAGCAACGTGCGCACGTATCATGCACAATCTGCATGGATTGTGCTAGGGACGCAGGACGCATGCATTTACACTGCAGTGCAATTCACAGCGTAAATGCATGCAATTATGCAACGTGCGCACGAGCCCTTATATATTTTTGGGCAGCATTCTATATCCAGCATGTTCACGGGATGCAGAGGTATGCCCTTGCAAAAAAAAAAAGCGCCTGGGAAATACTGATGCTAACATGAACCCGAAAAGGGAGCTAGGCTACCAGAAAAGCCGGGGAGAGCAAGAAGTGAAGATTCAGTATCAACCATAAAGTTTAATCTAGATATACCATGTATGCTCCTTTATACTGTAAGCCAGTATTAAATAAGAAAAAGACCAAAATACAGAAGTAGAGGGGAAGAAACCCCAACTCTGTTGGGTTGAGACTACTAGAATGTGGTAGAGAGGGTCTTAGAAACTTTGCGTCTTACAGTCCCTGTAGAAAACAAAGGACAACGTAAGACAGAGGGGCTCAAATGAATGTTTTATTTTTTTATTTCTGCAAAAAAGTTTACCACAACCAAAAATCAAAGCCATTGTTTCGGCTTTCTGCAAGCCTTTTTCAAGGTTTTGCCTAAAATAACAAAAATTATAAAAATACAAAATAATACATCAAATTACTGAATGCATATATAAACAAAGTTATATCATTATACACAAATCATGAGTACACGTACTTCTCAAAATGTTCAAAATGATTGAGGGGAGGCAGAAAAGGACAGTTTTGGCATCTCAGACGGTGTTTTTACACAAGGCAGAGGTACGCATAAATGCAGAAAAAATGCTGAAAAATGCAATATATTATTATTGGAGAAATGGATATAGGGGTGACCTAAACACATTTTAAAGTATGATATTGGCTTTAAACGAAGATACAGCTTACATAATGACAATAGAGAAATATAGCAACTTACTTTCAGCGGGGGATTGTGTTATCCTGGTATAAAAGGTGCGCTGCGCACACATGTCTAAGGGGGCCACAGATATCAAAGCTTTGATATTTGTGGCCCCCTTGGACATGTGTGCGCAGCACACCTTTTATACCAGGATAACACAATCCCCCCTGAAAGTAAGTTGCTATATTTCTCTATTGTCATTATGTTATCTGTATCCTTGTTTTAACACTTTCGCGACTGGCCGATTTTGCGCTTTTCGGATTTTTTTCGCCTTCCTTCTTCAGAGAGCTGTAACTCTTTATTTTTCAGTCAGTCAATCTTTTCATGTGAGGGCTCGTTTTTTGTGGAACGAGTTGTACTTTTGAATGAAAGCATGAGTTTTACCAAAAACTGCAAAAAAAAAAAATCCAAATGCAGAAAAATTGCAAAAAAAAAAAAAATGAGATTGCACTATAGTTTTTGAAACTTTTTTATTCACTGTGTTCACTATATGGTACAACTAATGTGTCAGTGTGATGCCGGAGGTCGGTGCAAATTTGTAGATACTAAACATGAATATGTTTACTTTTATCTAAGGGGTTAAAAATAAAAATCAGAAGTTTGTCCGAAAAAAGTGGCGCACGTTTTGCACCATTTTCCACGATCCGTAGCGTTATCATTTTTCGGTATCTATGGCTCAGTGATTGCTTATTTTTTTGTGTCACGGGCTGACTTTTTATCACTACCATTTTTTACGCCGATACTACATTTTGATCGCCTGTTAGTGCATTTTGCTCAACATATGCGGTGACCAAAAAAACGCCATAATTTTGGCTTTTGGAATTTTTTTTCCGCTACGCCGTTTATCAATCAGATTAATTAATTTTATATTTTGATAGATCGGGCATTTCTGAATGTGGCGATACCAAATGTCTGTATATTTTTTTTTTTTTAACCCTTTAATTTTCAATGGGGCAAAAGGGGGGGTGATTTGAACTTTTTTTTAATTTCTCAAAATTTTAAATTTTTTTTTTTTTTTTACTAGTTCCCCTAGGGGGCTATAAGGATCAGCAGACTGATCGCTCATTTATTTCTTCTGACCAGAGCAGCACAGCTGAGATCGGAAGAAATTATCAGCTCTTGTAACATGCAGTACTCAGCTGATTACAGGACCTGAGTCATGTGAGCTACAGGAGTCATCACATGACCCTGTGCTACCATGACAACAAATGGATCCACGTGATCATGTCACGTGACATCCGGTGGTTGCCTGTGAATATGAGATTACCGCGATCGACATTAAAACCGGCGCGATCACATCTTGACATCATTTAAGGGGTTAACAGGTACGGGTGGATAGCGATTCCACTCGTACCTGTGAGGCACACATCAGCTGTACAAATCAGCCGACGTGCAAATCCCCGCCCGCAGCATCAGGTGGGGATTAACACTGACCGCAGGGATGTAATTTTACTGCCTGCGGTGTTAAGGGGTTAAGCCATTATCCTCAACATGTGTTTAGGTCACCCCTATATGCATTTCTTCAATACGGTAATAATACTGTATTTTTCACTATTTTTTCTGCATTTACAGGTACCTCTGCCTTGTGTAAAAACACCGCATGAGCCGCCGAACCTGTCCTTTTCTGCCCCCCTCAACCATTTTACTACGTACGTGTACTCACAATTTGTGTATAATGATATAACGGTTTATATATGCATCCACTAATTGTGTATTTTCCTAATTTTTGTTATTTTAGGCAAAACCTCAATTAAGGCTTGCAGAAAGCTGAAACGTTGGCTTTGCTTTTGGTTTACACTTTTTTTGCAGAAACTAAAAAAAAAAAAAAAAACAAAAAAAAACACAACCAGTAATTTGAGCCCCTCTGTCTGATGTTGTCCTTTGAGTGCTGGAGTTTCTTTTCTGTATACAGTCGCTTTACTCTGAGCACCTGATTTATGATGGTTGAGCCGAGCCGACCCCCTATAGAAGACAATACCGGATCCCCCATTTGAGCTGTCAATATGGGATAAATTAGCCCTTATTCATTTACTTGACAGAAAAAAAAATAAATAAAAAACATGTGCACCAGGGACATTGAATTGTGATTTTTGCTGCAAGATCAAATAGTTATAATTAGAGATGAGCGAACCTGCAGATGTTCGGGTCCGGTCGGACTGTATAATAAAAAAAAAAAAAAAAAAAGTCTAGTTCTGGATGGGACTTAAACCCGAACATCTGCCCGGATGCCAAAAACCCATATAAGTCTATGGGAACCCAAATATTACCTGTAAAATAGGGACAATACACTTACCGAACCTCCTGCGCGGCTGTAACGCTACTTCCGGGTCCTGCTCATCAGTTGTCCTACATATTTACCGCTTTCCCTGCCCACCGGTGGCTCTGATTGGTTGCCAGTAAGCCACGCCTTCACCCTCACTAACAGTACCTGTGATTGGTTGGAATCACAAGCGCTTGTCTGCGTGCTTATAGTAGAGGGTAAAATAAGTAAATAAAAATGGTGTAAAAGGTCCCCCCTATAGTGATACCAGCACAGAAAAGCCACGGCTACAGGCTGCCGGTCTCAGCCATTGGCTTATCTTGGCTTTGAATCAAAATAAGAGGAACCGCATGCTGCTTTAAAAAAAAACCAAAAAAAAAAAACCCAGTGCAGTCCTCCCAATTTTGATACCCAGCCAAGATAAAGCTGACAACTAATTGTATTCATTTATAGGATCTGGTATTCTCAGGTTGGAAAAGCCCATGATTTGGAGCCCCCAGCCTAAGAATAGCAGCCTGCAGCTGCCCCGGAATTGTATCCATTAGGCCAGCTTCACACTTGTGATTAACTCACACAAGTGCAATGCGAGAAAATCTCGCATTCCACTTGGACCAATGTTAATCAATGAGGCAGCTCCCATCATCTGCTATTTTTTTCTCTGTCCAAATCGGACTGAGAAAAAAAAAAAAAAAATTTGCAGCATGCTGCGTTTTGGTGAATTAATCGCGCGTGTGTCTCCCCAATGAAACTGGAGTACGTGTAAAAAAAAAAAAAAAAAAAAAAAAAAAAAAAAAAAAGTCACACACACCATCCTAGGGACATGCATTTTTTTTTTCTAACTACATTTTATCGCATGTTGCAGAAAACACTGGAAATGAGTGAGGTCTGTCGGTCAGTTAATTTCTCTGTCAGTTGGTCTATTTCTCTCTCCGTCTCCCTGTCGTCTGTCTCTATTTCTCTGTCTATTCCTCCCCCCCCCCCCCCCCTCAAACTCACCGATCACCAGTGCGGCGCTGCACAGCTGTCACAAAGCTCCGGCGGCTTTTCCTCTTTTGAAAAAGCCGGCCGCTCATTATTCCATCTAGTATTCACCGCTTTCCCCGCCCACCAGTGCCTATGATTGGTTGCAGTGAGAGACACCCCCACGTTGAGTGATAGCTGTCTCACTGCAACCAACCGCAGCCGCCGGTGGGTGGGTCTATATCGTGCAGTAAATGAAATAAAATGGCGTGTGGTCCACCCACCCCCAATTTTCATACCAGCCAGGGTAAAGCCATACAGCTGGAGGCTGGTATTGTCAGGATGGGGAGCACCACGTTATGGGGAGCCCCATACCATAAAAATATCAGCCAGCAGCCGCCCAGAATTGCCGCATCCATTAGATGCGACAGTCCCGGGACTGTACCCGGCTCATTCCGAATTACCCTGGTGCATTGGCAATCGGGGTAATAAGTTAATGGCAGTAAGTCCTAGGTTAATCATGGCAGGAGTCTCCCCGAAATACCTTCCATGATTAACCTGTAAGTTAAAGAAAATAAAGACATACATACACCCAAAAGTCCTTTATTTGAAATAAATAACAAAAAAACAAAAAACACCCTCTTTCACCACTTTTATTCAAGTCCCCCAAATACCCCTCCAGGTCCGACGTAATCCACAGAGGTCCCACGACGCTTTCAGCTCTGCTACATCAGAAGCTGACAGAGCGGTCACAGACCACAACCGCTCTCTGTGAGCTCCCCGCAGCGACTTAAGTGAGTCACGCTATCAGCGGTGCCGTCACTCACGTTACCCGCGGCCACAGATCTCAGCTGGAGGACTGCAGCTGTGGCCGCAGGTAACCTCAGTGACAGCACCGCTTATAACGGAGATCACTTCAGTCACTCAGGGGATTTGCGGTCACCGGTATGACCTTCACCAGTGACAGAAAATCAGGCCATGACACACAGACAAAGCCGCAGGATGACAATGAAGTTGGGTGAAGTTCATCCGACTTCATTCTGATCCCCGGCTCTGTGTATCTGCTGTCAGCGGCTATTAAGCTCTGCTACATGGCTCTGTGTCTGCTGTCAGCAGCCATGTAGCAGAGCTGAATGGCAGATGACATAGCTGCTGAGAATAAAAACAGATAACATACGCATCAAACACTGATTGCACACGGACTACAAATCAATTGAAAAATCACATAATCGCATTGCTGTTGCATTGCGCACAGATCAAGACTTTAACAGAGCTCATGCTACTTTCTAGCATGAGACTCGGACCGATTTTACACTCGCAAGTGTGATTCCAGCCTTAGAAGTGACAATCCTGGCAGTTTACCTGTCTCTTCTCGATATTACCTCTTTTGCCACTGCATCGGGGTAACACTCCCAGACCCCCGGCTGGCAGGGTTCAGAGCACGGCCCTGTATTTTAAGACAGAGTACGGTGCTCAGATCACCAGAAGTCATTTTGTGGAAATGCGGGGTATGATCTCTGGTGAACTGAGAGACGTCACTGCTGCCAGCCAGGTCCCCCTGGTCACTGTTTCCCGGAGACTGGAGAGATTGGACATGTTTCGGGTCTCTCCAGGCTCTGATGTAACAGAGCCAGGACCATCGTGGGACACTGTCGATTACGGCGAAACTTCAAGGGTCTTTTTGGAGTTAATAAAGAGGGTGCTGTATTTTATTTGAAATACAAACACTGAGAAAAATCCTTTATTTCTTTTGACTTCTAGGATTAGTGATGAGGGGGCTTAGTGACAGCTGTGCGCTGTCATTAACCCCTAGTAACCAGATTGCCATCACGCCAGGGCAATTGGGAAAGGACGGGTAAAGCATCAGGATTGTCGCATCTAATGGATCCGGCAATTGTTTGTAGCCTAGGGGGTCTGCTATTCAGTACGGATGCCGAACTTTACAGTTCAGGTTCACTCCTCACTAGTTATAATCATGTGACTTCTGTACAAGAGTTTGAAGTGTGCATTTACATGTCCATCCTTACCTTTCCACTTAGCTCAACATACCTCTAGTTAAATGGCAAGAGAAGACTAGCCTAAATAAAAATAAATAAATAAAAAAAAAAATGCAAATTCCTTGTGACATTGGGATACTTCCCTATTAGATGTTTACACTATATTATCCATGTGTGGCCTTCAAGAAGTTAAGTTGTGTATTGCAACCCAGAAATGGTTTTGCTAAGGAGGTTCCAATTGCCAATTGGATCAGACTAAACTGACCTGAAAGTCAGAAAAGTGTGGAAATAGGTACTTACCATAATGGACTTGAAGCAGATAGTATAGTGAACATTTTGAATTACACTAAAGGGAATCTGTCAACAGGTTTTTGCCATCTCATCTGAGAGCAGCATGATGTAGGCAGAGAGACTCTGAATCCAAAGATGTATCACTTAGATTACTGGGTGCAGCAGTTCTGACAAGCATAATGTTTAGATTTAGCAATGCAGCGGATCCGAGAGAGCTGTCCCGGTCCACACCAGGGCTTCAACAGACACTGTACATTGACAGTGAGGTGCCAATCAGAGGAGGGGATGTGCCCGACAACATCGCAGGAGCCAACAAGTCACAGCAATGAATAGGTCCTGCTGCCTAGACAAATAGTGCAAATAAGCAACATCATGGACCTTAAGAAAAGAGGTGCCCCATAAATGTTATATTTTTGACCAAATGTCTTGAAGGGGTTGAAAAGGGACTGTTGATTAATGCCTCAAATACTAAAATTTAAATCTTGGGGAGGGGGAAACCCAGTGGACGAGGCACCCGGGTGAACCTGCTAAAAGATGTAACAAATCTTTTGATCCAGGTATTGTCGGCAAGGTTATAATTGTACAAGGCCCCAAGGGCAGGTATCTAGCCCTTTAGGGTACCAACAGCTAAACCCAATTCTAACCTTGTGCCCCCTGGTGGTTTACATAGGCTACTGACATGTTGTCTCAAAGTACCTGAATGTGGCGACCTTGCAGAACTTGAAGCAACTCTTTTAGGCCTCTCTATTGCCCAGAGTTCAGTTAAATTGGAGGAACTTCTTTCCCAAGAGTTCCAAACGCCCTGAACTATGTGATCCCTTAGGTGTGTTCCTCAAACTAATGTGCTTTCATCTGTGGTAATGGTGTCTGTTATCGGGACCACCCAAGCAGTCTCTGCTGACAGGTTCTCCCACTGCAGCCACCCTCAGTGGGACTGCAAGGTTAGTGAGGATAGCACTAGCTCCCCTACTAGATAATCCCCTAGTCACCTCTGCGCTCTTAAAACTTCCAACTGAAGGTAATGGGAGTGGAGCTGAGCCCATAGGACCGCAGGAATGCATGAGGTGAAAGATCCTAGCAGGGACATAGCCTTCCTGAGGGACAAGGCTGGATTGCCCAAAGCTGCAGTTACCAAGGTCATTATTTTCTATTTCTTCTCCCCTAGAAGGAGACATGATTAGGACATGGAGTCCAGAAGTAGACACCTAGGAAGGACTGTCTCCGATCCAGCTGCAATTTTGACTTCTCCACATTTAGAACCCAATCTAACTGGGTCAAGATGAATCTTATTCTTAGGGCCTGGGTATGACAATGTTCTTCTGACCGCCCTACCACCAGGAAGTCATCTAAGTATGGTACAATAAGAGTGTTTTGGTCCTACACATGAGCAATCATTTCAGCTATAACTTTGGTGAACACCCTTGGTGCCATAGAGATACCAAAGGCCAGGGCTCTGAATTGAAGGTGCATCAGTTACTGACCACCGCCACTGCAATCCTGGAGATACTTCTGTTTTTTTTCAGAGAACAAAAATGCACTTTATATTTAAAAGGTCTTTATATACAAGAATGTGATATTACATTAGACCAGATCTGAAAACTATTAAATACAAAACACAATGAATCTTGTTTGTTGGTTATAGCCACGTTTATTGGTGTAGCTGGGCCTATTCAACAAAACTCCTAGGCCTGGGCCTAAAAGCACATAGGATGACCCTGTTTAATCCACCCCCACCCCACATAAAAAGACAGAAAGGGGAACAGAAAAAAAAACAAAACACAAAAACATGTGGCAACAATTTGTAACAAGCATTCATCTATAATAGAGACCATACTGCATTTGATTTCCCCACAAAATAGTAAAAGGGACAAAGTAAAAAATAAAAGACGCAAGCCATCATCCCTCACCCACTAAGAAGTAAGGCACTTCACATCTGATTTAACAATAGGAACACATTTTCAAAATGGTAAAAATTGGTGCACTAAAAGTTTTATAAACCAACAACTACACTTATAGTGGTATAACGCACATCCTGAGGTGTTTTCAAAGAGGTTTCTTAGGAACTTCTGATATAAATTGTTACTGGGCCTACTTTTTCATGATAAATCTTGTTGCACAGAACACTCAGATGATAATCAAAAAAAGGATAGGGCTACATGGTGTCAGGTGTAAAAAAACAAACAAAAAACATAATATCCATGTTGGAGTTGCAGGCCATTCTATGCCACCATGAAGCCCTAGTCATATAGTACTGCATTTAAAGAATTCTGTAATTGGTTGGCCCATACAGGTAGCACAAACCCATAGGGTTTAGTACAGATTTATAGTTCATCTCTGGAGTGGCGCAGGACAAAGTTCTGCAATGTGTCCAGATCTCTGGCTCCTTCATGTTCGCCAATTTTTTCCCCACCACGGAAGAGTAATAGAGATGGATACCCCCGTACCTATTGAAGAAAAATTCAAATAAAATTTAGTCAAAGTGGACAAACAAAGCATCTACTAGTGGTTCATATTGGAACATGCATCTATGTAAAGCACTATATGCATGTAAAGCGGCTGAAAAGCAATCCAGATTTTAAGATATCTTGTCATTTGTTTTCATAGTACAGTAGAAATCTGCTTTTCCATTTAGACAGATCATTGCCAAAAACTCCTCATCCCTCATCAGTATTGTTCTACACAAAGAGCATGGGACAGGAAAACAAAAAGGGAACATGTACCAAAATTGGTGCACATGGAGTCTAAGTTTCCAGGACAACCAATCAAGTCTGGGTTTTTATTTTTCAAAAAGGTATCTGAAAATAACTAGATGTGAAATCCATCTGGCTGCCCTGAGCAACTACACCCCAGAGTGCGTGTTCACAATTTTTTTGCTGTTTTAGATGCAGAATTTCTCAATATCACAAGCAGTTCAAAAACCACAAATGTAAATTGGAGAGTTTGACGGGTTCAGATTATTTGTATCAAATATTTTGTGCTGTTTTATTTGTGATGAATACACAATCAAATGCAAGTCAATGGGTAACTCAAATAATTTTGTGCCTGGGGACCCTCCCAGGATGTCTGGAAAGGCTGTAAAAATGCTGAAATGGATGGAAAAGTGCTGAAATTGAAAGGGGAACCCATCATCATTGACAAATCACAGCTGACATCTAATGGAAGTGCAATTTGTGGGACGGCTGCGGGCTACTATTTTTAGGCTGGGGAGGGCCCAAAAACCATGGACCTTCCCAGCCTGAGAATAGCAATCCCCAGCTGTCTCCTGTACCTGCGCTGGTTATCACAAAGAAGGGAATTTTGTTTACTTACCGTAAATTCCTTTTCTTCTAGCTCCAATTGGGAGACCCAGACAGTGGGTGTATAGCTACTGCCTCTGGAGGCCGCACAAAGAACTACACTTAAAAGTGTAAGGCCCCTCCCCTTCTGGCTATACACCCTCCCGTAGGAGTACAGATTCCTCAGTTTTAGTACCAAAGCAAGAAGGAGGAAAGCCAATAACAGTTTCAAAAACAAATTCAACCCGATAACTAGATCGGAGAACTTAAGAAACAACGTGAACAACATGTGCACCCGAAAAAAACGAAACCCTAAAAACAGATAGGGCGGGTGCTGGGTCTCCCAATTGGAGCTAGAAGAAAAGGAATTTACGGTAAGTAAACAAAATTCCCTTCTTCTTTTTCGCTCCTAATTGGGAGACCCAGACAGTGGGACGTCCAAAAGCAGTCCCTGGGTGGGTAAAAAGATACCACATGAACGGGCTGTCATACAGCCTCTTCCTACAGGTGGGCCACCGCCGCCTGGAGGACCTGTCTACCTAGGCTGGCGTCTGCCGAAGCGTAGGTATGCACTTGATAGTGTTTGGTAAACGTGTGCAGACTCGACCAGGTAGCCGCCTGGCACACTTGCTGAGCCGTAGCCTGATGCCTCAACGCCCAGGACGCACCAACGGCTCTGGTAGAATGGGCCTTCAGTCCAGATGGAATCTGAAGCCCAGCAGAACGGTATGTGTGAAGAATTGGTTCCTTGATCCACCGCGCCAGGGTGGATTTGGAAGCTTGCGATCCCTTATGCTGACCAGCGACTAGGACAAAGAGCGCATCCGAACGGCGTAGAGGCGCCGTGCGAGAAATGTAAATCCTGAGTGCTCTCACCAGGTCCAACAGATGTAAACCCTTTTCAAATTGGTGAACTGGATGCGGACACAAAGATGGCAAAGTGATATCCTGATTGAGATGAAAGGAAGAAACCACCTTGGGAGAAAACTCTGGAATTGGACGCAGTACTACCTTGTCTTGGTGAAATACCAGGAAGGGAGATTTGCAAGATAACGCCGCCAGCTCGGACACTCTTCGAAGAGACGTGACCGCTACAAGAAAAACTACCTTTTGTGAAAGCCGAGAAAGGGGAACCTCTTTCAAAGGCTCGAAAGGCGGCTTTTGAAGAGCAAGGAGAACCTTGTTCAGATCCCAGGGTTCCAATGGCCGTCTGTAAGGAGGAACGATATGACAAACTCCTTGGAGAAACGTGCGTACTTTAGAAAGCTGTGCCAAGCGCTTCTGAAAGAATACGGATAACGCAGAGACTTGACCCTTAAGCGAGCTAAGGGACAAACCTTTTTCCAACCCAGACTGCAGGAAGGAAAGAAAAATTGGCAATGCAAATGGCCAGGGAGAAAACCCTTGAGCCAAGCACCACGCTAAGAATATCTTCCACGTCCTGTGATAGATCTTAGCTGAGGATGGTTTTCTAGCCTGTCTCATTGTGGCAACAACTCCCTGAGATAAACCTGAGGCCGCTAGGATCCAGGACTCAATGGCCACACAGTCAGGTTCAGGGCCGCAGAATTCAGATGGAAAAACGGCCCTTGAGACAGCAGATCTGGACGGTCTGGTAGTGCCCACGGTTGGCCTACCGTGAGATGCCACAGATCCGGGTACCACGACCTTCTTGGCCAATTTGGAGCGACGAGTATGGCTCGCTGGCAGTCGGACTTGATTTTCCGGAGAACTCTGGGTAACAATGCTAGAGGTGGGAACACATAGGGGAGTCGGAATTGCGACCAATCCTGAACCAACGCGTCTGCCGCCAGCGCTCGGTGATCGTGAGACCGTGCCATGAAAACTGGGACCTTGTTGTTGTGCCGTGACGCCATCAGATCGACGTCCGGCGACCCCCAGCGGCAACAGATCTGTTGAAACACGTCCGGGTGAAGGGACCATTCTCCTGCGTCCATGCCCTGGCGACTGAGAAAGTCTGCTTCCCAGTTTTCCACGCCTGGGATGTGAACTGCAGATATGGTGGACGCTCTGCTTTCCACCCACGTCAAAATCCGCTGGACTTCTTGAAAAGCTTGGCGACTGCGTGTTCCCCCTTGGTGGTTGATGTACGCCACCGCCGTGGAATTGTCCGACTGAATCCGAATCTGCTTGCCTTCCAGCCATTGTTGGAAGGCACGCAGGGCAAGATAGATTGCTCTGATTTCCAGAACATTGATCTGCAAGGTGGACTCTTCCTGAGTCCACGTCCCCTGAGCCCTGTGGTGGAGAAACACCGCTCCCCACCCTGATAGGCTCGCATCTGTCGTGACCACTGCCCAGGACGGGGGAAGGAACGACTTTCCCTGTGACAATGAGTTGGGGAGAAGCCACCAACGTAGAGAGTCCTTGGCAGTCTGAGAGAGGGAGACAGTCCTGTCGAGGGACGTCGAATTCCCATCCCATTGGCGCAGAATGTCCCATTGGAGAGGGCGCAGATGAAACTGCGCGAACGGGACTGCCTCCATTGCTGCTACCATCTTTCCTAGGAAATGCATGAGGCGCCTCAGTGAATGCGACTGGCTCTGAAGAAGAGATTGCACTCCAGTCCGTAGCGAGCACTGCTTGTCCAGTGGAAGCCTCACTATCGCTGATAGAGTATGAAACTCCATGCCAAGATAAGTCAGAGATTGGGTCGGGGTTAGATGAGACTTTGGAAAGTTGATAATCCACCCGAAAGTCTGGAGAGTGTCTAGCGCCACCTTCAGACTGTGTTGGCATGCTTCTTGAGAGGATGCCTTTATAAGCAGGTCGTCTAGGTACGGGATGACCGAGTGACCCTGCGAGTGCAGAACAGCTACTACTGCTGCCATGACTTTGGTGAAGACCCGGGGGGCTGTTGCCAGACCGAAGGGTAACGCTACGAACTGTAGGTGCTCGTCGTGTATGACGAAGCGTAGGAAACGCTGATGCTCTGGTGCAATCGGCACGTGGAGATACGCATCTTTGATGTCTATTGATGCTAGAAAATCTCCCTGAGACATTGAGGCTATGACGGAGCGTAGGGATTCCATCCGGAACCTCCTGACTTTTACGTGTCTGTTGAGCAACTTCAGATCCAGGACGGGACGATACGATCCGTCCTTTTTTGGGACCACAAACAGATTGGAGTAAAAACCGTGACCCTGTTCCTGAAGAGGGACGGAGGTCACCACTCCTTCCGCCTTTAGAGCGGCCACCGCCTGCAACAGAGCATCGGCTCGGTCTGGTGGTGGAGAAGTTCTGAAGAAACGAGTTGGCGGACGAGAACCGAACTCTATCCTGTACCCGTGAGATAGAATATCTCTCACCCAACGGTCTTTGACATTTGCTAGCCAAATGTCGCCAAAGTGGGACAGCCTCCCACCGACCGCGGGTGTGGGCATCGGAGACCGCAAGTCAGGAGGACGTCGTTTTGGCAACGGTTCCTCCGGCTGGTCTTTTTGGGCGTGACTGAGACCTCCAAGAATTTGAACGTCTCTGGTCCTTTTGAGTCTTTTTTGACGAGGCGAATTGGGACCTGCCCTGTCCTCGAAAGGACCGATAACCAGACTGACCCCTCCTCTGTTGGGGCTTGTTTTGTCTGTGTTGCGGTAAGGAAGAGTCCTTACCCTTGGAGTGTTTGATGATTTCATCCAAACGCTCTCCAAACAATCGGTCACGAGAAAAAGGCAAATTGGTTAAGCACTTCTTGGAATGAGAATCTGCTTTCCAATGTCTCAACCACAGAGCCCTACGCAAAACAACTGAGTTGGCTGACGCCACTGCCGTGCGGCTTGTAGCGTCAAGAACAGCATTAATCGCGTACGACGCGAATGCCGCCATTTGCGAGGTCAATGGTGCTACCTGCGGGGCAAATGCACGTGTGACTGAGTCGACTCGCGCAAGCCCGGCCGTGATAGCTTGGAGTGCCCATACGGCCGCAAAAGAAGGCGCTAATGACGCTCCAATCGCTTCATAGATGGATTTCAGCCAGAGCTCCATCTGCCTGTCAGTGGCATCTTTAAGTGCCGCTCCATCTTCAACAGCAACCAAGGATCTGGCTGCAAGCCTGGAAATTGGAGGATCCACTTTTGGACACTGGGTCCAACCCTTGACCACTTCAGAGGGAAAAGGGTAGCGTGTATCTTTAAGTCGTTTAGGAAAACGCCTTTCAGGATAAGCGTGGGGTTTCTGGATTGCGTCTCTGAAGTCAGCGTGGTCCAGAAAAGTGCTTAATGTACGCTTAGGGTATCTGAAATGGATTCTCTCGTGCTGCGAAGCTGACTCCTCTACAGGAGGAGCTGGTGGGGAAATATTCAACATCTTATTGATGTTAAATATAAGATCATTAACTATGGCGTCACCATCTGGTGTATCTAGATTGAGAGCGGTCCCAGGATCAGAATCCTGATCAGTTAAGTCCGCCTCATCACCCATAGATTCATCCCGCTGGGATCCAGACCATTGAGATGAATGTGAAGGCCCGTCATAACGAGCCCGCTTAGGCTGCCCGGGGCCATCGTCCGAGTCAGAGTCTTCACCCTGAGGTGTAGATGCCCGTCCCGGAGCTAGGAGCTGAGGGGGACCAGGGGGCAATACATGCACAGTGTCCGTGGTCTGAAGTACAGGCCTAGCTCGCAATGTGTCAAGAATTTGTGACATAGTGAGAGACATTCTGTCAGCAAAAGCTGCAAACTCAGTCCCTGTCACCTGGACAGCATTCACAGGTAGTACACCCTGGGACACGTCCAGCAGAGGTCCCGACTGTGCAAGCGCCGCAGGGGCCGAGCACTGCACACAATGGGGGTCCGTGGAGCCTGCCGGTAGAAAAGTCCCACATGCGGTGCAGGAAGCATACAATGTCTGTGCCTTGGCACCCTTGCGTTTTACGGGCGACATGCTGCTGGCTCTCTGCATGTGAGAGAGTCTATAGCCAAAGGGCGACCAGCGCTATGCAATACCAAGTATTTGTAGCCACAAAATACTAAGGATACTACGAGCACAAGAGGGGGTGAGCCCACTGGGCTGCTTACCGCCCGCTGAACAGCGGGTAAGAGGCTGCAGAATGCCTTGTCTGGGTCTCCCCGGCTCCCCTCTGCAGCTCAGCGTGTCAGCAAGAATGGCTGCAGGCTTCTGTGGAGAGGGGCGGTCCGTGGGAGTTCCCAAACAAAAGTGCGGGAACAGTGTCCCCTCTGTGCTGACTGTGAGGGCTGGAGTATGTAAAAACGACTCCAGCCCTCAGCGCTGATGCACTGGCCAGCGTCCCGCCCCTCTCCTGACTGGCAGGTCTGTGGGCGGGAACGAACGAACGCAGGCCGCAAAAGCCGGGGACTCGAGTTATCAGCGCGGCCGCCGTAAAAGCGCGGGCCGCGCTGAAGTCCCCGGCGCACCGCAAGTGCCAGCCGCGCCGCTGTTCAAGCGGCCGGCGCGACCGAGTTCTAGCGTGGGCAGCGTCCCGCCCCTCTCCTGACTGGCAGGTCTGGGGGCGGGAACGAAAGGAAGCAGGCCGCAAAAGCCGGGGACTGTAGTTATCAGCGCGGCCGCCGTAAAAGCGCAGGCCGCGCTGAAGTCCCCGGCGCACTACAAGTGCCAGCCGCGCCGCAGTCCCAGCGGCCGGCGCGGACTATTTCCATAAATGTGCCTGCTTCAGCAAAGCTGAATGAGGCCATGGCACAGGCGCCGCAGCGCTGATGTCCCCCGGCGCACTACAACACCCAGCATGCTGCGGTGTGAGCGCCAGATACACGGGGACACAGAGTACCTTGAGGAAGCAGGGCCATGTCCCTGATGTACTCCGCTCCATCCAGCATCTTCTCCAGGGGCTGTAGATGGAGCACGGTCTCTGTGCCTGGAGACCGGTAAATCCCACTTCACCCAGAGCCCTGTAAAAAGGGATGGGGAAGGAATCAGCATGTGGGCTCCTGCCGCCGTACCCGCAATGGGTACCTCAACCTTACAAACACCTCCGACATAAGTGGGGTGAGAAGGGAGCATGCTGGGAGTCTGTATAGACCCTCTTTTCTTCCATCCGACATAGTCAGCAGCTGCTGCTGACTAAGAACAATGGAGCTATGCGTGCGTGTCTGACCTCCTTGCGCACAAAGCTAAAACTGAGGAATCTGTACTCCTACGGGAGGGTGTATAGCCAGAAGGGGAGGGGCCTTACACTTTTAAGTGTAGTTCTTTGTGCGGCCTCCAGAGGCAGTAGCTATACACCCACTGTCTGGGTCTCCCAATTAGGAGCGAAAAAGAAATAGGCAAGAGACCACACGTCTTTTTTCTTCCACTGTACCTGACAATCACAGTAATGCCAGTAGCAAAGATGGGTACAGCATTACTGTGATTGGAAGGCAAACCCCGCATGTCTAGCGGCTGAAGACTCAGGCGCCAAACGTGGGGAGGGGACTCAAAACGCAAGGTGAATACCAAAATACTTGAGGAGTAACAAATAACCCGAATACCTTAATATTCTTGCAAGTAACGAATATTATAGAATATTCCCTCATCACCATTTCTAACAAAAAAAAAAAAATATGTATAAAACAAACTCCTTAGTGTTAACACGACCAGAAGTTAGAGAAAGGGGAAAAAAGTCTTCCCTTGCAACTCCTTGTTATCAGGAACAAGACACTGAGCAGTGGTTCAATGCAAACTGCCATACTTTAGGTTCTTTCTGACTCTTAAAAGGGAGCCTAGCAGATGATCAAGATCCATGGGCACCAAGTATCAGGAACTGGCTGTGATTTCAGCAAGTTACATTGGACTCCACAAAGCTGCGGCATTTCAGAGAAATACATACTTTAAATAGCCAACCAAGGACAGAGATGCATGGTAGACTAATCTGACCGCTGCCAGGTCTCTCCCTATACACGCACGCAGAGAGAGACCTGCACTCAAGGGTAGTGGATGGTGAAAAGCCACTGAGAACCTGCTTTTTTTGACTAGTCATCTGTGCATCTTGGTCAATAACCTCAGGCCCTCATATTGATGCTTTACATTAGCCAGATCCTATGCCTCAGTTTTTAGCCCTCTTAGTGGACTGGATCCCACAATCATTTTATTGCATAGTTCTGATTCTCTATGGACATTTAAATTTGGTGATTGTCGGTAACTGACATGTGATGGGTATGGTGGAGGTACAGCTCCTGAGCTTGCTGAATAGAAATATGGCATACCATTACCTTGTACATTGAAAAGTGGTTAAAAAGGACAACTATAAAAACTGAAGACTAAACTACACTTAGGCTATGGTCACACTCTGCATCTTTACTGTGTTTTTGGTGCATTTTTGACGTCACAAAGATGCACCTAAATGTGTGTGTGTTTCCTTCTCCTTGTGCGGTCCCACCCCCTCAATTTTGATACCTAGCGAAGATAAAGCAACACAGCTGAGGGCTGGTATTCTCAGGCTGGGGAGACCCATGTTATTGGGAGCCACTGAGCCTAAAAATATCAGCCAGCAGCCTCCTGGAATTGCCGCATCCATTATATGCAACATTCCCAGTATTTTGTCTAGCTCATCACGATTGCCCTAATGTGGTGGCAATCGGGGTCATAAGGAGTTAATGGCAGCCCATAGCTGAAACTAAGTCCTAGATTAGTAATGGCAGTTATCTACCCGAGACCCCATCCATCACTAATCTGTAAGTGAAATGAAATAAACACCGAAATAATGATTTGGAAGACAAAAAAGCATCCTCTCACCACTTTATTAACCCAAAAACACAACCCCTCCAGATCCCAAGACACTTCCAGCAGTGCTCCATATCTGAAGCTCACAGCGAGAGCCATAGAACAAGACTGAGTTTAAGAAGGATGACCAGCTCACCTGTATAGGATCAACTCCCCACTTGGAAGCACGGATAGCAGCATTGCTGATTTAGGAACTAAAAAAAGAATCTCCAGCTTCCATATGCAAAAAAAAAATTCTCTTATTTTCAAAACTTAAAATCCAAGTACACCGGACAAGATGCAAAGTTTTGAAAGTAGAAGAATTATTTTTTTATTCATATGGAAGCTAGAGATTCTTTTTTATAAAACAAGACTGCCTGCTGTGAAGTTCAGGCCACAACTGAAGTGAGCAGCGTGCTCAGCGGTAATGTCACTTAGGTTAGCCTTGGCCACGGCCTGCACCTGTGACAGCAAATCACCTGAGTGACGTCCCTCAGATCGCGCGGCTCACTTCAGACACTCGTGACTCCAGCTGTGGCCGCGGTTAACCACTTATCGCGCGGCTCACTTCGATTGCTGGGTGGAGCTCACAGCAGGCAGTTTTTTCCATGGCCACTCGCTGCGACTGTCAAATGTAGCAGAGCTGGAAGCGTTGTGGGACCTTGTGTGGTTTACGTCGGACCTGGAGGGGTGTTTGGGGGCTTAATAAAGAGGTGAAAGAGGGTGCATTTTTGTCTTCTTTCAAATAAAGGATTTATTGGGTGTTTGTTTATTTACTTTCACTTACAGATTAGTGGGGAGGGGTCTCAGACGCCTGCCATCACTAAGCTAGGGCTTAGTAGCAGCTGTGGGCTGTTATTAACTCCTCTTTACCCTGATTGCCACCGCACCAGGGCAACGGGAAGAGCCAGGCCCAGCACCAGAATTGGCACATCTTATTGATGCGCCACTTCCGGGGCGGCTGTGGGCGGCTGTTAAGCTGGAAAGGGCCAAATAACGATGGCCATTCCCACCCTAATAATATCAGCCCCCAGCTGTCTGCTGTACCTTGGCTGGTTTTAAAAAAAAAAAAAAAAAAAAAAAAAAAAAAAAAAAAAAAAGGGGGGGGGGGGGGGGGAAATGCATAATTTAACAAAAAAAAAATTAAAAATTAGCTGGCCAAGCTAGCTATCCCTCTATCAAGCTATTCTGTTACTTGTATCTATTCTATAGGTTCTATTATCTATTAGCTATCTATTCTCGCTATTATCCTATCCTATCATGTTTTGTTTCTCCTTTTAAAAAAACAGCAAAAACTCATGCATTTTTTGGGCCACAAGCTACATTTTCTGACACCACAGGAAAAAGATGCAGTCAAGAGCCACTCAGGAAAAAAAGATGCTGTGTGTCAATATAGCCTTAAAATTATTATATGTGATAATGTTTTAAACGTGGCTCATGTATACAATAAAATATGTAATTATATTGGCCCTCCACAATTAAATCAAACCGTCAGGCAGCCCACATTCTATGTTAATGAAGGTATAGACTTACTGAGAATCTGTTACACAGGGATCTCTCCGCAGTGCAGTCAACTTTGGCAATTTTCATTTCACTCAAACCAGCAAAGTCCTTTTTAGAAAGATCCTCCCATGTAGGGGCGAGATGTTTACAGTGTCCACACCTTTAAAATCATATGAGCAGGAAGAAAAAAAAAAATAAATAAGGGAGTTATGTAATTGGCTCTTTAATAAGATTAAAAAGTACATAAATCAGCCTTGTAAAGGGGTAGTTCAGCCTTGACCCAAAAGTGTGCAGTCACTGACTGTAGAAAGAGTTTTCTGATCTCGGTAGCAGAATTAAGTGGTCATGTGACCGCAATTCTGCATATTTCCGGTCAGATTCTGACTAGACGTGTGCGGCCTCATTCAATAAACGTGAATGGAGCAAGGCTGCATCCGGCACTGCAGAATTCTCCAGATGGATTGCAGATTTTCATGCCGAGCCAGGAAAACCCCTTTAAAAATAAGAGGACTTAGTCAGCAGTGGCCAGTTTTTAATTTTTGATTCCTGCTGCTCCTGAGTATTCCAGCTTTAGTTTTTTTTCTCTGCCATACTGATATTGGCTTTTTTAAGTAATCAAGATCTGTTATGTACCAAGAGGATGTGGCTCATAGGAATCTGTGCGAGCTTCCCTAGGTTGCTCAGCATTGTGAGGAATGCCTCTTGGTAAAGACCATGAAATTAGCACGAAATTAAAAAAACAAAAAAAACAAAAACACGCACATCATAGAATACTCAGGGAAGCAGAGCGAATAAGAACAAAAACTGGACCCTTGACCCGATTTCAGGTCCTCTGAAAACTCGCCATGCTTGGTGGTGGGTTTTAATCCAATGCCATTGTAAATTTACAGCATGGGATTAAAACTGTAATCTGGCAGAAGCAGGTCTGGTCAGTTGCTGTCAGACATGGATAGGGACTTTGAAGAGAACAAAGCAACGGTCAATTAGGGCTTCTACCTATTTTGCTAGATGTGTAGCTCCAGGTACTGAGTAAAAGGCATTGTCAATGCTTCTACTTGACCTGGCGAACTCATGATCTGTCCAGCAAACCAGAGCTGTATGTGTGTATGTATGTGTCTCTAAAAACTAAGAATTTTTTTTAATTAAAAAAAGGGGAACTTTTAGTGAAAAGCCACTAGAAACAAATTGTTTCCATGTAAAAGAAAAATGGAGTATTACAAAAAAAAAAAAAAAACACCAACCCCAAAACACTTTTTCAAATAAAATGTACTCGAACATCTAAATGTATATCTGTTAAATGTTTAAGAGTTGCAACAGTTTTCTACAAATCCTCCTCATTTCAGGGGCTCAAAATGATTGGACCAATTTACCATAAATAAAAATATTTAATACTTTGTAGAGAATCCTTTGCAGGCAATGACTGCTTGAAGTCTGGAAGCCAAATATGTCACCAACTGTTGGGTTTCCTCCTTTGGGATGTTTTGCCAGGCCTTTTCTGAAGTTGATTTCAGTTGTTGCTCGTTTGTGGGTCTTTCAGTTTTAATATTTCTCAAAAGCATGTGAATTGCATGCTTAATGGGGTTGAAATCTGGTGATTGACTAGACCAATGCAGAATATTCCACTTTTGTGTGTTAAACGCCTGTGTTGCTCTTAGTTTGTTTTAGTCATTGTCCATCTGCTGCATTTGGTGGAATCTGAGCAGAAAATATAGTCCTGTACATCCTGCTGCTTCTGTCTTCAGTCACATCATCAATAAACACTAGTGACCCATGGCCATTGGAAGCCATGCATGCTCCTGCCATCACACTGTCTCCACCATGCTTTAGAGGATGTGGTATGCTTTGTATCAGGAGTCATTCCATGCCTTCTCCCCATCATTCTGGTACAGGTTGATCTTAGTTTCATCTATCCACAGAATGTTTTTCCAGAACTGAGCTGCCTCCTTTAGATGCTTTTTTTGGCAAAGTCTAATCTGGTCTTTCTACTTTTAAGGCCGATTAATGGTTTGCACCTTGTGGTGATCACTCTGTATTTGCCCTTATGAATTCTGCTCTTTATGGGAGACATGTACTGAATCACCCATTTCCTGGAGAGTTTTCTTCACTTGGGTGGATGTTGTGAAGGGGTTTATCTTCATCGTGAAAAACATTCTGCGATCATCTACCACTGCTGTCTTTCATGGACGTACAGGCCTTTTAGAGTTCCTAAGCTCACCAGTTTGCTCATTTTTTTTTTCAGAATGTACCAAAGTGTTGATTTGGCCACTAACATTTATGCTCTTTCCTTAAGCCTTATGATGGGTCCGTTTCTCTTCCATAGTGAGCTCCTTTGACTGCATGTTGTGAGATCACAGCAATAGCTTCCAATGCAAATGCCACACCTGGAATCCGCTCCAGTCCTTTTACCTGCCTAATTAATGATTGATTAACAAGGGAAGTGCCCATGCTGCCAATAAGGAGCTTTTGAGTTAGCTGTCCAATTACTTTTGGTCCCTTGAAAAAGAGGCTACAAATTAAACTGTGATTCCTAAAAATTACTCCAATGATGATGAGAATACCCTCAAAATAAAGCTGGGAGTCTGCACATTAAGTCAATATTTATTATATTACTATCTTGAAAAAGTTTTGGGAAATAGTTAACAAAAATGCCAAACTTGAGTCAAAATATTTCTGTGCGTATATTATATATACACACACACACATACATTTTAATTTAATGCACACCAAGACACTGAAAAAAAAACCAAAACCTTAATTTCTCCCAAATAAAATCTCATACAGCAAACAAAAAAAAAAATAAAATAATGAATGATACCTAAATATAACTAAAGTTATAATTGCTAAATCATAAAGTGGCAAAAAAAAAAAAAAAAAAATATATGTAGAATTGAAAAATAGACTTGCCTTTTGTGAATTAAAGTCTCAACATCTACAGCTAAAATACTCACCATGGTGCATAGAACTTAATGAAACTAACACCGGTGGCCACGGTCTGATCAAAGTTACTTTCGGTTAGAGTCAGAACTTTGGACTGGAAGAGAAAAACAAAAGGTGTTTTTTCATGAGTAATGAAATTCACACATTATTTCATGATTTAATGAACTATATCAAGTATTCCCCCCAAAACCTCCTTAGCAAGTCTATGGGTCCGTGAAAAAACACGTACAGCACACGGATGGCATCTATGTGCTGTACGTGTTTAACATGTAAAATTATAAAAGTAGCTTCATAATTTATTTAATGATCCATTCATGGAAAAACCTGTTGACAAGGAGATTGTAAAAACGGGCAAATTGATGTCACACTGATCCAAAACACTGATGACATCACTACCGTTTTTTTCACATACGTGTTTTATACGGACATGTGAAGGAGGCCTAAATTGTGCCTTTTAATTCACTGCTGTGTAATTTCTAAGCTCAACTAGATTGTTTCATCACTTAAATCTTCGATCCTAAAGAATAACATATGAATCAACAAAATCTTTATATATCTCAGATTAGTAATAGTTTGTTACAGCTTGAAAAGTACACTAACTTCACAAAATTTAACATTTTTCAATTTTGACAAAATTTTAACATTTAGTGCTCAGTATCCATTTATTAACCAAACTTAAATTAAATCTAGCAAACCTACCACTACTGATCTGCAATGTTTTACGGTGGCATGTACCGGATTTTTCGTTTTATAAGACGCACCGGATAAGACTCATCCCAAATTTAAAAGTAAAAAAAATAAAAATGGGGTCAGTCTTATACTTCAGTGTTGTCTTACCGGAGCGGGGCAGCAGTGGTTGTGAAGCGGGGTCACAGGAGGCAGAGGTTGTGCTGGCAGCTGCGGCGGGTCCATGGTGGCAGCTGCGGGTTCGTGGCGGCGGCAGCAGCGGGCCCGTAGCGTTGGGCCAGAAGTGGAGCAGGCCGGTGCGGTGAGTGTTCGTCTGTCCGCGTTCCCGGTTCAAATGATGGCGCCTGGAGCAGCGCATGCGCTGATGGAGCTCTCATCCAAGAGCTCCATCTGCGCACACGCCGACTCCCGGCGCCACCATTTGAAACTGGTACCGCGGACACACTGGGACACCTGCCGCACAGCCACCCGCACAGAGTGGCAGCCAGCAGGCCGCCCGTTCTCCCGCACAGAGAGGCAGCCGGCCTCCAGAACAGAGAGCCAGCCTGCACCTACAGACGCCCGCACGCAGCCACAAGCACCCGGCCGCCCACACGCAGCACAGAAAGCCCCCCCCGGTAAGCTATATTTGGATTTTAAGACGCACCCCTCATTTTCCTCCCAAATTTTTAGAAGGAAAACTGCGTCTTATAATCTGAAAGAAGGGAATTTTGTTTACTTACCGTAAATTCCTTTTCTTCTAGCTCCTATTGGGAGACCCAGACAATTGGGTGTATAGCTTCTGCCTCCGGAGGCCACACAAAGTACTACACTTTAAAAGTGTAACCCCTCCCCTCTGCCTATACACCCTCCCGTGCATCACGGGCTCCTCAGTTTTGGTGCAAAAGCAGGAAGGAGGAAAAACTTATAAATTGGTCTAAGGTAAATTCAATCCGAAGGATGTTCGGAGAACTGAAACATGAACCAAAAGAACAATTCAACATGAACAACATGTGTACACAAAAGAACAACCAGCCCGAAGGGCACAGGGGCGGGTGCTGGGTCTCCCAATAGGAGCTAGAAGAAAAGGAATTTACGGTAAGTAAACAAAATTCCCTTCTTCTTTGTCGCTCCATTGGGAGACCCAGACAATTGGGACGTCCAAAAGCAGTCCCTGGGTGGGTAAAAGAATACCTCGATAAAAAGAGCTGAAACGGCCCCCTCTTACAGGTGGGCAACCGTCGCCTGCAGGACTCGCCTACCTAGACTGGCATCTGCCGAAGCATAGGTATGCACCCGATAGTGTTTCGTGAAAGTGTGCAGACTAGACCAGGTAGCTGCCTGACACACCTGCTGAGCCGTAGCCCGGTGCCGCAATGCCCAGGACGCACCCACGGCTCTGGTAGAATGGGCTTTCAGCCCTGAAGGAAGCGGAAGCCCAGAAGAACGGTAGGCTTCAAGAATCGGTTCCTTGATCCACCGAGCCAAGGTTGACTTGGAAGCCTGGGAACCCTTACGCTGGCCAGCGACAAGGACAAAGAGCGCATCTGAACGACGCAGGGGCGCCGTGCGAGACACGTAGAAACGGAGTGCTCTCACCAGATCCAAAGAGTGCAAATCCTTTTCACATTGGTGAATTGGATTAGGGCAAAAGGAAGGTAAGAAGATATCCTGATTGAGATGAAAAGGGGATACCACCTTAGGGAGAAATTCCGGGACAGGACGCAGAACCACCTTATCCTGGTGAAAAACCAGGAAGGGGGCTTTGCATGACAGTGCTGCAAGCTCCGACACTCTTCGGAGTGAGGTAATTGCCACAAGAAATGCCACCTTCTGCGAAAGACGTGATAAAGAGACATCCCTCAGCGGCTCGAAAGGTGGTTTTTGAAGAGCCATTAACACCCTGTTAAGGTCCCAGGGTTCCAGCGGACGTTTGTAGGGTGGAACTATGTGGCAAACTCCCTGCAGGAACGTGCGGACCTGCGGAAGCCTGGCCAGGCGCTTTTGAAAAAATACGGAGAGCGCCGATACTTGTCCCTTGAGAGATCCGAGTGACAAACCCTTGTCCATTCCGGATTGGAGGAAGGAAAGAAAAGTGGGTAAGGCAAACGGCCAGGGAGAAAAACCATTATCAGAGCACCAGGATAAGAAGATCCGCCAAGATCTGTAATAGATCTTGGCTGACGTTTGTTTCCTGGCCTGTCTCATAGTGGCAATGACATCCTGAGATAATCCTGAAGACGCTAGGAGCCAGGACTCAATGGCCACACAGTCAGGTTGAGGGCCACGGAATTCAGATGGAAAAACGGCCCTTGTGACAGCAAGTCTGGGCGGTCTGGAAGCGCCCACGGTTGACCCACCGTGAGATGCCAAAGATCCGGGTACCACGATCGCCTCGGCCAATCTGGAGCGACGAGAATGGCGCGACGACAGTCGGACCTGATCTTGCGTAACACTCTGGGCAGCATCGCCAGAGGAGGAAATACATAAGGCAGTCGAAACTGCGACCAATCCTGAACTAATGCGTCCGCCGCCAGAGCTCTGTGATCCAGAGACCGAGCCATGAAAGCCGGGACTTTGTTGTTGTGCCGTGACGCCATGAGATCGACGTCCGGCGTTCCCCAGCGGCGACAGATCTCTCGAAACACCTCTGGGTGAAGAGACCATTCCCCCGCGTCCATGCCCTGACGACTGAGAAAATCTGCTTCCCAATATTCCACGCCCGGGATGTAAACTGCGGAGATCGTAGAGGCTGTGGCTTCCACCCATTGCAGAATCCGCCGAACTTCCTGGAAGGCCTGACGACTTCGCGTGCCGCCCTGATGGTTGATGTATGCGACGGCAGTGGCGTTGTCCGACTGTATACGGATCTGTCTGCCCTCCAGCCACCGATGGAAGGCCAATAAGGCTAGATACACTGCCCTTATCTCCAGAACATTGATCTGAAGGGAGGACTCTACCGGAGTCCAGGTTCCCTGAGCCCTGTGGTGGAGGAAAACAGCTCCCCACCCTGACAGGCTCGCGTCCGTGGTGACCACAGCCCAGGTTGGGGGTAGGAAGGATTTTCCTTGCGATAGAGAATTGGGAAGGAGCCACCACTGAAGAGACGTCTTGGTTGCAAGGGACAGAGAGACGTTCCTGTCTAGGGAAGTCGACCTCCTGTCCCATTTGTGGAGAATGTCCCATTGGAGTGGCCGCAGATGGAATTGCGCGAACGGCACTGCCTCCATCGCTGCCACCATCTTCCCCAGGAAGTGCATGAGGCGCCTCAAGGGGTATGAGTGACTCCGAAGGAGAGATTGCACCCCTGCTTGTAGTGAAAGCTGTTTGTCCCGCGGTAGCTTGACTACCGCTGACTGAGTATGAAACTCCATCCCGAGGTAAGTCAGTGATTGGGTCGGTGTCAACTGGGATTTGGGGAAGTTGATTATCCACCCGAACCGCTGGAGAGTCGCCAGAGCGACTGTAAGGCTGTCTTGACACGCCACCCGAGAAGGTGCCCTGATTAGGAGATCGTCTAAGTAGGGAATCACCGAGTGGCCCTGAGAGTGAAGGACCGCCACAACGGATGCCATAACTTTGGTGAACACCCGTGGGGCTGTCGCCAGGCCGAATGGCAATGCCACGAACTGAAGGTGTTCGTCCCCGATGGCGAAACGCAAGAAGCGTTGATGTTCGGGTGCGATCGGCACATGGAGATAAGCATCCTTGATGTCGATCGATGCTAGGAAGTCTCCTTGTGACATCGAGGCGATGACCGAGCGGAGAGATTCCATCCGAAACCGTCTGGTGCTCACATGTCTGTTGAGCAATTTGAGGTCCAGGACGGGGCGGAAAGATCCGTCCTTCTTTGGCACCACGAACAAGTTGGAGTAAAAGCCGCGACCTTGTTCCTGAGGGGGAACAGGGATCACAACTCCCTCTGTCTTCAGAGTCTGCCTTCCATTCGCGCAGCCACATGGCCCTGCGGACTGCCACAGAATTAGCAGATGCCACCGCTGTACGGCTAGCAGAGTCTAGGACTGCGTTCATGGCGTAGGAAGAAAAAGCTGACGCTTGAGAAGTCAGAGACGCAACTTGCGGAGCAGAATTACGTGTGACAGCATTAATCTCAGTCAGACAAGCTGAGATAGCTTGTAGTGCCCACACAGCTGCAAAGGCCGGGGCAAAAGACGCGCCCGTGGCTTCATAGATGGATTTCACCTGGAGCTCTGCCTGTCAGTGGCATCCTTTAGCGATGAGCCATCTGCAACCGATAACACAGATCTAGCCGCTAATCTAGAGACTGGAGGATCCACCTTGGGACACTGAGCCCAACCCTTAACTACGTCAGAGGGGGAAGGGGTAACGTGTGTCAGTAAGGCGCTTAGTAAAGCGCTTGTCCGGAACCGCTCTAGGCTTCTGGACAGCATCTCTGAAGTTAGAGTGATCGAAAAACGCACTGCGTGTACGTTTGGGGAACCGAAACTGGTGTTTCTCCTGCTGAGAAGCTGACTCCTCTACAGGTGGAGGCGGGGGAGACAGATCTAACACCTGGTTGATGGACGAGATAAGATCATTTACTAAGGCGTCCCCTTCAGGTGTATCAAGATTGAGTGCAACGTCAGGTTCAGAGCCCTGAGCTGCGACGTCTGCCTCGTCCTCCAGAGAGTCCTCGAGCTGGGAACCCGAGCAGCGTGAAGAGGTCGGGGAAGATTCCCAGCGGGCCCGCTTAGTCTGTCTGGGACTGTGTTCCGGGCAGGATTCCTCCGCGTGGGACCTAGGGCCCAACCTGGGAGCGCGCTGCAGCGCGGAGCAAGAGGGGCCTGGAGGCGACGAGCTAACGAGGCCCGGGGCCTGTGTAAGGACCGGTCTGGACTGCAAAGCTTCCAGCAGCCTGGCAGACCATTTGTCCATAGACTGAGCCATGGATTGTGAAAGTGACTCAGAGTTTCTCAGCAAACGTAGCAAACTCTGTCCCTGCCGCCTGGACAGGGGGAGCAGGTGGGTCTACATGAGCCGAGGGGTCCACTAGTGACCTAGGCTCCGGCTGAGCAAGCGAAACAGGGGTCGAGCATTGCTCACAGTGAGGGTAGGTGGAACCCGCAGGTAACATAGCCCTACAAGAGGTACAGGTCGCAAAGAAACCCTGTGCCTTAGCACCTTTGCTCCTTGTGGACGACATGCTGTTGTGTCCTAGGAGAGTGATCACTGAGGGTATATGGGAAGGGGTATACAGCCCGACCGAACAGAAATATGCATATAAAACACGTATCTATTCCGGCACCCTGGGGGGGGACCAGCACCGGGTGACCGGTGTGGCTTACCGACCGCTAAAAAGCGGGGTGTGTGTCCTCCAGATTCCCTTGCCTTAGGTCTCCCAGAGCTGCAGAGCTCTTCTCAGATAATCCTCCACCGGCAGAATGCCAAAAAACATGGCTGCCGGAGCTCTCAGGGGAGGAGTGGAGCCGTGGGCGGTGCTAGAAAAGTGCGGGAATCTGGGGTCCCCACAGTGATCAGTGAGGGGGGAGGACACATCGAGGATGTTCCTGCCCTCACAGCCGACATCAGGCCGGCCGTCCCGCCCTTAGACAGGCAGGTCCGGGCGGGATTTTTGCTACTAGGCCGCGATGAAGCCGGGGACTAAATTTAAAACCGCGGCCGACAAGCAGGCGCGGAAGTCCCCCGGTCTTCACAAATCAGCAGCTGCTGCAGCGTCCGGGAAGCAGGTGCTCCATGCACAGTCCCCATGGGGACACAGAGTACCTTATAGATGCAGGGCCCGGTCCCTGAGGATAAATAGACTCCTGTCCAGCAGATTCCCACAGGGGCTGCGGAGGGAGCCCGGTCCCAGTGAATGGATGACCGGTCAGGATCCCACTTCTCCCAGAGCCACTAAGGGATGGTGAAGGAAAACGGCATGAGGCTCCGGCCTTTGTACCCGCAATGGGTACCTCAACCTTAACAGCACCGCCGACATAGTGGGGTGAGAAGGGAACATGCCGGGGGCCCCGTGGGGGTCCTCTTTTCTTCCAACCGATATAACTAATCTGAGAATGCATGAGTGGATGTGTGCCTCCTTCCACACAAAGCATAAAACTGAGGAGCCCGTGATGCACGGGAGGGTGTATAGGCAGAGGGGAGGGGTTACACTTTTAAAGTGTAGTACTTTGTGTGGCCTCCGGAGGCAGAAGCTATACACCCAATTGTCTGGGTCTCCCAATGGAGCGACAAAGAAAGTACGGTATATTTTTTGACTTTCAGAAAATCTAGGGATATCTCAATCATTCACGAGAATTCTGCCACGCACCTCTACTGCTGCCGGCTCTTCAGCTTGAGCTGGAACATCAGCTTCCTTGTCATCTGCACTTTTCAATTGATTTTCGGCATATTCTTTCAAGGAATCCAAGTCTCTCTTTCCCTTGTATTGGTCCACCTGTAATAGTGAGGTGAATGGCAGACACATAGGATACAGCCTAAAACCACTACATGAAAATAGGTAGGTAACAACAGTCCCTTAATTATAAGATCAGGCCTTGTTAAAGAATCTAAAGCAGTTCTACTGACACAGGCTCCACTCACATGTACAATTTTCAAATACATGTGGTGACAGGTTGTTTTTACTGATTGTACACTGACATTCTATAGGGTTTACACTTCTTCAATAATCCACATGAAAAAATAAATAAAATTAGGCTGCTTTCACACATCCGGTTTGTGCTGAGCGGCACAATCCGGCTCAAAAACCTATGCAACGGATGCGGCGAAAAAAAACGGATCCGTTGCATAAGTTTTTCCATGTGGCCCGTCCGGTTTTTGACGGATGCGGCTTGATACTGAGCATGCACAGTACAAAAAAACCGCATCCGGCGTCCATAGGCTTGCATTGTGAATCGCGACGCTTTTTTCGCACAAAAAAACATGCCAGACAACGTTCCATCCGGCTGCCGCATGGGCTAAATATGCCGCATCCGGCAAAAAATGGACGCAACGCAAGGCCATGCGGCACAATACGGCGCTAATGCAAGTCTATGCGGGAAAAAATGCAACCGGTGGCAAAAAAACCCAAAACTGTTGCTTTTTTCTGCAGGGCGCCGTATTGTGCCGCACGGCAAAAAACGGATGTGTGAAAGCAGCCTTAGACATGTTGTATTTAGGTCCAATTTGTGGATCAACATATAAAGACTGATGGCACTTCCTAACACGCAAGTGTGAATAGGTGCATACTGAACATGAGCTATAACACAAAGATAGTTGCACGCTAAAATGCTGAGATATGTCAACAATAAATCTAGGACTATAAACATGCATTACTGCTAAGACAATACATTTAAAAACTGATACTTCACATATAAAAGATCAGACAAGTTGCAAAAACAAACATTTCTGAAATGTGTCTGTATCTTGTTGTCTCGTGACTATTTTAGAGCTGTAATTTTGCTGTTAATCTATATAAAAAATGAACAAAATCACAAAAGTTGCACACTCATGTGACTTGCATTGAAGCCTAAAGGCCCCGTCACACACACAGATAAATCTTTGGCAGATCTGTGGTTGCAGTGAAATTGTGGACATATTGTTCCATTTGTACACAGCCACAAACCTGGCACTGATTGTCCACAATTTCACTGCAACCACAGATCTGCCACAGATTTATCTCTGTGTGTGACAGGGCCTTAAGGCATTTGAGTCACCTGCAACTTGTGTCCATCAACAGAAAAGAAAATGTTTGGAAGCATTTGTTACTGTCACAATGTGACACTATAGGATGTCATTAGGTGCAAGAAGGCACAATTGTCTACCCTTGTGTCACACATGTCGCTGTTTAATCAGCAACCTGGAAAATTGCACTTCAAGACAAAAGAAATAAAATTGTGTTACCCACTTTTTCACCATTTCTAAACCACAGCAAACTTGGATAACCACGAACTTGATTTTCAGAACACAGATCATTATGCTGCGTACAATCAACCTAAATGAATAATGTAAAAGGCATACAATAAACTATGTGGATAGATTAATAATTTGTAAGTTGTTACTTAATGCAACTAAAAACAGAACAAAATTGTTTAATTAAAAAAAAATCCTTTGGAAATGTTTAAGCTACAAAAACAAAGGAAAACAGACTGAAATATGCAAATGTGTGGTCATATTCTATTCTACAGTTTAGAGAACATCTGGCAAGGGTTGGTGGTGAGCTGTGAACACGAGTGATCATAAAGGAAAATATGTCACACTATAGAAATGTAATGCAGTCTGTGTAAAAAAGCATTAACGCCTGGCTGCATCATGGTGTGTGAATGTGATGGTTGGCTTCCAGGCACACAAAGGACTTGTGCCTGTGAACACATCAGAAGGAGAACGCCTGTAACTGACAGCCACCATGCCCCGGCAATGCCAGGGATAGAAGAGAACACCCCTATCAAGCATTACATATGCCAGGTCTGACAACTGCAACTAAACGATAAACAGTAGCAGAGAAGTCCATTCCAAGATATTCAGATTTCGGTGACTTGCTATTTCAATATAGAATTTCATAATGAAATCAACAGACATGGGGAACTCTGATAATGCAAGATCTGTACACGTATAGGGCAAATTGTCAAAGGAAACTGGTCACCAATTTGCTGGCCAGTTTTTTGAACATACATAATGTTTGCATTGTACTGTACAGAGAGAATGAGCTCTATTTGTACCAGACCTGTTAATTATATGCATCTGAAAGAGCATGTCTCACGTGACCATGCTGACAAGGGCTCCCTCCTGACACTTCTGCTTAGTAAAGCTCTGGGAAACCAGGCAAAGATCAGCAGAAAGAGTGAGAAGTGTCACGGGAGCAGCTGAGGACTGAAGGCAAATAAGGCAGAGTTCACATGTCCAGTAGTCATCTGTAAGGCTATGTGCGCACTAGGCGTTTTTTTCACGCTGCGTTTTTGTCTAAAAAACGCACCCGCGGCTAAAAAAACGCGGCAAAAACGCATGCGTTTTTGCCGCGATTTGGTGCGTTTTTTGCTGCGTTTTTGCTCACTGCGTTTTTAATCAGTGCACAATGCCATTAAAGATTGTTGATGAAAAAAAAAAAAAAAAAAGGTCTGATGTCATTTCCTTCTTCAAAATGTTCATTGTATGCAGGAGAGCAGACAGCTGCAGAACTAGTGTATGCAGGAGAGCAGACAGCAGCTGCAGAACTACAAGTCTCAGCATCCTCCATTCACTAGTGTATGCAGGAGAGCAGACAGCAGCTGCAGAACTACAAGTCTCAGCATCCTCCATTCACTAGTGTATGCAGGAGAGCAGACAGCAGCTGCAGAACTACAAGTCTCAGCATCCTCCATCCAGGACTGTATGCAGTTTTTTGCCCAAAAAGAAAAAAAAAATGACATGGGCTTCGCCATATTGTTGTATGCTAGCCGGGTACAGCAGGCAGGTACGGGCTGCCCCCAACCCCCAGCTGCCTATTTGTACCCGGCTGGGAACCAAAAATATAGGGAAGCCCTTTTTTTTTTAAATTATTTCATGAATTTCATGAAATAATTTTAAAAAAAAATGACGTGAGCTTCGCCCAATTTTTGAGTCCAGCCGGGTACAACTAGGCAGCTGGGGATTGGAATCCACAGTGCAGGGTGCCCATGCTTTCTGGGCACCCCCGCTGTGAATTGCAGTCCCGCAGCCACCCCAGAAAATGGCGCTTTCATAGAAGCGCCATCTTCTGGCGCTATATCCAACTCTTCTAGCTGCCCTGGTGACGGGTGGCTAGCTAGGTAATAATGGAATTAGGGCTAGCTGTATATTATCAGCTGGCCCTAAGCCCGAAATTCATGGTGTCACGCCAATATTAGACATGGCCACCATGAATTTCTAGTAAAGATAAAAAAAAAAACACAACACAGAGAAAAATATTTTTATTAGAAATAAAACACAACACAATTAGTGACACCATCTTTATTGAAATAAACCCCCCTCCGCAGTAATCCTGGGTTAGGGTCCCGCGCCGTCCAATCCGGATCCAATATCATCTGATCGGTTTGCTGGAAGGCAAAGCGATCAGATGATGTGTCAGGATCAAGTGCCTGAATCACATCACACATCAGCTGATTGTATAAAAGCCGGTTATACAATCAGCTGATGCATCAGTAGAAAAAAAAAAAAAAAAAAAAAAATAATACTCACTTATGTGCTGTGCTGATTACCGGCAGCTCCTGGAGCGATCGATTGGACAGGAGTCTGATCCCGTCCGATCGCTGCCGGAACTGCCGGTAATCAGCTGATGAAGTCCCCTGACGGCAGGATCAGCTGATAGCCGGCCGGGCAGGAAAAAGCCGGCGAGACTACGATCAGCTGATGCGTCAGGTGACTGCATCAGGTGATCAGCGCCAGGTCCTGCAAGCAAGGTCCTGCCCCGGGGAGACTGCACACAGCCAGAGCGGCGGGACCGGGAGGAGCTGGGAGCGGGCATGGCACCGGACCCTGCAGACAGGTGAGTATATGACATTTTTTTTTTTCTACTGTTCACTTTTGTTTTCGCCGCTGCCTCCACCTCCCGCCCAGACATGGCGCCGCACGGAGCTGACATGGCACCGGACGGGAGGTGGAGGCAGCGGTGACGGTACCGGGAGGATTCATGCTTCTGTGTTTACCAACAGAAGGAATCCTCTTCCTGTACACGTCACTGTAGTACCCACCCCTTGCGTGTATAGCTGCGTTTTTAGTCATAGAAACGCGGCTATATGCGTTATTCATTGCGTTTTTAACATCTCATTGAATTCAATGAGTGAAAAACGCAGTGGAAAACGCAGAAATAATTGACATGCTGCGTTTTTGTGGTCACCACAAAAACGCAGCTAAAAAAAAACGCTGTGTGCGGACAGCACTTATGAAAACCCATTGACATTGCTGGGGAAGCAATGTCACTGCGTTTTCAGCACAAAAACGCGGTAAAAAACGCCGCTAAAAACGCGGCAAAAACGCCTAGTGCGCACATAGCCTTAGAATGAATCTGTTGGCAAAATAAAAAAAAAAAAAAAAATAAAAAAATATTGTGCAACATAAAACTGTCCTTTTTGTAAATATTGATTTTTGCAGGATCCTTTTTTTAACCTGTGAGTCTATGGAAAATGGATCAGTTAACAGATTGCCAATTAGCCATCCATTTTGCTTTCATTTGTAAAAGGATCAATTTTTTCTCTCTGGATCAGTTTAACCCCTTCACCCCCGGCCACTAAAACACCCTAATGACCGGGCCATTTTTTGCAATTCTGACCAGTGTCACTTTGACAGGTTATAACTCTGGAACGCTTCAACGGATCCTGGCGATTCTGAGATTGGTTTTTCGTGACATATTGTACTTCATGTCAGTGGTAAATTTAGGCCGATATTTTTTGCGTTTGTGAAAATTTAGGAAATTTTGCGGAAATTTTGAAAATTTCGCAATTTTCAAACTTTGAAAATTTATGCCCATAAATCTGAGAGATATGTCACACAAAATAGTTACTAAATAACATTTCCCACTTGTCTACTTTCCATCAGCGCAATTTTCGAAACAAATTTTTTTTCCGTTAGGAAGTTAGAAGGGGTCAAAGGTCATCAGCAATTTCTCATTTTTACAACAAAATTTACAAAATAATTTTTTTTAGGGACCACATTACATTTGAGGTGACTTTGAGAGGCCGAGGTGACAGAAAATACCCAAAAGTGACCCCATTCTAAAAACTGCACCCCTCACACTGCTCAAAACCACATCCAATAAGTTTATTAACCCTTTAGGTGCTTCACAGGAACCAAAGCAATGTGGAAGGAAAAAATGAAAATTTTACTTTTTTAAACACAAAAATGTTACTTTAGCCATAAAATTTTCATTATTCTTAGGGAGAAAAGAGAAAGTGCACTACAATTTATTGTGCATTTTCTCCTGAGTACGCTGGTACCCCATATGTGGTAAAAATCAATTGTTTGGGCGCACGACAGAGCTCGGAAGGGAAGGAGCGCCATTTGAATTTTTGAACGCAAAATTAGCTGCACTCATTAGCGGACGCCATGTCGGGTTTGAAGACCCCCTGAGGTGCCTAACCAATGGAGCTCCCCCACAAGTGACCCCATTTTGGAAACTAGAGCCCTCAAATAATTTTTCTGGTGAGCAGTTTGAACCCCTGGGGGCTTCACAGAAGTTTATAGCGTTGAGCCGTGAAAAGAAAAAAAATTTTTATTACCACAAAACGGTTGCTTCAACTAGGTAGCTTTTTTTTTCACAAGGCTATCAGGAAAAAATGCACCATAAAATGTATTGTGCAATTTTTCCTGAGTACGCAGATACCTCATATGTGGTGGAAAGTAATTTTTTGGGCAAATGGCGGGGCTCAAAAGAGAAGGAGCGCCATTTGACTTTTCAAACGCACAGACGCAGTGCACTGATCGGCCGCTGCAGGACGCACGGTCGGATGCGATAAAAAAAAGCGTCGGGGATATGTAAAAAAAAAAAGTCACGCCAAAAATTGACCATGGATGCAGATACGTTATGTGCATCCCTGATCAGCCCTTGGCGGGACGCACGGACGGATGGGATACAAAAAGCGTTGCAGAAACGGAAAAAAGTCACGCCAAAAATTGAGCAGGGATGCCGATCCGTTATGTGCATCCCTGATCAGCGCTTGGTGGGACGCACGGACGGATGAGGTGTAAAAATGGACAGGGGATACAGAAAAAAAAAAAAAAAAAGTTATACTCACAGTACCCAGAGGATTACTGACCAGAAGAGTTGCAGAGGAACAGATGGCAGAGAGATGGACAGCTTTACAGGAGCAGCAGGCAGATCAGCAGAATGCCCAGGAAGGACCCAGCGATGGAGGCAGATGTGATCGGGCCGCTGAAGACAGGTAAGAGGACGTCGGGTGAGAGCAGAGGGGGGTGTGGAGAGCAGGGAGGGGGGGGGGGGAAGAGCAGAGGGGGGGGGGGGGGGGGGAGAGCAGAGGGGGGGGGGGGGGAAGAGCAGAGGGGGGGGGGGGGGGGAAGAGCAGAGGGGGGGGGGGGGGGAAGAGCAGAGGGGGGGGGGGGGGGGGAAGAGCAGAGGGGGGGGGGGGGGGGGAAGAGCAGAGGGGGGGGGGGGGGAAGAGCAGAGGGGGGGGGGGGGAAGAGCAGAGGGGGGGGGGGGGAAGAGCAGAGGGGGGGGGGGAAGAGCAGAGGGGGGGGGGGGAAGAGCAGAGGGGGGGGGAGAGGGGGGGGGGGAAGAGCAGAGGGGGGGGGGGGAAGAGCAGAGGGGGGGGGGGGAAGAGCAGAGGGGGGGGGGGGGGAAGAGCAGAGGGGGTGGGGAAGAGCAGAGGGGGGGGGGGGGGGAAGAGCAGAGGGGGTGGGGAAGAGCAGAGGGGGGGGGGGGAAGAGCAGAGGGGGGGGAAGAGCAGAGGGGGGGGGGGAAGTGCAGAGGGGGGGGGGGGGAAGAGCAGAGGGGGGGGGGGGAAGAGCAGAGGGGGGGGGGGGAAGAGCAGAGGGGGGGGGGGGGAGAGCAGAGGGGGGGGGGGGAGAGCAGAGGGGGGAGGGGGAGAGCAGAGGGGGGAGGGGGGAGAGCAGAGGGGGGGGGGGGAGAGCAGAGGGGGGGGGAGAGCAGAGGGGGGGGGGAGAGCAGAGGGGGGGTGGGGAAGAGCAGAGGAGGAGGGGGGGAGAGCAGAGGAGGAGGGGGGGAGCGCAGAGGAGGAGGGGGGGAGAGCAGAGGAGGGGGGGTGAGCAGAGGAGGGGGGGTGAGCAGAGGAGGGGGGGTGAGCAGAGGAGGGGGGGTGAGCAGAGGAGGGGGGGTGAGCAGAGGAGGGGGGGTGAGCAGAGGAGGGGGGGTGAGCAGAGGAGGGGGGGTGAGCAGAGGAGGGGGGGTGAGCAGAGGAGGGGGGGTGAGCAGAGGAGGGGGGGTGAGCAGAGGAGGGGGGGTGAGCAGAGGAGGGGGGGTGAGCAGAGGAGGGGGGGTGAGCGGAGGAGGGGGGGTGAGCGGAGGAGGGGGGGTGAGCGGAGGAGGGGGGGTGAGCGGAGGAGGGGGGGGGTGAGCGGAGGAGGGGGGGGGAGAGCAGAGGAGGGGGGGGGAGAGCAGAGGAGGGGGGGGGAGAGCAGAGGAGGGGGGGGGGGAGAGCAGAGGAGGGGGGGGGGAGAGCAGAGGAGGGGGGGGAGAGCAGAGGAGGGTGGGGAGAGCAGAGGAGGGTGGGGAGAGCAGAGGAGGGTGGGGAGAGCAGAGGAGGGTGGGGAGAGCAGAGGAGGGTGGGGAGAGCAGAGGAGGGTGGGGAGAGCAGAGGAGGGTGGGGAGAGCAGAGGAGGGTGGGGAGAGCAGAGGAGGGTGGGGAGAGCAGAGGAGGGTGGGGAGAGCAGAGGAGGGTGGGGAGAGCAGAGGAGGGTGGGGAGAGCAGGGGAGGGTGGGGAGAGCAGAGGAGGGTGGGGAGAGCAGAGGAGGGTGGGGAGAGCGGAGGAGGGTGGGGAGAGCGGAGGAGGGGGGGAGAGCGGAGGAGGGGGGGAGAGCGGAGGAGGGTGGGGAGAGCGGAGGAGGGTGGGGAGAGCGGAGGAGGGTGGGGAGAGCGGAGGAGGGTGGGGAGAGCGGAGGAGGGTGGGGAGAGCGGAGGAGGGTGGGGAGAGCGGAGGAGGGTGGGGAGAGCGGAGGAGGGTGGGGAGAGCGGAGGAGGGTGGGGAGAGCGGAGGAGGGTGGGGAGAGCGGAGGAGGGGGGGAGAGCGGAGGAGGGGGGGAGAGCGGAGGAGGGGGGGAGAGCGGAGGAGGGGGGGAGAGCGGAGGAGGGGGGGAGAGCGGAGGAGGGGGGGAGAGCGGAGGAGGGGGGGAGAGCGGAGGAGGGGGGGAGAGCGGAGGAGGGGGGGAGAGCGGAGGAGGGGGGAGAGCAGAGGAGGGGGGAGAGCAGAGGAGGGGGGAGAGCAGAGGAGGGTGGGGAGAGCAGAGGAGGGGGGGGGGGGAGCGCAGAGGAGGGGGGGGGGAGCGCAGAGGAGGGGGGGGGGAGAGCAGAGGGGGGGGGGGGGAAGAGCATCTGCCTTCCACTCTCGAAGCCACAAGATCCTGCGGATAGCGAGGGAATTAGCCGAAGCCACCACAGTGCGGTGAGAAGCCTCCAGCATGGCAGACATGGCATAGGATGAAAACGCTGAAGCTTGGGAAGTTAAGGCAACCATTTCGGGCATAGATTCCCTGGTGAGGGAATGCATCTCCTCTAGAGAAGCAGAGATGGCTTTGAGAGACCACACTGCAAAAGATGGGGAGAACGAGGCCTCTGCCGCCTCATATACAGATTTGGCCAGAAGGTCAACCTGGCAGTCAGTGGAATCCTTAAGAGAGGTGCCATCAGCCACTGACACAACGGTCCGGGCTGATGGTAGACCCTCCGGTGTCTAGGCTTTTGGTGAATGAGCCCACTCCTTGACCACCTCAGGTGGAAAGGGAAAACGGTCATCAGAACCACGCTTTGGGAAGCGTTTGTCAGGACAGGCCCTAGGCTTGGTCACAGTGGCCTGAAAACTGGAGTGGTTAAAAGAACACACTCCTTGTCCTCTTAGGCAAGGTAAACTGGTGCTTTTCTGCCAGAGAGGGTTGCTCCTCTGATACTAGCGGATTGAGGTCCAGTACAGAATTAATGGACGCAATCAAATCACTAACATCTGAGTCACTTTCGGACAGATCAATTGGGCACATGGAGGTAGCCTCCGAGCCCCCAGTAACGGCATCCTCCTCGTCCTGCGAGTCAGCTCTTGAATCAGAGCCACGGGACGAGGAAGGAGAGGGAGCCCTGCGTCTCCTCTTAGGAGGACGGGGTCTAGGACCAGAAGAAGAATTCTCTGTGAGCTCCACTGAGAGAGCCCTAGCAGCAGAGGCGCCCTGAGAAGGGGGCTGATGCATGTTCAGCAAAGTCCGGGACAGCTGTCCCATGGAGTCGGCAAAAGACTGGGAGATTGACCTAGAGAAGGATTCTACCCAAGCCGGGGGTTCAGCCACCGGAGCCGGAGCAGCCGGAGGGACCACTGTGGGTGCGATTCCAGGCTGAGGCATTGTCAGGTTAGAGCAGGCATCACAATGTGGATATGTGCTCGGTTCAGGCAGCACGAGTTTACATGCAATGCATATAGAGTACAGCCTTGCTCCTCGTGTGAGACATGCTGCTGAAGTGGGGGCTCTGAGCCAGAATGACCCCCAGAGAGTATATAAGCAGGTCCACAACCGGAGGTTGTGGCTTACCAGACCGTTTGTGTGCCCTCCAGATCCCACAGCCCGGACCCCCAAGCAGCTTAGCAGGGATGCTGCAGCCAGCGCCGATCGCAGAGAGAAACGCTGATAAAATGGCGCCGGAGCGAGGAGAGGGGGCGGGACCTGCTCTGAGAGCGGGATCTGGAGGGCCAAGGAGATTTACAGGGGAGGGGACATGTTCTCAGAGAGGAGTGTCCCTCCCCTGTGCCGAACGGCCGCTGGGCGGAGCCGCACTGTCCCTCTGCATGATTGACATGCAAGGGTAGTGAAATCGAAAGTTGGCCTCTGGCAAAGCCGGGGCCTAAATTTAAGCGATGCGGCCGGCGCGCAGGCCCCATCGGCGCGGTTCTCAGGCGACAACCAGAGAACCTGCCGGAAATGTCAGAACAGTTACACAGCACACTCTCCCCAACAATAAAGTACAAGGGACCCCCCGAATATAAACGTCTCAGATACTTAGCTTGCTGAGACGCAGGGTTCCTGGGGATGAGTGCTCCGTCCAGCAGGATCCTGAAGGGCTGCGGATGGAGACCGGCCTCCTGCAAAGCAATGAGAACCGTGCTGGCTCCCACTTCAAGCCAGAGCCCGAGGGATGGTGAAGGAGCGCGGCATGTAAGGCTCCAGCCTTGGAATCAACCTTAACAACACCGCCGACACAGTGGGGTGAGAAGGGACATGCCGGGAGTCCAGGCTTGGACCCGCTTTTCTTCAAAAACTTTCCAAAAATGAAAAATCAGATGAGACTGCATGTGTGGATGTATGCCTCCTGAACACAAAGCAATGAACTGGCTAGATCTGGTTATCCAGGGGGTGTATATGCTCAGAGGGAGAAGCTACACTTTTTAGTGTAGTAATTTGTGTGTCCTCCGGAGGCAGAAGCTATACACCCAATGTCTGGGTCTCCCATAGGAACGATAAAGAAAATCACTGTTTCTCTGCTTCAGCTCTAGCAGTTATTTGAAGGTGGAGCTCTAAAACCCTACCCACAACACTGATTGGCAGCTTCCTTCCCATATACAGTGTACATAGAAAGCAGCCGATCAGTAGTGGGGGCGGGGTATACAGAGCTCATGAATATGCTGGACAACCTGGTAGCATGCCAAGTAGTCCTCTAATGATAATCTACTGCTGATTAAACAGTGATTTTATCAAAATTATACCAAACAGCCCAGTAAGTGATACATCGCTGCAATCAGGGTCTCTGTCTCTAGATTCTGCTGCTCTCAGATTAGGTGTCAGAAACTTGGTGACAGGTTTCCTTTAAGGGGTGGAACTGAAACAAATCTGATATCTTATACTGTATTATGAGGACTTATTATTCTGTTTCCAGCACATATTTGAAGATAAATAAAAGTGGTTAACCCTTTCAGTTCGGCAAGGTTATAATATAAAATCAAGACCGTGATCTGAAGCATATTATATTCAAGCAAGAACAATAGACTGCATACATAACAAGCACTTCAAGGACCCAGTGATAAAGGATTGCTCCCTAGTGATATCCTGTCCATACCTTCGCGATCTTTACTTCATCTGAACTTTGATAAGATGCCGCCAACTGTTCCCACGCAGGAGCCAAGGATTTGCAGTGTCCACACCAAGGAGCAAAGAATTTGATGAAATGATTCCCTACAAATCAAACAGTTTCACTGTCATTTCCCCAAATACCACACATTAGCAACACAATATGTACAATTATGTGGGGTGGAGGGTGGGGGAGTAAAGAAACCCTTTATTTTATTTTTTTATCCTCTTCCACTAAGGGCAGGACTACAGTTATCCGGCATCAAAGATGGCAGCTGCACTAAAAAGTCTGGTCAGTCAAAAGTCTGTATCACTAGGTGGTTTTTTCCCCCTCAAAAGAAGATCTATTTCGTTCCATTTGAAAATATTCTGCAAATACTGCACTAGTTTGCCAGGATAGTATACTATAAACAAACATATTGTAATAAAACAGTATGCACTACACCAGTGATCTCTCAAAGCAGCTCTGTCATATCTCACTGTACAAACTGCAAGCATCATTAATGTGATTGTTTGGACTTGAAGATGTTGGTGTACTTGCCATTAAAATCTGAACGTATAGCTGCATAATCCTAAGATAAATTCTCAGTTGACTCAATTTTAATATATTAGACACTGGCTTTCTTAAAAGGGTTTATATAGCCAATATGCATTATATATTAATCACAGGAATTACACCTGTCTTGTCAGGTGAAAAGACATTTAATAATGTATGCAATTTGTACGGAGAAATCTGGACACAGTTGCTTTACAGTATGTTTTTTTCCCCTTTCTCCTCTCACTGTGTTCCACATGACAGAGCTGTTCATGGTCAGAAATCATTTTAGCTATAAAATATATAGGGAAGCAGCAAGACCTCTTATTTTCAGTTTCTCTATACTGAATTGATACAAAAACACAATAAAGTACCTTGAGATATGTGATCCTTGAAATTGGAGGAGGCGAGCTCATATAGACCCTGTTTAGCTTCCGGAACTTTGGGAGCTTCCTGCTCAACTTTTGGTTCCTTAAAAGAGAAAAAAAAAAAAAGTTATAAAAATTAGAATTACCGTATTTTTCGGACTATAAGACGCACCCTGGTTTTTAGGAGGAAGAAAAATGGGAAAATAAAATTTTAAGCATAACATGTGGTCATGACACACTGTTATAGAGCGAGGATCTGCTGCTGACACTGTTAAGGGGTAATGTCCCCAAATTCTCTACTAAGGTACCCCATCCTGGTAATGATCCTCCTGCCTTGTATATGTACCCCATCCTGCTATATACCCCCATCATGGTATAGCCCCCATCCTGCTACAAAGCGCCATCCTGGTATATAGCCCCATCCATCCTGGAATATGGCCACATCCTGCTCTATGGCCTGTATCCTGTGGCACACAAAAAAAAAAAAAAAAAGTTTATACTCACAGACAGGAGATCGCGATGCTGCAGACAACGGTGACGGGTGAGTATACATATTCAATGCCCCCCCGCGCTGATGATGATGCGCGGGGGCAGTGAATACAGCCGCACATGATCACCCCTGGCAACTACAGCCTGGAGTGATCATGCAGGCCAGCTGTTAATTCTGCGCGCACCGCCCGCCGATCATCCCTCCCACCTCAGCGCCGGCTTCAGCGCTGAGAGATGATGGGCGGGAGGATGGGCGTGCATATGAAATGAGCGGACCCACGTTGTCACGGCAGGCTTCTACAGCCTGCTCGTGCCGCCGATGACCCACTCCATCGCAGCACCCTCATTCACCACAGCCACATTCAGACTATAAGACGCACCCCCCCCCCACTTTCCTCCAACATTTGGGGGAAAAAAAAGTGCGTCTTATAGTCTGAAAAATACGGTAGTTTAGACCGCCAAGCATGAAGCAACTTTTTGTTTCACCACTTTAGCTTTTTTTAATCTATTTCTGGGATGAGCTTATACTTTTTAGTGCAGTCAGTAACCCTTTTGCGCAACCTACTGTACGTGTACATCCCAGTAAAGTTGTGTAGATATGGAGCAAGCTCAGAAACTATGCCTGCTCCATACAGGGAAGAGGTTGTCTGCAGTAAATAACAGATATCTGTCCATAACAGCCGCGATCACCACAGTTTAAATACAGTTGTCAATCTCTGACAATATAATTTAAAATAGCACAATTGTATTGCAGTATATAGTATAAGTGGTCAAAAGAACACAAGTCCCTCAAGGGGAGAAAGACATAAAATAATGTAAAACTATATTTGTGGAAAAATAAAACTTAGACTCTTAAATACAAAAAATAAGTAAATAAAGCTGGATTTCAAGTTTCAGGACCAGTGTTCCTGAAAACAAAACAAAAAGAAGGGAATTTTGTTTACTTACCGTAAATTCCTTTTCTTCTAGCTCCTATTGGGAGACCCAGACAATTGGGTGTATAGCTTCTGCCTCCGGAGGCCACACAAAGTATTACACTTTAAAAAGTGTAACCCCTCCCCTCTGCCTATACACCCTCCCGTGCATCACGGGCTCCTCAGTTTTGTTGCAAAAGCAGGAAGGAGGAAACTTATAAATTGGTCTAAGGTAAATTCAATCCGAAGGATGTTCGGAGAACTGAAAACCATGAACCAAAAGAACAATTCAACATGAACAACATGTGTACACAAAAGAACAAACAGCCCGAAGGGAACAGGGGCGGGTGCTGGGTCTCCCAATAGGAGCTAGAAGAAAAGGAATTTACGGTAAGTAAACAAAATTCCCTTCTTCTTTGTCGCTCCATTGGGAGACCCAGACAATTGGGACGTCCAAAAGCAGTCCCTGGGTGGGTAAAAGAATACCTCGATAAAAAGAGCCGAAGACGACCCCCCCCTTACAGGTGGGCAACCGTCGCCTGAAGGACTCGCCTACCTAGACTGGCGTCTGCCGAAGCATAGGTATGCACCTGATAGTGTTTCGTGAAAGTGTGCAGACTAGGCCAGGTAGCTGCCTGACACACCTGCTGAGCCGTAGCCCGGTGCCGCAATGCCCAGGACGCACCCACGGCTCTGGTAGAATGGGCTTTCAGCCCCAAAGGAAGCGGAAGCCCAGAAGAACGGTAGGCTTCAAGAATCGGTTCCTTGATCCACCGAGCCAAGGTTGACTTGGAAGCCTGCGAACCCTTACGCTGGCCAGCGACAAGGACAAAGAGCGCATCTGAACGGCGCAGGGGCGCCGTGCGAGACACGTAGAACCGCCTTATCCTGGTGAAAAACCAGGAAGGGGGCTTTGCATGACAGCGCTGCCAGCTCCGACACTCTACGGAGCGATGTAACTGCCACTAGAAATGCCACCTTCTGCGAAAGACGTGATAAAGAGACATCCCGCAGCGACTCGAAAGGTGGTTTCTGAAGAGCCGTTAGCACCCTGTTAAGGTCCCAGGGTTCCAGCGGACGCTTGTAAGGTGGAACTATGTGGCAAACTCCCTGCAGGAACGTGCGGACCTGCGGAAGCCTGGCTAGACGCTTTTGAAAAAATACGGATAGCGCCGATACTTGTCCCTTGAGGGAGCCGAGAGACAAACCCTTGTCCACTCCGGATTGAAGGAATGAAAGAAAAGTGGGTAAGGCAAAAGGCCAGGGAGTAAAACTATTATCAGAGCACCAGGATAAGAAGATCCTCCAAGACCTGTGATAGATCTTGGCGGACGTTGGTTTCCTGGCCTGTCTCATGGTGGCAATGACATCTTGAGATAACCCTGAGGACGCAAGGAGCCAGGACTCAATGGCCACACAGTCAGGTTGAGGGCCGCAGAATTCAGATGGAAAAACGGCCCTTGTGACAGCAAGTCTGGGCGGTCTGGGAGCGCCCACGGTTGACCCACCGTGAGATGCCACAGATCCGGGTACCACGACCGCCTCGGCCAATCTGGAGCGACGAGAATGGCGCGACGACAGTCGGACCTGATTTTGCACAGCACTCTGGGCAGCATCGCCAGAGGAGGAAATACATAAGGCAGTCGAAACTGCGACCAATCCTGAACAAATGCGTCCGCCGCCAGAGCTCTGTGATCCTGAGACCAGGCCATGAATGCCGGGACTTTGTTGTTGTGCCGTGACGCCATGAGATCGACGTCCGGCGTTCCCCAGCGGCGACAGATCTCTCGAAACACGTCTGGGTGAAGAGACCATTCCCCCGCGTCCATGCCCTGAAGACTGAGAAAATCTGCTTCCCAGTTTTCTACGCCCGGGATGTGAACTGCGGAGATGGTGGAAGCTGTGGCTTCCACTCACTGCAGAATCCGTCGGACTTCCTGGAAGGCTTGGCGACGGCGAGTGCCGCCTTGGTGGTTGATGTATGCGACGGCAGTGGCGTTGTCCGACTGGATACGGATCTGCCTGCCCTCCAGCCACCGATGAAAGGCCAATAGGGCTAGATACACTGCCCTTATCTCCAGAATATTGATCTGAAGGGAAGACTATCGGAGTCCAGGTTCCCTGAGCCCTGTGGTGGAGAAAAACCGCCCCCCACCCTGACAGGCTCGCGTCCGTGGTGACCACAGCCCAGGTTGGGGGTAGGAAGGATTTTCCCTGCGACAGAGAGTTGGGAAGGAGCTACCACTGAAGTGACGTCTTGGTTGCAAGGGAAAGAGAGACGTTCCTGTCGAGGGAAGTCGACCTCCTGTCCCATTTGCAGAGAATGTCCCACTGGAGTGGCCGCAGATGGAATTGCGTGAAGGGCACTGCCTCCATCGCTGCCACCATCTTCCCCAGGAAGTGCATGAGGCGCCTCAAGGGGTGTGACTGACCCCGAAGAAGAGATTGCACCCCTGCCTGCAGAGAAAGCTGTTTGTCCAGCGGTAGCATGACTACTGCTGACTGAGTATGAAACTCCATCCCGAGGTAAGTCAGTGATTGGGTCGGTGTCAACTTGGATTTTGGGAAGTTGATGATCCACCCGAACTGCTGGAGCGTCGCCAGAGCGACGGTAAGGCTATTTTGACACGCCATCTGAGAAGGTGCCCTGACTAGAAGATCGTCTAAGTAGGGAATCACCGAGTGGCCCTGAGAGTGTAGGACCGCCACAACGGATGCCATGACCTTGGTGAACACCCGTGGGGCTGTCGCCAGGCCGAAAGGCAATGCCACGAACTGAAGGTGTTCGTCCCCGATGGCGAAACGCAAAAAGCGTTGATGTTCGGGTGCGATCGGCACATGGAGATAAGCATCCTTGATGTCGATCGATGCTAGGAAGTCTCCTTGTGACATCGAAGCGATGACCGAGCGGAGAGATTCCATCCGAAACCGTCTGGTGCTCACATGTCTGTTGAGTAGTTTGAGGTCCAGAACGGGACGGAACGAACCGTCCTTCTTTGGCACCACAAACAAGTTGGAGTAAAAGCCGCGACCATGTTCCTGGGGGGGGGGGGGGGAACAGGGATCACAACTCCTTCTGTCTTCAGAGCGTCCACCGCCTGAAAAAGTGCATCGGCCCGCGCGGGGGAAGGAGAGGTTCTGAAGAAACGAGTCGGGGGACGAGAGCTGAACTCTATCCTGTAACCGTGAGACAGAATGTCTCTCACCCATCGGTCTTGAACATGTGGCCACCAGGCGTCGCAAAAGCGGGAGAGCCTGCCACCGACCGAGGATGCGGTTCGGGGATGCCGAGAGTCATGAGGAGGCCGCCTTGGAAGCAGTGCCTCCTGCGGCCTTTTGGGGGCGTGACTTGGACCGCCACGCATAGGAGTTCCTCTGGCCTTTCTCCGGCCTCCTGGACGAAGAGGATTGGGGCTTGGCGGAGGGACGAAAGGACCGAAACCTCGATTGTATTTTCCGTTGCTGAGGTCTCTTTGGTTTGGACTGGGGTAAGGAGGAGTCCTTTCCCTTGGATTCCTTAATAATCTCATCCAATCGTTCACCAAACAAGCGGTCGCCAGCAAACGGCAAACCGGTTAAGAACCTCTTGGAAGCCGAGTCTGCCTTCCATTCGCGCAGCCACATGGCCCTGCGGACTGCCACAGAGTTAGCGGATGCCACCGCTGTACGGCTAGCAGAGTCTAGAACTGCGTTCATGGCGTAGGAAGAAAAAGCTGACGCCTGAGAAGTCAAAGACGCAACCTGCGGAGCAGAATTACGTGTGACCGCATTAATCTCAGCCAGACAAGCTGAAATAGCTTGGAGTGCCCACACGGCTGCAAAAGCCGGGGCAAAAGACGCGCCCGTGGCTTCATAGATGCATTTCACCAGGAGCTCTGCCTGTCAGTGGCATCCTTTAGCGATGAGCCATCTGCAACCGATACCACAGATCTAGCCGCCAATCTAGAGACTGGGGGATCCACCTTGGGACATTGAGCCCAACCCTTAACAACGTCAGAGGGGAAGGGGTAACGTGTGTCAGTAAGGCGCTTAGTAAAGCGCTTGTCCAGAAGCGCTCTGGGCTTCTGGACAGCATCTCTGAAGTTAGAGTGATCGAAAAACGCACTCCGTGTACGTTTAGGGAACCGAAACTGGTGTTTCTCCTGCTGAGAAGTCGACTCCTCTACAGGTGGCGGCGGGGGAGAGATATCTAACACCTGGTTGATGGACGAGATAAGGTCATTTACTATGGCATCCCCTTCAGGTGTGTCAAGATTGAGAGCAACGTTAGGGTCAGAGCACTGAGCTGCGACGTCCGCCTCGTCCTCCAGAGAGTCCTCAAGCTGGAAACCCGAGCAGCGTGAAGAAGTCGGGGAAGATTCCCAGCGGGCCCGCTTAGCCGGTCTGGGACTGTGGTCCGGGCAGGAGTCCTCCACATGAGACCTAGGGCCCCCCCTGGGAACGCGCTACGGCGCGGACAGAAGAGGGGCCTGGAGGCGAAGATCCAACAGGGCCCGGGGCCTGTGTAAGGACCGGTCTGGACTGCAAATCTTCAAGCAGCTTGGCAGACCATTTGTCCATAGACTGAGCCATGGATTGTGAGAGTGACTCAGAGTTTTTCAGCAAAAACTGCAAACTCTGTCCCTGCCGCCTGGACAGGGGGAGCAAGGGGTTCTACCTGAGCCGAGGGGCCCACTAGTGACCGAGGCTCCGGCTGAGCAAGCAAAACAGGGGTTGAGCATTGCTCACAGTGAGGGTAGGTGGAACCCGCAGGTAACTTAGCCGCACAAGAGGTACAGGTCGCAAAATAACCCTGTGCCTTGGCACCCTTGCTCCTTGTGGACGACATGCTGTTGTCTCCTAGGAGAGTGATCACTGAGGGTATATGGGAAGGGTATACAGCCCGACCGAACAGAAATATATAAATATATATATAGTATCTATTCCGGCACCCTAAGGGGACCAGCACCGGGTGACCGGTGTGGCTTACCGACCGCTAAAAAGCGGAGTGTGTGTCCTCCAGATTCCCTGCCTTAGGTCTCCCAGCGTTGCAGAGCTCTTTCCAGGAAATCCTCCACAGGCAGAATGCCAAAGAAATGGCTGCCGGAGCTCTCTGGGGAGGAGTGGGGCCGTGGGCGGCGTTAGAAAAGTGCGGGAATCTGGAGTCCCCACAGTGATCAGTGAGGGGGGAGGAAACATACAGGATGCTCCGGCCCTCACATCCGACGTCAGGTCGGCAGTCCCGCCCTTACCCCTGATAGACAGGCCCGGGGGCGGGAGTTTTGCTACTAGGCCGCAATTGAAGCCGGGGACTAAATTTAAGACCGCGGCCAACAAACAGGCGCGGTCGGCGCGGAAGTCCGCCGGCCGTCACAAATAAGCAGCTGCTGCAGCGTCCGGGATGAAGGCGCTCCATGCACATCCCCCATGGGGATACAGAGTACCTTAGTGTTGCAGGGCCCGGTCCATGAGGATAAATAAACTCCTGTCCGACAGATTCCCACAGGGGCTGCGGAGGGAGCACGGTCCCAGTGAATGGATGACCGCTCAGGATCCCACTTCTCCCAGAGCCGCTAAGGGATGGTGAAGGAGACGACATGAGGCTCCGGCCTTTGTACCCGCAATGGGTACCTCAACCTTAACAGCACCGCCGACGTAGTGGGGTGAGAAGGGAACATGCCGGGGGCCCCGTGGGGGCCCACTTTTCTTCCAACCGATATAACTAAAATGAGAATGCATGAGTGGATGTGTACCTCCTTCCACACAAAGCATAAAACTGAGGAGCCCGTGATGCACGGGAGGGTGTATAGGCAGAGGGGAGGGGTTACACTTTTTAAAGTGTAATACTTTGTGTGGCCTCCGGAGGCAGAAGCTATACACCCAATTGTCTGGGTCTCCCAATGGAGCGACAAAGAAAATAGCAACAAATGACAAGGTTGGTGTCACTATTTGTACCTACCTGGAGAAGCATGTTGTCAAGTCATTCTTACAGCGCAACAGTAAAAACAAAACTAAGGACTTGTGGTGGAATTGTAGTTTTTTTTTCCCAATTGCACCCCAATTTTGGAATATTTGTCCACTTTTATTAATAACATATGGTATAATGAATGATGTTTCCAGAAAACAAGTCAACCACCCCCAGCCCAAAAACAAAAAAAAACAAAAAACAAAAACACACACACAAATAAATAAAATAAGTTATCTCCCTTGGAGGAAAAAAAAACAAAACAATAAAAGAACCAAATAGAAAAATCAGCCAGTCACAAAGGAATTAAAGGGGCTGTCACGGCTTGGGGTTAAAGACTTAAGGCTACTTTACATGCTGCGATATCGGTCCCGATATCGCTAGCATGGGTACCCGCCCCCATCTGTTGTGCGACACGGGCAAATCGCTGCCCGTGCCGCACAACATCGCGCAGACCCGTCACACATACTAACGTGCCCGGCGACGTCGCTGTGACCAGCGAACCGCCTCCTTTCTAAGGGGGCGGTCCGTGCGGCGTCACTGAGCGGCCGCCCAATAGAAGCGGAGGGGCGGAGATGAGTGGCCGGAACATCCCGCCCACCTCCTTCCTTCCTCATAGCGGCCGGGAGGCAGGTAAGGAGAGGTTCCTCGTTCCTGCGGCGTCACACATAGCGATGTGTGCTGCCGCAGGAGCGACGAACTACATTATTACTGCTGCAGTAACGATAATCGAGAATGGACCCCCATGTCACCGATGAGCGATTTTGCACGTTTTTGCAACGATGCAAAATCGCTCATCTGTGTCACACGCAGCAACATCGCTAATGCGGCCGGATGTGCGTCAGAAATTCCGTGACCCCAACGACTCCTCATTAGCGATGTTGCAGCGTGTAAAGCCCCCTTTAGTGTGCACTGTCAGGATTCTCCGGTACGCGACTACAATTACGTTGTCTGGATATATGTGGTCACATGCTAACTAGACGTGAGCAGCCTCGCTCAATACAGATGAATTGAGCAAGACCAGACAAGTCTACCCAGAATGTAACCGTAAGTATGCAAATCGTATACGTGTGGTCACATGACCTCCTGCTCCCAGAGACTCCTGACAGCATGCACTGTGCGTGCTGTGAGGATTGCCAAGTCTACAGTCACATACAGTGGCTGCAGGCTTGAACCCAAAGCCTGGACAACCCTTTTAAATGTAAATGTATTAGCCCTGTTCCAGATCTGTACAAAATGTAACACTAAATTTTAATTAGTAATGCTAAATTCCGATGCCTGCTGTTAGGGCAGCATAATTTTGGTTACATGTTCCCTTTAGCATTATAAAGTCTCCAAGAAGCCAGAGCCAAATATAGTCCAGACACCGAATAACTCTTAGGGTATGTGCGCACGTGTGCGTATTACATGCAGTTACGCTGCGTTCTGCACCGCAGCGTAACTGCATGCGTCCCCTGCACAATCTATGGAGATTGTGCAGGGGACGTGCGCACGTGGCATGTTAGAACGCAGCGATTCGGCTGCTTGCCGAATCGCTGCGTTCTAAGTGACATGTCACTTCTTTCGTGCGCTTTGCATGCTGTCTATAGGGAGAGGCAGCATGCAGAGCGCACGAATCTGCCGGCACCATGCGCTTCAGAACGCAGCTTTTCAGCTGCGCTCTGAAGCACACATTTTCGGTGCGGTGCAGAGCGCACACGTGCGCACATAGCCTTCAACTGGGTTCTTTTAATTTTCTGTTGCGGAAAACATGGGCAAGTGTATTCACTGGCTGCTAATGTTAAAGGGGTTGTCCAGGATAACATACATGACAATCGGCAGTAACGCCATGTCAAAAGAGCAGAGAAGTCAACATGACGCCAGCAGAAGCCGCAGAATTTCCAGTAGGGGCGGCCTATGACCGCTAGCATTGTCTGACTGTTAGTTCTTTTGGCCCATAGTATAAATATAAAATAGTCCTGGACAACCCCCTTTAATGCTCCAAGAAAATGTAAAAGAAAATTACTACTCTTCACCCCAGATCCTGTAAGCGTTCTGGAACTTTATATTCTTTTATTTTCAGAGATTCCAATATGAATTATTAGAGTAATATTTTATACGTGGGTCTTCTAGCACATACCTTGCCAAGGGAGGAGACTGAGAACTAACGTTATAGATGACTAACTTGGTGAATTGCCAATATACAAATATTTTATGTTAAAAAGGAGGTAAGAACAAAAAGTGGAGAGGTCCAGAGCAAGGCAAAATAACAGAAAATAAGATAGTAAATTTAAAAAGACTAGCAGCCAACCAGCAAATTAAGCAGCCAATAGCGCTCTACAAAAGCAGTGTTTTGCTTTAAATAAGAGGATTGATACTCCGTGTACAAAGTAAATAAAATATAGTAAGGGACCTCCTATCAGGTACCCCTGACACTATCCATAAGAAAGGTTACAACTTTAAACTCATTAGGAAGGATATGCTTCCTGAACACTCACTTCTTCTTGCTCCTCACTTAATGTCTGGAGCATCCAGGTCTCCAGGGTCTGGATATCTCTCGCGCCCTGGTACTTCACAGCTTCTTGGCCCGGTTTAAAGAGTTTTAGACTGGGAAGAACAATGAGAGGAAGCATTACTAGTCATTGCAAGGTAATTAACTACATAGTAAACACAGGGTAGGAGGATGTTAGTAAAATAAGAATAGCTAACAAAGTAATAGTCTGTGCTTCTGGGGAGGACACAATGAGGCCAACAGATATTGTTTCACACCCAATTACAATAACAGTCTAGGACCCAAGAGGCAGCTCTTCTTTCGGGAAAGAAAAGTAAAGTACAAATCACAGTACTGTATTCTAGTTTCCCTCTTCAGTTGTTACATTTTACCACCAGCAATGATGGACGGCGCCAAGTTCTTCCACAGTCTAAGAAATCATCATTGATCCCATTAGGGCTCGCAATCTGCATTCCTTATCAATATGTTTTTGAAATGTTTGGAAACCAGAGAACTCGTGGGAAACCTCGCAAGGTTCAGGAGTTGCAAACTAAAGGCCACGTCTCAATAAGCAATATCGCTAGCAACATCGCTGCTGAGGCACAACTTGCTAGCGATGTTGCTGTGTGTGACATCCAGCAACAACCTGGCCCCTGCTGTGAGGTCGTTGGTTGTTGCTAAATGTCCTGGACCATTTTTTAGTTGTTGCTCTCCCGCTGTGAGGCACACATCGCTGTGTGTGACAGCGAGAGAGCAACAACTGAATGTGCAGGGAGCCGGCTTCTGCGGACGCTGGTAACAAATGTAAATATCGGGTAACCAAGAAGCCCTTTCCTTGGTTACCCGATATTTACCTTCGTTACCAGCGTCTGCCGCTCTCACGCGGCGAGTGCTGGCTCCCTGCACACATAGCCAGACTACACATCGGGTAGTCACATCGGGGCTGGTCACTGGTTGCTGGTGAAATCTGCCTGTGTGACAGCTCACCAGCAACCAGTGTAGCGACGCTCCAGCGATCCCTGCGAGGTCAGGTTGCTGGTGGGATCGCTGGAGCGTCGCTTAGTGTGACAGTACCTTAAAAGTGGTGTCACACAGCAACAACGACGTCGCTGATAAAGTTACCATCTTCTGTGACGTAGCAGTGACGTCCCATCGCTGTCGCTGTGTGTGACATCCAGCAACGACCTGGCCCCTGCTGTGAGCTCGCCGGTAGTTGCTGAATGTCCTGCTTCATTTTTTGGACGTTTCTCTACCGCTGTGAAGCACACATCGCTGTGTGTGACAGCGAGAGAGCGACAAACTGAAGCGAGCAGGGAGCCGGCTTCTGGCAGCCTGCGGTAAGCTGTAACCAAGGTAAACATCGGGTAACCAAGCGAAGTGCTTCGCTGGTTACCCGATATTTACCTTGGTTACCAGCGTCCGCCGCTCTCAGTCTGCCAGTGCTGGCTCCCTGCACGCGTAGTGGGAGTACACATCGGGTAAATAAGCAAAGGTTTGCTTAATAACCTGATGTGTACTCTGGCTAGGAGTGCAGGGAGCAGGGAGCCAGCGCTAAGTGGTGTGCACTGGTAACAAAGGTAAGAAGGGAATTTTGTTTACTTAACGTAAATTCCTTTTCTTCTAGCTCCTATTGGGAGACCCAGACAATTGGGTGTATAGCTTCTGCCTCCGGAGGCCACACAAAGTATTACACTTTAAAAAGTGTAACCCCTCCCCTCTGCCTATACACCCTCCCGTGCATCACGGGCTCCTCAGTTTTGGTGCAAAAGCAGGAAGGAGGAAACTTATAAATTGGTCTAAGGTAAATTCAATCCGAAGGATGTTCGGAGAACTGAAAACCATGAACCAAAAGAACAACATGTGTACACAAAAGAACAAACAGCCCGAAGGGAACAGGGGCGGGTGCTGGGTCTCCCAATAGGAGCTAGAAGAAAAGGAATTTACGGTAAGTAAACAAAATTCCCTTCTTCTTTGTCGTTCCATTGGGAGACCCAGACAATTGGGACGTCCAAAAGCAGTCCCTGGGCGGGTAAAAGAATACCTCAATAAAAAAAGAGCCTAAAACGACCCCCTCTTACAGGTGGGCAACCGCCGCCTGAAGGACTCGCCTACCTAGACTGGCGTCTGCCGAAGCATAGGTATGCACCTGATAGTGTTTCGTGAAAGTGTGCAGACTAGACCAGGTAGCTGCCTGACACACCTGCTGAGCCGTAGCCCGGTGCCGCAATGCCCAAGACGCACCCACGGCTCTGGTAGAATGGGCTTTCAGCCCCAAAGGAAGCGGAAGCCCAGAAGAACGGTAGGCTTCAAGAATCGGTTCCTTGATCCACCGAGCCAAGGTTGACTTGGAAGCCTGCGAACCCTTACGCTGGCCAGTGACAAGGACAAAGAGCGCATCTGAACGCCGCAGGGGCGCCGTGCGAGACACGCAGAGCCGGAGTGCTCTCACCAGATCTAACGAGTGCAAATCCTTTTCACATTGGTGAACTGGATGAGGGCAAAATGAAGGTAAGGAGATATCCTGATTGAGATGAAAAGGGGATACCACCTTAGGGAGAAATTCCGGGACCGGACGCAGAACCACCTTATCCTGGTGAAAAACCAGGAAGGGGGCTTTGCATGACAGCGCTGCCAGCTCCGATACTCTACGGAGCGATGTAACTGCCACTAGAAATGCCACCTTCTGTGAAAGACGTGATAAAGAGACATCCCGCAGCGGCTCGAAAGGTGGTTTCTGAAGAGCCAATAGCACCCTGTTAAGATCCCAGGGTTCCAGCAGACGCTTGTAAGGTGGGACTATGTGGCAAACTCCCTGCAGGAACGTGCGGACCTGCGGAAGCCTGGCTAGGCGCTTTTGAAAAAATACGGATAGCGCCGATACTTGTCCCTTGAGAGAGCCGAGAGACAAACCCACAGTCAGGTTGAGGGCCGCAGAATTCAGATGGAAAAACGGCCCTTGAGACAGCAAGTCTGGGCGGTCTGGGAGCGCCCACGGTTGACCCACCGTGAGATGCCACAGATCCGGGTACCACGACCGCCTCGGCCAATCTGGGGCGACGAGAATGGCGCGACAACAGTCGGACCTGATTTTGCGCAGCACTCTGGGCAGCATCGCCAGAGGAGGAAATACATAGGGCAGTCGAAACTGTGACCAATCCTGAACTAATGCGTCCGCCGCCAGAGCTCTGTGATCCTGAGACCAGGCCATGAATGCCGGGACTTTGTTGTTGTGCCGTGACGCCATGAGATCGACGTCCGGCGTTCCCCAGCGGCGACAGATCTCTCGAAACACGTCTGGGTGAAGAGACCATTTCCCCGCGTCCATGCCCTGTCGACTGAGAAAATCTGCTTCCCAGTTTTCTACACTACGCCCGGGATGTGAACTGCGGAGATGGTGGAAGCTGTGGCTTCCACCCACTGCAGAATCCGTCGGACTTCCTGGAAGGCTTGACGACTGCGAGTGCCGCCTTGGTGGTTGATGTATGCGACGGCAGTGGCGTTGTCCGACTGGATCCGGATCTGCCTGCCCTCCAGCCACCGATGGAAAGCCAATAGGGCTAGATACACTGCCCTTATCTCCAGAATATTGATCTGAAGGGAAGACTATCGGAGTCCAGGTTCCCTGAGCTCTGTGGTGGAGAAAAACCGCCCCCCACCCTGACAGGCTCGCGTCTGTGGTGACCACAGCCCAGGTGGGGGGGTAGGAAGGATTTTCCCTGCGACAGAGAGTTGGGAAGGAGCCACCACTGAAGTGACGTCTTGGTTGCAAGGGAAAGAGAGACGTTCCTGTCGAGTGAAGTCGACCTCCTGTCCCATTTGCGGAGAATGTCCCACTGGAGTGGCCGCAGATGGAATTGCGCGAAGGGCACTGCCTCCATCGCTGCCACCATCTTCCCCAGGAAGTGCATGAGGCGCCACAAGGGGTGTGACTGACCCCGAAGAAGAGATTGCACCCCTGCCTGCAGCTAAAGCTGCTTGTCCAGCGGTAGCATGACTACTGCTGACTGAGTATGAAACTCCATCCCAAGGTACGTCAGTGATTGGGTCGGTGTCAACTTGGATTTTGGGAAGTTGATGATCCACCCGAACTGCTGGTGAGAGTCGCCAGAGCGACGGAAAGGCTGTTTTGACACGCCATCTGAGAGGGTGCCCTGACCAGAAGATCGTCTAAGTAGGGAATCACCGAGTGGCCCTGAGAGTGTAGGACCGCCACAACAGATGCCATGACCTTGGTGAACACCCGTGGGGCTGTCGCCAGGCCGAAAGGCAATGCCACGAACTGGAGGTGTTCGTCCACGATGGCGAAACGCAAAAAGCGTTGATGTTCGGGTGCGATCGGCACATGGAGATAAGCATCCTTGATGTCGATCGATGCTAGGAAGTCTCCTTGTGACATCGAAGCGATGACCGAGCGGAGAGATTCCATCCGAAAACGTCTGGTGCTCACATGTCTGTTGAGCAGTTTGAGGTCCAGAACGGGACGGAACGAGCCGTCCTTCTTTGGCACCACAAACAAGTTGGCGTAAAAGCCGCGACCATGTTCCTGGAGGGGAACAGGGATCACAACTCCTTCTGTCTTCAGAGCGTTCACCGCCTGAAAAAGTGCATCGGCTCGCTCGGGGGGCGGAGATGTTCTGAAGAAACGAGTCGGGGGACGAGAGCTGAACTCTATCCTGTAACCGTGAGACAGAATGTCTCTCACCCATCGGTCTTGAACATGTGGCCACCAGGCGTCGCAAAAGCGGGAGAGCCTGCCACCGACCGAGGATGCGGTTCGGGGATGCCGAGAGTCATGAGGAGGCCACCTTGGAAGCAGTGCCTCCTGCGGCCTTTTGGGGGCGTGACTTGGACCGCCACGCATAGGAGTTCCTCTGGCCTTTCGCCGGCCTGCTGGATGAAGAGGATTGGGGCTTGGCGGAGGGACGAAAGGACCGAAACCTCGATTGTATTTTCCGTTGCTGAGGTTTCTTTGGTTTGGACTGGGGTAAGGAGGAGTCCTTTCCCTTGGATTCCTTAATAATCTCATCCAATCGTTCACCAAACAGCCGGTCGCCAGCAAACGGCAAACCGGTTAAGAACCTCTTGGAAGCAGAGTCTGCCTTCCATTCGCGCAGCCACATGGCCCTGCGGACTGCCACAGAGTTAGCGGATGCCCCCGCTGTACGGCTAGCAGAGTCTAGAACTGCGTTCATGGCATAGGAAGAAAAAGCTGACGCCTGAGAAGTCAAAGACGCAACCTGCGGAGCAGAATTACGTGTGACCGCATTAATCTCAGCCAGACAAGCTGAAATAGCTTGGAGTGCCCACACGGCTGCAAAAGCCGGGGCAAAAGACGCGCCCGTGGCTTCATAGATGGATTTCACCAGGAGCTCTCTCTGCCTGTCAGTGGCATCCTTTAGCGATGAGCCATCTGCAACCGATACCACAGATCTAGCCGCCAATCTAGAGACTGGGGGATCCACCTTGGGACATTGAGCCCAACCCTTAACAACGTCAGAGGGGAAGGGGTAACGTGTGTCAGTAAGGCGCTTAGTAAAGCGCTTGTCCGGAAGCGCTCTGGGCTTCTGGACAGCATCTCTGAAGTTAGAGTGATCGAAAAACGCACTCCGTGTACGTTTAGGGAACCGAAACTGGTGTTTCTCCTGCTGAGAAGTCGACTCCTCTACAGGTGGCGGCGGGGGAGAGATATCTAACACCTGGTTGATGGACGAGATAAGGTCATTTACTATGGCATCCCCTTCAGGTGTGTCAAGATTGAGAGCAACGTCAGGGTCAGAGCCCTGAGCTGCGACGTCCGCCTCGTCCTCCAGAGTCCTTAATCTGGGAACCCGAGCAGCGTGAAGAAGTCGGGGAAGATTCCCAGCGAGCCCGCTTAGCCGGTCTGGGACTGTGGTCCGGGCCGGAGTCCTCCACGTGAGACCTAGGGCCCCCCCCTGGGAACGTGCTGCGGCGCGGACAGAGAGGGGCCTGGAGGCGAAGATCCAACAGGGCCCGGGGCCTGTTAAAGGACCGGTCTGGACTGCAAAGCTTCAAGCAGCTTGGCAGACCATTTGTCCATAGACTGAGCCATGGATTGTGAGAGTGACTCAGAGTTTTTCAGCAAAAACTGCAAACTCTGTCCCTGCCGCCTGGACAGGGGGAGCAAGGGGTTCTACCTGAGCCGAGGGGCCCACTAGTGACCGAGGCTCCGGCTGAGCAAGCAAAACAGGGGTTGAGCATTGCTCATAGTGTGGGTAGGTGGAACCCGCAGGTAACTTAGCCGCACAAGAGGTACAGGTCGCAAAATAACCCTGTGCCTTGGCACCCTTGCTCCTTGTGGACGGCATGCTGTTGTCTCCTAGGAGAGTGATCACTGAGGGTATATGGGGATGTATACAGCCCGACCGAACAGAAATATATAAATATATATATAGTATCTATTCCGGCACCCTAAGGGGACCAGCACCGGGTGACCGGTGTGGCTTACCGACCGCTAAAAAGCGGAGTGTGTGTCCTCCAGATTCCCTGCCTTAGGTCTCCCAGCGTTGCAGAGCTCTTCCAGGAAATCCTCCACAGGCAGAATGCCAAAGAAATGGCTGCCGGAGCTCTCTGGGGAGGAGTGGGGCCGTGGGCGGCGTTGGAAAAGTGCGGGAATCTGGAGTCCCCACAGTGATCAGTGAGGGGGGAGGAAACATACAGGATGCTCCGGCCCTCACATCCGACGTCAGGTCGGCAGTCCCGCCCTTACCCCTGATAGACAGGCCCGGGGGCGGGAGTTTTGCTACTAGGCCGCAATTGAAGCCGGGGACTAAATTTAAGACCGCAGCCGACAAACAGGCGCGGTAGTCCGCCGGCCGTCACAAATAAGCAGCTGCTGCAGCGTCCGGGATGAAGGCGCTCCATGCACATCCCCCATGGGGATACAGAGTACCTTAGTGTTGCAGGGCCCGGTCCATGAGGATAAATAAACTCCTGTCCGACAGATTCCCACAGGGGCTGCGGAGGGAGCACGGTCCCAGTGAATGGATGACCGCTCAGGATCCCACTTCTCCCAGAGCCGCTAAGGGATGGTGAAGGAGACGACATGAGGCTCCGGCCTTTGTACCCGCAATGGGTACCTCAACCTTAACAGCACCGCCGACGTAGTGGGGTGAGAAGGGAACATGCCGGGGGCCCCGTGGGGGCCCACTTTTCTTCCAACCGATATAACTAAAATGAGAATGCATGAGTGGATGTGTACCTCCTTCCACACAAAGCATAAAACTGAGGAGCCCGTGATGCACGGGAGGGTGTATAGGCAGAGGGGAGGGGTTACACTTTTTAAAGTGTAATACTTTGTGTGGCCTCCGGAGGCAGAAGCTATACACCCAATTGTCTGGGTCTCCCAATGGAGCGACAAAGAAATATCGGGTAACCAGCGAAGCATTTTGCTTGGTTATCCGATATTTACCTTAGTTACCAAGCGCAGCATCGCTTCCACGTGTCGCTGCTGGCTGGGGGCTGGTCACTGGTGAGATCTGCCCGTTTGACAGCTCACCAGCGACCATGTAACGACACAGCAGCGATCCTGATAAGGTCAAGTCGCCAGTCATGATCGCAGCTGCGTTGCTACGTGTGACCCTAGCTTAACAGTGGCTAACTAGTATTGAGATTCCTAGGGGAGAAAGAAAGAAAGAAACTTACGTGGGATAGCCACGGACACTGTTATCGGAACAGATTTTGTTATCCACAGTACAATCCACCTTCGCGACATAAACTGGAGACTTTTCCAAACTGTTGTACTTATCTCCCAGATCATTCCAGGTTGGCTGGAGACGCTGGCAGTGGCCGCACCTGAAATTACACGACATTATGAATAGCGGCAGATAGATTTGTAGGTTTCATATTTCTGGACAGCAAAAAGGTTATACAACTACTGTGAATAATTTGCTCTGTTTCACAATGTTTGCAGCTATGAAAACGTTGGAAAGTCTTCAAAATATCAATATAGCTTTACAATATAAGTAAAGTCATGTTTTCCCACCTCTTCTGAATACCATAATGTAGGACAAAGAGAGCCTGATTCCAACAATGTATCACTTACATTACTGGCTGCAGCAGTTTTGACAGTTCTTAGATGTGCCAGAGCTCAAAAAGCTAACCCCGCCCACACCTTTATATGTATATTGTCTATTGACAGTGAGCTGCTTATCAGAGGACGGGTGTGGTTGGATGACAGCGGCATGGGGCAGCTAGTCGCAACAATGATTGTCCTAGTGATAAAACCTTCATTATAAGTAAACAGCACACAGCCTGATCAGTGACGCATCCGCTAAATTCAGTGTTTTAACACTAGAAGTCCCAGAGAGGGGTCATTTAACATTTCTACCTTTGGAACCGAGACGGGTCGAATGACCTGAAGGATTTTAGCCAACATCCTATAATCACAGTCTTTTGTTCTGTAATTAAGGCCATTACTGTCGCACCACAGGAGGTTGTTGTTTTCCATTCAGTTTAGCCATTTAGTTTCTAGTTAGTTCTAATTGTCTCTCTAGGAAAGGAGACAAACTCTAACGCAGCGCCACCTATTGGAAGTAGCGATCCTAAAAGTCAAATGTGGATTTTTAACAAACCTTTGCATATAATTTAGGATATATATGCCAGATCAAAATCCCAATTTGCAGACATGGTGTTTCGGGGTGCTTGCCCCTCGTCAGTGCAAAGTATGGGGTGTCTGATCTGGCTCATGAGAAGCTTTGTGGGGACCACTATGCTCCTTAAGGAGACTTTGCAAGCCAGTCTGGCTGCCAGTAAGGGGACTTATAGCTGCCATGCCCTTCTGGAAAATATTCAAATTGTCTCTCCAGGAAAGGAGACAAACTCTAGCGCAGCACCACCTATTGGAAGTAGCGATCCTAAGTCACATGCAAAGGATTGTTAAAAATCCACATTTGACTTTTAGGATCGCTACTTCCAATAGGTGGCGCTAGAGTTTGTCTCCTTTTCTGGAGAGACAATTTGAATATTTCCTTGCGGGGCATGGCAGCCAGACTGGCTTGCAAAGTCTCCTTAAGGAGAATAGTGTTCCCCCGTAGTTAGTTCTATTCAGTTTATTGTATGTCATTTGACCCTCTTTCGGGACTTCAGGGGGGAGCTCGGAATTTCTGGGACTTCGTGTTAACCCCTACCTCATGCTGGTCTCAGTTTACATAGCAACAACATTGTGGCAGATTCTAGTTAATATTTTACCAAGGTCCCTCTATATAGAAGTTTAAAGACCAAGTAATGCATCATTGACAGCTCAAATCAAGGGGGATGACTCGTGTCCATAGTTAGCTTCAGAAACTACCAGGGCATCAGTTCAAATCTCCATAATCAATATAATTAATTATTTTTTTAAAGGGGGTTGCCTCAAACATATCAATTACCCATAAGATAGATAGTGATCGATGATTGCTTGAAGTCCAGCTGCTGAGGCCCAAACTGATCTTGATAACTGTGGTCCCAAAAGCCCAAGTGTTAGCAAAGTGTTAGGGACCATGTGCGATCATTGCTCTATCCACGCTATCTACACTTTAGAGGAGTTAGAGGCAGCTAATGAGGCAGTTGTTGCACTTGCTAACCAATGTTTCATACAAGAGTCCTTGGGGCCCCGGTCTCTGGATCAGAGGTCGTCTCAGCAGCCAGGCTTCAAGCAATCAATGCATCATCTATCCCTTGGATAGGTTTATACAGTGGAACTTCTGTTAACGAGTAACCCAGTTAGCAAGTATTCCGCTTAACGAGCCAAGCTTGCTGTAAATTTGTAAATCAGTGTACGAGCAAGCTTTGCTGTACGAGCAAAATACTCACCGCACACACTTCCGGTTCCGTACATCCACCGCACTCTGACCCACTCTTGCAGTCCGCACAAACACATATGCTCACCTTACCTTCCGTTTCCTATTTTCCTATTATTCCTATGGGAAATCTTGCTTTGCTAGACGAGCAAGTTGGTTAACAAGCACACTCCCAGAACAGATTGTTCTCGTTAACCATGGTTCCACTGTATATACTGTATTTTATATAACAACCCTTTTAAAAGAATTGACTCAAGGTAGATATGGCCACACAAGTGATCATTTTGACCTATGTGAGCGATGCTTTCAATGAAGAGACAGTGTTAGCTAAAAACTAGTCGGGTTATTTTGGTTTTCTCCATTTTCAAAATATACAGTGGTGGTGAAACTTCTAGCAGTCAGCAGGGTTACAGAGGTCAGATCCCCGGGCGAATGGATATTGGTGACATGTCCTAGAGATAACCCTGTTCACTTTAGCAACAAGCAGATTAGGAATGATCAGTTTAAAGGGAACCTGTCATCAGAAATTTAGCTTTAAACCTAAAAGTTTCCCCCTCTGCAGCTCGTGGGCTGCATTCTAGCAAGGCTCCTGTACTTTTTGTGCCCCCTTTGAAACCAAATTAAAACACTTTATAAAGTTGTACCTTTTTGCCTGCAATTCTTGTAAATTATCCATGGGGGCGGCCTCTCGCGTTCGTTGCTGTCCCTCCTGCAGATTGACGCCGTCCCCCATTGCTCCATTTCATATCTCAGGACGCCGCCCACTGCGCCCGAGGTCCCGTGCACGCGAGGACCGCTGGTGACGTGGTCGCAGGCACTAGATTATGGGCGGCGCTGTGATTGCATCACAAGTGCCTGCCCATAATCTCATGACCGCGATCTCCCCTCTGCCTCCAGCGTTCTGCGCAAGCGCTGGAAGATGACCCGATGTCACCTCCTTCCCATCCTGCCCTGCAGCAGGAAATAGATGAGAGGAGCGGAGCAGGCCACCACAGGATACGAGGAGACGCAGAGAGGATCTGAGTACCTCGCAGGGGGTTGGGCCCAATGGCCCTTGAGGTCTCTTGGAACTCTACCATTCTAGGATTTATAAAATACAAATAACAAAATACTCAAGGGAGCAACGGGGAAAAAAAAAAAAAAAAAAAAAAAAAAAAAAAAATGGCAACAACTGGCCACTTTTGATCTGGTGTGGTCACAGGTCTTCTTTAAAGGGATACTCTGGTTACAGAAAAAAAAAAAACACTTTATTCATTCTATAATGAAATGATTCGGAACATTCTAACGAGCATTGCAAATCTTTCGAATGATTTTTGAAAGGGGCTGTCCACTACTTGTACAACCCCTTCTCGTTTCCCATGTGCACCCCATAAAAATAAAATCTATACTCACCTCCGGTATCGGCGCGCGTCCAGCAATGTCTTATCTGGCATTCCCAGCGCCTACATGACATTGTTATGACAAGCGAGCCCTGTGACCAATCAGCGCCTGCTCCCTTCTTGCCACCTTCAGACGTTTAAGCTATTAGAGTGTGGGAGCTTCGGCTGCCACTCACTTCCTGTTAATTGCTTATAAGGGGTTGTCTACTACTAGGATAATCCCTTCTGATTCCATGTTTCCCCCAGGTAAATAAAAAAAAAAAAAAGCCTATAGTTTCCTCCCATGCCAGCGCTGTTCCAGTCATGGGGCTAGTGTTCCCTTGGCTGATGTGACTCACGTCACGCGAGCCCCGTGTCCAATCAGCTTCTGTCTCCCCACCTTCGGACAAACGAGTTAAACCAACAGGAATTGAGAACTGTGGCTGCCACTCACTTATGATTGCCCCCATATCCTAAGGCGAGGGGACAGAAACCGGCGCTGATTAGAAGTGGGGCTCCAGTGAGATCACAAGATGTGAGCCCCAATAACACAAGCCCCAGCACCGCTGGATCCACGCCAGCCACGGAGGTGAATATAGTCTTTATTACCTGGGGGATGTGTGGAATCAAAAGGGGTTGACCTAGTAGTTGACCATCTGAAGGCAGGGAGAAGGAAGTCGGCACTCAGTCAATGTCATGTAGGCCCAGGAATGCGAGTTGTGACACTGCTTGAACCGCTCCAGCACCAGAGCCAGGTATAGGATTTTTATTTTTATGGATGCGCACACGGAGAATAAGAAGCGGTTATCCAAATAGTGGACATCCACTTTAAGGGAACTGGAGAATATGTTTCCCATCTTAAAGCCATTTTTAAAAGGTAACCTGTCAGGACCCCTATGCACCCAGAACCATGAGAACTTCTGGTTGCATATTGCTAATCCCTGGCTAACTGTCCCAGCATTTACTAGCATACATAAAGAGATCTTTAGAAAAGATTTTTAATGATATGCGCACAAGGACTAGTCACAAGGGCATTATTTCCCCTTACTAGTCTTCCCTCTTTAGCATGCTAGCACGTTAGTCATTGGCATGGAGGTGCATACCTGTCAGTTGTCACCTCCTCAGATGCTGGGTTTAGGCGCACTATGAAGCCGAGTGTACACTAGACCTCTCTGAATCCGGGGGAAAACGCCCCTGTGACTAGTCCCTGCGCTCATTTGCATCTCAAAAGGATCTTTAAAAATACTTTTTCTAAAGATCTGTTTATGTATGCTAGTATATGGTGGGACAGTTGGGCAGGGAATAGGAATATGCACCCAGAAATGCTCATGGTTCTGGGTGCATAGGGGACCTGACAGGTTCCCTTTAACACTGGCATGGCAGTTTGTTTCACAGCATCAAATATGCTAATTTGCTCTCCTCCAGAGAGAATGACATCACCTGTATGCACCCATTTCATACCTCCTGGATTCTAGTAAAGAGGTTGTCTGGATGAGAAGACACAGGATGCACTAACAATAGTTGATTATTGTGAACAAGTAATCCTAGGAAAGATCCACTCCCCAATTAGCTGCCTGTCTAAATATGATGCCATTTGCCCAATAAACAAGCAAACCGCTCGTTCGCTGGGTGAAATGCTTTAATGTTCCCGGCAACACATCATCCTGTGTATAACAGACATATGTAGCCTAAAACATTGTGCACAAATCAATATGAAGATGATAACTGATCAGTGGGAGAGCCGGACCCCTTTGACCTATTCTATGGATTGGTCATCAGGATATAACTGTTCTGCGCACATGGAAGACTAGTCAGCCTAAACAGGCTACTGAACCACATATACCATGTTTTTCCAAAAATAAGACACCTGTCTTAAGTCTTATACTTTTTTGCCCCCCAAAAAAGCACTGTGGCTTATTTTTGGAGGAGGTCTTATTCTTGAAGAAACATTGTTGGTAGTAAGTTTACCCCCAAAAAACGCAGACCCCCCACTTCCCAGGAGACTCATACTTACCAGACCTGGACGTCTGTGTGGCTCCCAGTGGTTTCTGGTGGGTGCTGCACGCCGTCCTCCCCTGCTTCTGACAGACACAGACACAGACACAGACACAGACACAGACACAGACACAGACACAGACACAGACACAGACACAGACACAGACACAGACACAGACACAGACACAGACACAGACACAGACACAGACACAGACACAGACACAGACACAGACACAGACACAGACACAGACACAGACACAGACACAGACACAGACACAGACACAGACACAGACACAGACACAGACACAGAATCCAGCGTTACAGAATGCTTCCGGCCGCAGGGAATGATGTGAGGAAGTCACGTGTCCGCAGGTCCTGTAAGCTAGCATTGCGGCAGGTCCTTGCGCTCCACTGCACAGCCTCTCAGGATTCTGCCAGCCAGAAGAAAATCGGTATCGCTGGATATGGTGAGTGTGTGTGATCCGATGTTTGTGTGTGTGATTTGATTGTGTGTGTACGAGATCAGATGTGTGCGATCACTGCAGGTCCTCTGCTCGGCGTCTGGTGAGTGTGATTGCGGGGTGCCTGCTGTATATAATGAAGTGTCTACAGTATATCTTTTTTAGCTGCATGGACACTTCATTATTGAACCGCGACTAGGACTTATTTTTGGGGGAGAGTTTATATATAAGCCTTGCTCCGAAAATGCTGAAAATCCCTGCTAGGGCTTATTTTTGGGGAGGTCTTAAAACACAGTAGCAGATCAGCAGTCATTTAAAGCCTGTTGTCGGTCATTGTAAATGCGGCATATTATTATTATTATTATTATTATTATTTATTATCAGATATTAGACACAGCTTCCGTGAGTGCAGTTTGGCGGAGTACAGTTTCCTACTGGGGTAAAGTACAGAGGCAGAAATAAGAATTATTCTTACCGATAATTCGCTTTCTAGGACCTTCCACGACAGCATAGGAGGTTGTCTCTCCACGCCCTAATTGGGACAGGAAGTTCAAGAGGTTTAAAAGGACCCTCCCACCTCCCATAGCCAGTGTCTTACAAAGAATCCATAGCATATGAGAAGTACTACACATTCAGGAATACATGAATACATAGGGGAGGGAATTACCTGCTGTCGTGGAAGGTCCTAGAAAGCGAATTATCGGTAAGAATAATTCTTATTTCTCTAGTCCCTTCCACGACAGCATAGGAGGAATACCAAAGAATTGATACCTAGGGGGGGACCACAGCCTGCAGGACTTTCCTGCCAAAGGCCAAATCCCTGTTGGAATCCAGATCCAGACGATAATGCTTCGTGAAGGTATGGAGCGAAGACCACGTAGCCGCCTTGCAGATCTGCTCAGGGGAGGCCCCTGCCCGTTCGGCCCAGGAGGCAGAGGTAGCCCTGGTGGAGTGCGCCGTGAATCCAGTAGGCGGAGAGAGATGCTGAGCGAGGTATGCATCTCTAATTGCTCGCACAATCCAGTTGGCGACTGTACTCTTAGCCACCTTCTTGCCCTTATTGCGGCCAAAGGGCTGGATGAACAGGTTAGAATCAAGGCGCCAAGAAGCAGTAACCTCTAGGTAGTGCAACACTATCCGACGGACATCCAAAGAATGAAACACTTCCTCACCCGGAGTCCGAGGATTCTGACAGAATGAAGGCAGGACGATGGACTGCGAACGGTGAAAATCCGAAACCACCTTGGGAAGGAAGGAAGGGTCCAGCTGAAAAACAATGCTGTCATCTCTGATGGTCAGATAAGGTTCCCTAACAGACAAAGCCTGAAGTTCGCCGACTCTGCGAGCAGATGTAATAGCCACAAGAAAAGCAGTCTTGTGAGAAAGGGAACGAATGTTACAAGAGCACAGAGGTTCAAACGGAGATTGAGATAGTCCTGTAAGGACCACATTGAGATCCCAGCGAGGCGTCAGGACCCTCCGACGTGGACAGAGTCTACCAGCGGACACAAAGAACCGACGGATCCAACGATGATCTGCCAGAGCCGTGTCAAAGACTGCACTGAGTGCTGACACCTGAACTTTCAGGGAGCTGGGCCTAAGACCTAAGTCTAAACCACTTTGGAGAAAGTCCAGAATCTGCGCAATATTAGGCCGAAAAGGGTCAGGAGGCCGAGAACCACACCAGGAGGAAAATCTCTTCCAGATTTTGTTGTATATACTATTAGTCACAGGTTTACGGTTCTTCTGCAGCGTAGCCACAACTTTGTCAGAAAGCCCTTGAGCCTTCAGTGCCCGGGCCTCAGAAGCCAGGCAGCCAAGTTGAGTTTCTGAGGAGCCGGATGGAAAATCGGACCCTGTGACAGTAAGCTGGGGTCCGAACCTAAGAGGACTGGGCCGTCGATTCCTAGCGTCATGACCAAGCTGTACCAACTCCTCCGGGGCCACAGAGGGGCTACCAGTATAGTTGGGACCCCCTCGTCTCTGATCTTCCTCAGGGCCCGTGCGAGAAGAGGAAGAGGGGGGAAACGCGTAAGCGAGGCGAAAGGACCAACTGTGGCAGAAAGCGTCTACCCCTAAAGCCTCGTCCCTTGGGTTCAGGGAGAAATATGTTGCGACCTTGCGATTCTCTGCTGAGGCAAAGAGGTCCACCTCTGGTGCACCCCACCTTGCCACTAGAGAGCAGAACACTGCCTGATCCAGGCTCCATTCCCCTGGATGAACATCCCGACGACTCAGGAAATCCGCCTGAAGATTGAGGGAGCCCTTCAGATGGACCGCAGAAAGGGAGAGCAGAGATTGTTCTGCCCATTGAAAGATTCGGGAGGATACCGACTTCAGGGCGCCGGAGCGTGTACTGCCCTGATGGCGGAGATGTGCCACTGTTGTGACATTGTCTGAATATACCAGGACGTGAGAGTCCCGGACGAGGTCCTGAGCCGCAAGGAGGGCTTCCCTGACTGCCCTGAGCTCCCGGTAGTTGGAGGATTGGGAGCTGACGTAAGGACTCCAGACCCCTTGAAATGGGGACTTTGCCACCATTGCCCCCCATCCACGTAGGCTGGCATCTGTGGTCAGTGTAACCAGGGGTTTCTGAGTCCAGGCAACCCCCACCTGCAGGTTGGCGGGACTCAGCCACCAGAGAAGGGATGAGGAGACGGACTCCGAGAGGCGAAACCTTCTGTTTAGGGATGACGGGAGTCTGTCCCAGTGTGTCAGGATATGATCCTGGAGACACCGAGAATGGGCCTGAGCCCACCTGACCGAGGGGATGCAGGATGTCATGGAACCCAGGGCCGACATAGCCGCTCGAAGCGTTGGGCGAGCCTGCCTGCGGAGCTTCGAGATTTTGGATAACAGATCTATCCTGTGGCCCTCTGGGAGAAAAGATGCCTGTCCGTCGGAGTCCAGCAGCACTCCGAGAAACTGCCGTGTGGAGGAGGGGGTTAACTGTGATTTTTTGAGATTGGGAATCCATCCCAGAGACCGAAGGATTCCCAAAGACTTCTCCACATGGCTCCGGAGGGTTGGAGCAGACGGAGCCATGAGAAGAAAGTCGTCCAGATACGGAACTAGACAGATACCCTGCAATCTTATAAAGGCGACCACCTCTGCCATGATCTTGGAAAAGATCCTTGGAGCTGAGGAGATCCCGAAGGGAAGTACATTGAATTGGAAATGAAGTACTTCTTCCCCGTGAAGCACCGCAAACCTGAGGTATTGTCTGTGTCCCGGATGGACGGGTACATGGAAGTAGGCATCTTTCAGATCGATAGAGGCCATCTGGTGGTGTAGACCTATCAGGGGAATAGCTGATCTCACCGACTCCATCTTGAACCGCCGGTACCTGACCTGACGGTTTAGACTTTTTAAATTGATAATTATACGGACGTCGCCGGATGGCTTCTTGACCAGGAAGAGACGGGAGTAGTGTCCTATCCCTTCTTCCCGACTCGGGACTGGGGAAACGACCCCCGAGTGCACTAACTCTAAAATCTTTGTGTACAACAGAGTCTGTGAACCCGGCGATGCCAGCGCAGTGACTCGGAGACCCGGAAGAGGGGGGGAAAGGAATTCTATGAGAAGACCATCCGAGATGATCTTCAGAACCCATTGGCAAGAGGTTATGGACTGCCACTGGGTAAGAAACGCTGAGAGTCTTCCCCCCACCCGGGCCGAGTCACTGCTTGTCCTGCTGAGGACGTTGCTGATGTGGAGGGATGAGGATGTTTCTCCCTCTACCTTTGGGATAGCTCCACCTGCCTGCCTTCCCTTTCCCTCTGGGCTGGGAGGCCTGAGGCATCGAGGGACGAAAGGACCGCTTCCTGGTAGGTCTAGGATCGGGCAAGGCCTTACGATCAGTCGCCTTGTCCAGGATATCATCCAGGGCAGGTCCAAACACCAAATCCCCTTTAAAAGGAAGGGAACAAAGCCTCATTTTAGAGGTGGAGTCTCCACTCCAGGCCTTAAGCCAGAGGGCACGTCGGGCAGAGTTAGAAAGCACCGAGGTCCTGGCTGCCAGGCGGACAGATTCCACCGAGGTATCCGATGCCTCCCAGGACCGCTTCATCAGGCCCTCTACCTTCCTATCCATTTGATCCTTCAGTTGGGAAGTATCCTCAAAGGGAAGAGCCGTTTGCTTAGCTACCCTAGCCACCTGAACGTCTACTCTTGGGATCTCCCAATGTAGTCCCGAAGGTTCCAGAGGAAACCGGCGTCTAAGGTCACTCCGTACCCGCCTCTCAGGACATTCCCATTCCTGAGAAACAATATCCAATATATTGGCATGAACTGGGAATCCCAACTGTTTGACTGACTTCAGGCCAGCAAACATTTCGTCCTGGATTGAAGGAAGAGACTGCACTTCCTCTAAACCCATAGTGCTCCGAACTGCCTCAATAAGATCCCCCAACTCTTCTGAGTGAAAAAGAAAGGACTGGTCAGACCCCCCAGATGGAAATCCTTCATCAGGACCCTCAGAGGTGGAATCAGCGTCCTCCTGATCAGAAGGGGTCGACTGGAGTCTCCTCTTTTTTGGAGGAGAGGGTCCAGTAGCAGGGCCAGGAGCAGGGCCAGGAGCAGGGCCAGGAGCAGGGCCAGGCACAGGGCCAGGCACAGGGCCAGGAACAGGGCCAGGAACAGGGCCAGGAACAGGGCCAGGCACAGGGAGAGAAGCCAGTGAGGCCCTAATCTCCTGTTTCATCATGGACCGCAACTCATCTATCAGAGATGGTTGTTCGGCCCTAATAACCTGGTCCGTACATTGCTGGCAAAGCTTTTTATCCCATACTGCAGGGAGCTTCTTTATACAGATGGGACATTTTTTAATTTTGTCCACTCTGTCAGGTCTATCAGGCTTATCGGACTTGTCAGTTTTTTCTGACTTCTCAGGCTTCTCTGATTTCTCATTTCTGTCAGTTTTCTTGGTGGCCTTGTCCTCCTAGAAAACACAGAGCAGAGAGCCATAATCACTGATGAGACCTATGTCCGAGGGACCAGACCCCTCCATACTCACAGTAGCAGGGGGCACACTGGGTTCTGCAGAGGCAGCTGCAGCGGAAGACATGACAGGGAGCACGGTCTTACCATGATCTGATGTCTTCGTGGCAGCCCTTATGGACAAGGGCCTGCCTCCCCAGTGACGGTGCACGTTTCCCCGCCTCCCGCATCCGGTCCTGGGCAGGTCGAGTCGCAGTCGGCGTGCCTCCACGCTGCCTCCGCAAACCGGAAGCGCTCGACCGGAAGTCCGCAAGACCAGAAGTCCCGCCTCCGGGAGCACTTCCGGATCGCTCCGGCAGCGTGCATGCGGGAGGCGGCCGGCGGCTCAGGGAGGACGCCGGCCGGGGAGCTCAACAGCCTGCATCACCCCTCAGGAGGATCCGGAAGGCTGGAGCAGCGGTCCCCCACAGCGTGAGGGAACAGCAAGGGAGGAGCGGTGAAGGCCCGACCGATGCCGTCCGGCTGAAGGTAATAGGGGGGAAAAAAAAAAAAAAATATACTGCAGTTCGCCGGCCACCACAGCATAGGAGAAAAAACAAAACCTCTCCATGCCCCATGGGGACAGGAAAGACACTGGCTATGGGAGGTGGGAGGGTCCTTTTAAACCTCTTGAACTTCCTGTCCCAATTAGGGCGTGGAGAGACAACCTCCTATGCTGTCGTGGAAGGGACTAGAGAAATAACAAATCCATTATCTGTTAAGGTTTCTTTAATGACCACATTGACTAAGGGTACCGTCACACTTTAGCGACGCAGCAGCGATCCCACCAGCGATCTGACCTGGTCAGGATCGCTGCTGCGTCGCTACATGGTCGCTGGTGAGCTGTCAAATAGACAGATCTCACCAGCGACCAGTGGCCAGCCCCCAGCCAGCAGCGACGTGCAAGCGACGCTGCGCTTGCACGGAGCCGGCGTCTGGAAGCTGCGGACACTGGTAACTAAGGTAAACATCGGGTATGGTTACCCGATGTTTACCTTAGTTACCAGCGCACACCGCTTAGCTTAGCGTGTGCAGGGAGCAGGAGCCGGCACTGGCAGCGTGAGAGCTGCGGAGGCTGGTAAAGGTAAATATCGGGTAACCACCTTGGTTACCCGATGTTTACCTTGGTTACAGCTTACCGCAGGCTGTCAGACGCCGGCTCCTGCTCCCTGCACATTCAGGATTGCTGCTCTCTCACTGTCACACACAGCGATGTGTGCTTATCAGCGGGAGAGCAACAATAAAAAAACGAACCAGGGCTGTGTGTAACGAGCAGCGATCTCACAGCAGGGGCCAGATCGCTGCTCAGTGTCACACACAGCGAGATCGCTAATGAGGTCACAAACAACGTGACTCAGCAGCGATCTCAGTAGCGATCTCGCTGTGTGTGAAGTACCCCTAAGGCTAAATTAACACAGTTCTCCTGCTCTAGCAGGACAGCTACCAAAGGATCTATTAGCCATCTTAGGCTAAGTTTGCATTTCCAGCAATCATTTCTTACAATGGATGCAGCAGCAATACGCAGGCAAAGATAGTTGTGCAAACACAATGTTCTTGTCCAATTTGAAAAAAAATTGATTTTTGCAGGCTCCATTTTTTTTTTTTTTTTTTTTTTTTTTTTTTTTTTAACATGGGAGTCTACGGAAAACAGATCAGTTAAAGGGAACCAAACATCAGGATTTTCTTGTATAATGTGCAGCCAGTGCAGTACTGGCACATTGTGTTTATAAAGTTTGAAAATTCATCATGTTTTTGATTGACGTGTGCACCTCGCTGCTAATGTCCGGGCGGGATATGCACGTGGATTCCCACCCCCCGCCGCCTGTTCCTCCCTTCCTCTGGCTGTATGTAAATTTCTACTCTTCTGTTACATGGCGTCGGAGTTAGCGCCTGCGCATAGAGCTCATCTCCGTCGCCGTGTTTCTGAAGCCCACAGTATTATTGTGCATGAGAGGGCGGCGCATGCGCCCTCGCTTCTTCAGATCTGTTGTGACCGCGGGAGTGCGTGCGGTGTCACAACAGGACTGGAGAACAGCTGATCTTACCCCGATTAGCTGCAGCAGACGATATCGTAGCAGACGTCTGCTGCAGCTAATCGGGGTAAGATCAGCTGTTCTCCAGTCCTGTTGTGACTGTGCGCGCTCCCAACAGGTATGAAGAAGCGAGGGAGCATGCGCCGCCCTCTCATGCACAATAATACTGTGGGCTTCAGAAACACGGCGCCGGAGATGAGCTCTATGCGCAGGCGCTAACTCCGACGCCATGTAACAGAAGATTAGAAATTTACATACAGCCAGAGGAAGGGAGGAACAGGCGGCGGGGGAGGGGGGGGCGGGAATCCACGTGCATAACCCACCCGGACATTAGCAGCGAGGTGCACACGTCAATCAAAAACATGATGAATTTTCAAACTTTATAAACACAACGTGCCAGTACTGCACTGGCTGCACCTTATACAAGAAAATCCTGATGTTTGGTTCCCTTTAACTGATTGCTACTTAGCCACCTGTTTTTCTTTCATTATGCAGGATCCATTTTTTCTTACTGGATCAGTTTAAAATGTAAGATAAATAGCAATCAGTTAAAAGGGACCCATCACCAGGTTTTTTTCTCCCTTTCTGAAACCAGTATAATGTAGAGACAGAGACCCAGATTTCAGTGATGTGTCAGTTACTGAGCTGTTTGCTGTCATTTTGATAAAATCAATGTTTTCTGTGCTGCAGATCTAGCAGTTATACTGAGCTCATGAATATGGTGGACTACCTGGCAGCAGAACAAATAGTCCTCTAATTATAAAATCACTGTTTAATCAGCAGCAGATTATCAAAACTACATTAAGGCTAGTTTCACACATTCAGCTTTTCGCCGGATTGGGCACACTCAAGTACACTGTGATACAGTACAATTGCAGCGCGGCAACCTCCGGGTCACATGCTCCGGTCACATGACAGCATGTAACCGGAGCTTGTCGCGCTGCCATTGTACTGTATACACTGTACTGAAGTGCGCCGAATCCGGCAAACTAGCGAAAAGCTGGATGTTTGAAACGGTCCTAAGCAGCTCAGTAAGTGACATTTCTGGAATCAGGGTCTCTGCCCGTACATTATACTGTTACCAGGTTTTTGCCATCTAACCTGAGAACAGATTCCATTAAAGGGATCCGTTTTCCATAGACTGCCACATTTAGAAAAAAACAGATGCTGCAAAAATTATTTTTTTCAAAAACAAACAAGAAAGTGGTTTCTGTACAACTTTTTTGCCAACGGATTGCTCTTAGATCCTTTCTAAGAGATGATTACTGGACATGTGAACTTAGCCTTACGTGACGGAGGCCAAAAGGGTACCGTTAGGGCTCTGGCTATCTGGCAAACATTGGTATAACAGTTTTAAGCCAAATAAAAGGGAGAGCGGACCGTGAAATGGCTCAAAGGCATCCTGCAAAAAAACAGACACGGTAGCCTCTGGGAATCGTACACCGCCTTACAGCAGTATAGTGGCTGGCCCATATCCAAAGTTTAGATCAGGAAATTTGCCATGTATGTAACAATCAGCGTGAAGTGACAATTGTAACGTCACACTGATTTACATGACACTTTCTATCAAACAGGATACTGCAGCGTATAAGACCTATAAAACATGACAGGGTGACGCAGATCTGGACACGTAGTCTGTATGGGATGAGTTACTTCTCTATGGCGGACACAGATTGGGAACAGACGGTCCTGGTGTTCTCACGTCCCACATAGAAGAACGTAACTAAAAAAGTACTAAATAAAAAGTAACGAAGGCTACTACACCCCATACACAGACTACTAGCACTACGCCCTCCGCTTACTACACAAACCCCACTCCAGTGACAGTACAACCCCCAGCACACGTAACCTCATGCCAGAAATCCACAGCCACGTCAGCAGCTCCACACACCCACTAGTGATGGCCGGAGTCCAACTACGAGGCCAATGGGACCATCAATGGCCGCACACCAGAGACTTTGGACTCAGCACAACAGGAAGGGTTAAACATGGGAAGCTGCAGCATGGGCTGGTGACAGGGGCACAATCACTGCCTGTACTGTCCTGACAGATACGAAATGCTACAGATTAGCACAGACTGCAGGCAGGAGAGCACAATGCAGGGGAGTGCTGAGGAAATGGGGCAACCCAAGCATTACTGTCACTACCACCACAAGCATTACTGTCACTGCCCGAGCCCCAGTCAGCCTGTGAGGCCATTACAGCACACAGCATGGCATTACCAGGGAGCGAAGAACATTATGAAGTGCGGCGCCTCGCTGACAGCATGGCTGAACATCTCGGCGGAGTAGAGGTGCTTGCTGTGCGGGTCCTCCTCCTCCTGCTGCTGCTCCGCCATCTCCCCGGACACGCTGACCAGCAGCGCCCATAGCAGAACCACGAACCGGCCTCGGATCATCTTTCCGGGAAGGAGAGGGCAGCGTGCGGCCTGGTCCTGTGCAAGGGGAGGAGAGCGAGGCCGGGAAGGAGGGCCTATATCAGGGAGGAGGCGGCTCTGCCGGCCAGGTACTGCACAGCTCCAACTTCTCCATTCTCAGTAGTGTGAGGACATTTCCCTAATGAGCCCTGAGGAAATGCGGCTGTTATCTCACACGGGAAATTGCTCCATTGCCCTGTCACATTTCCACAGCTACTCCAAACCGTCCTGCATATAGAGATGTATGTTATGTCCTGTGGTATCAATATGGTTCACAAGCCGGCCTCTATATTTTCTCACCAATTTACTTCAGATTTGTGTCCTACAACTTGATATGTGTCCCCTGCAATGGGTGGAAGTATAAAGGCCACACATCTAAGAGCAACGACAATGACATTAGTTTTATTTCCATTAGACACAAGACGTCAGTAACCCATTGTGTATGGTAAATTTGGTTTACAATCCGGCCACCATATTTTCTCCCAAATTTACTTCAGATTTGTGTCCTACAACTTAATATGTGACCCCTGCAATGGGTGGAAGTATAAAGGCCACACGTCGAAGAGCGGAGATGACATTGGTTTTATTTCCATTTGGCGCAAGATGTCAGCGACCCATTCTGTGTGGTAAATATGGTTCCCAAACCGGTCGCCATATTTTCTGACCAATTTACCTCAGAATTGTGTCTTATATGTAACCCCTGCAGTAAGTGCAAGTACAAAGGCCACGTGTTTAAGAGCAACGATGACATTGGTTTAGTTTCCATTAGGCACAAGACCTTAGTGACCCGTTCTGTGTGGTAAGTATGGTTAACAAAACGGCCGCCAATTTACTTCAGATTTATGTCCTACAACTTGATATGTGACAAGGCCACACGTCAAAGAGCGGCAACGAGGGTGCAAGTCCTAAAAGGCCACACGTCGACAACGAGGCTGCAAGTCCTAAAAGGCCAAACGTCGAAGAGCGAAGACGATGGTGCAAGTCCTAAAAAGCCACACGTCGAAGAGCGAAGACGAGGGTGCAAGTCCTAAAAGGCCACACGTCGAAGAGCGAAGACGAGGGTGCAAGTCCTAAAAGGTCACACGTTGAAGAGCGAAGACGATGGTGCAAGTCCTAAAAGGTCACACGTCGAAGAGCGAAGACGATGGTACAAGTCCTAAAAAGCCATACGACAAAGAACGAAGACGAGGGAGCAAGTCCTAAAAGGCCACACGTCGTCAGCAGTGACGACATTACTTTCATTTCCATTAGGCACAAGACGTTAGTGACCCATTTTGTGTGGTAAATATGGTACACAATCTGTCCGCCATATTTTCTGACCACCTTACATCAGATTTGTGAATAACAACTTGATATGTGACCCCTGCAATAGGGGCAAGTACACAAAGGCCACATATCCACATTGGTTTTATTTTCCATTAGGCACAAGACATTAGTGGCTTTCTGAACATGAAAACCAGGCCCTTTTTTTAACAATTTATCAAGCAGCTAATCTGACTTGGAAATAAAGTTCTGGTACTCTGAATGTGGCCACGGAATAGGAAAAACTTGCTATTCCCCATAGGACCTGTCGTGCCGTGGCATGTCTTATGGCCCAAGAGTTGTGGATGGGTTTCCAGAGATCATCTCAGAGACCACCTAGTAGAACATAGGCTACAGTATCCATGAGGAAGGCAGAGCCGAGGCCTTCTACACCAATACTGAGGAGATTCTGCTCCAATTAGAATTATTATTATTTTTTGGGATAATGTTCTGAGTCTGATTTGGTGGAATACAGGTGGATTGGCATGGGATCAATTAATGTAATAAAACAGTGAAAGAGAGAGCTGTGTACTGTTATATTAAAAGACGCACCAAATATACCAAGCAATACTTTGATACAATTTAGTGCACTTAAAGAGAATCTGTCAGCAGGTTTTGCTACTTCATCTGAGGGCAGCATAATGTAGGCAAAGAGATTCTGAAACTAACCACATTTAACTTATGGCACTTTAACACTGCGTTACTCTCCCCGTTCAGTGGTCCCGTCGAGGATTCCAGCCATACCCCCTTCAAAACGGGATTCAGATGTATGCGCCAACGAGGTCACTGACTATAATGGTGCAGACGGAGTCACCGTGTGATCTGTCGTGCACCATTTTCGGGAGTATACGCTTACCGAAGGTGGACACCGAGACGCAATCTAATATGTCTGGGTGTCCGCCTCCAATAGGCATATAACCCAGAAAATGGTGCACGACAGTCTGCACCATTATAGTTAGTGGCCCGTCAGTGCATATGTTTGAATTCCGTTTTGTGGGTGGTTCGGACGAAATTCCCAACGGGACCACTGGACGGGGAGAGGCACACGCTGTGAAAGCACCCTTAGATTACAGGGTGCAGCCATTCTGACTTTATCTCAGAATTGAGTGTAGTGGAGCTGGGAACAAATTTGTTCAAATCGCAAAGTTGCTTATTTTCATGTGTACTATGATTTATGAAATAAAAATTAAAAGAACAGTTATAATTTACAAAAGGTACACTCAATATTTACCTCGTGGCTAATATCAGTATGCTGCATCATTACTATATGTCTAGTCTGTGTGAGGGCATCCGTAGAGATGGCACCATGAGGGGGATGGTGGTTGTATACAGTACATCTGATAGGGGAGATTGAGAATGTATAGTGGGCTAGGCAACTTTTGGCCCACTGGACAATAATAATAATAATTAATTACTGCATAGACTGTTTTACTATTATTGGCGATCATGTGTATTTCCTGCCATGCTGTTGAATATTTAATGTGAACAGATGTTTTTAAATGAGTTCTCCAATGACCAAGTACATTTTAATTAATAGATCTTGGACTACTGATAAGTTTCACAATTGGATGTGTTAAAAATAATGTTCCTGAGGTGAGATCATCTTTTAATTCTGCCCCTGCTATGTGCTGTGTAATGGATGTGTCTGACCATGCAGGAATATGGACTGATCATACCACATCTCCTGGCCAGGGGAGGAAATACAGGAGAGCACAGGAAAACAACTATGTCCTTTTTTGAGGTAAAACATTGTTTAAAAACAGGAAGGGAAATGTTTTACTTCACAGAAAGAATCAGCTGTGATCCCATGCTGTACTGTCTATATACTCTTTTCTGTCCTCCCCTGCCCAGGAGATGTGATATGATCAGACCATGTCCCTGTATGATCAGACACGGCCAGGGGCGTAACTAGAGTTTGATGGGCCCCGGTGCAAAGTTCAGACCTGGGCCCCCCCTCCACGTACATCGACATTTAGGGTACAGGATAATGACACTGACACTCGGGGTACAGGATAATGATGCTGACACTTGGCTCTTACCCACAGCACCCAGATTTCCCATGATCTGAAATCCCTCTATCAGCACCCAGCTTTCCTATTTTCTGATATCCATCTTTTCCTCGGCACACTACTTCCCCATGCTCTGCTATACATCTTTCCCTCAGCACCCAGCTTTCCCATATCAGAGCATGGGAAAGCTGGGTGCTGAGACATGATGTATAGCAGAGCATGGGAAAGCTGGGTGCTGAGAGATGTATAGCAGAGCATGGGAAAGCTGGGTGCTGAGGGAAAAGAGCCTTTTTCCCTCAGCACAAAACGTTCCCATCCCCTGCTTGTATCTTTGTCCCCCCTTGTATATAGTTCTCCAAATACAATAATGGCACCCACATAGCCTTCCAAATAGTATAAAGGGTCCCACATAACCCTTCATATATTAGAATACACTTCCATAGTCCTCCATGTATTATAATGCATTTCCCATAGTTCTCCATGCATTATAATTCACCCCATAGTACTCAATATATAATACTGCACCACATAGTCCTCCATATATTATAATGCACCCCCATAATCCTCCATGTATAAAGTAGCCCTTCAATTATTATCTTGAATTTCTCATAGTTCTCTATGCATTATATTTCACCCCATAGTTCTCCATGTATTATACTGCACCACATAGGCCTCCATATATTATAATACAGCCCTATAGTCCTCCTTGTATAAAGTAGCCCTCCAATTATTATAATGAATTTCTCATAGTTCTCCATATATTATAATTCACCCCATAGTTCTCCATATATTACACTGCACCACATAGTCCCCAATGTTTTATAATGCACCCCCATAGTCCATGTATAAGGTAGTCTCCATAGTCCTCCATATATTATAATGTAGCCCCCATAGTCCTATATGTATTATAACGCAACCCCATAAAACTTCATATTGCATTATGCAGCCCCATACTCCTCCATGCATAAGTCACCCCTATATTCCATGTATAAGGTGTCCTTAATTTTGTATTATGCAGCCCTCCCAGACCTCCATATATAATAATGCAGCCAGCCTCTCCAGGCCTCCATGTATAATAATGCAGCCAGCCTCCTCAGGCCTCCATGTATAATGTAGCAGCCATCTTCCCCAGGCCTCCATGTATAACAATGCACCCAGCCTCCTCAGGCCTCCATGTATAATATAGCACCCAGTCTCTCCAGACCACCTCCATGTATAACAATGCACCCAGCCTCCTCAGGCCTCCATGTATAATATAGCAGCCAGCCTCTCCAGGCCTCCATGTATAACAATGCACCCAGCCTCCTCAGGCCTCCATGTATAATGCAGTATCTCCAGGCCTCCATGTATAATGCAATATCTCCAGGCCTCCAGGTATAATAATGCAGCCACCCCAGACCTCCATATATAATGCAGCCTCCCCAGACCTCCATGTAAGAAGCAGCATCTACAGGCCTCCATGTATAAAGCAGCCTCTCCAGGCCTCCATATATAATGCAGCCTCCTCAGGCCTCCATGTATAAAGCAGCCTCTCCAGCCCTCCATATATAATGCAGCCTCCTCAGACCTCCATGTATAAAGCAGCCTCTCCAGGCCTCCATATATAATGCAGCCTCCTCAGACCTCCATGTATAAAGCAGCCTCTCCAGGCCTCCATGTATAATAATGCAGCTACCCCAGACCTCCACATATAATGCAGCCTCCTCAGACCTCCATGTGTAAAGCAGCCTCTCCAGGCTTCCATGTACAATAATGCAGCTTCCCCAGAACTGCCTTCCCAAGCCTCTGGCCACCGTTTACTCACTTATATTAAAAAAAAAAAAAAAACAAGTACTCACCTTCTCTCTTCCTTCCACCGCTGCTGTCTTCCCCGCTGCTCGTTCTGCCGGTGCTGCGGTCAGCGTCCTCCTGTCCTGCACTCTGTGCACTCAGCACAGCAGTCGCTCGGGAGTGACGTCATCGCACAGGGGGAGAATGGTGATGCATAGCGCGGCACCGGCCGCGCTATGCTTCATCATTACTGTGCGCGGTGACGGGGGAGACGCCGCAGCCGCTGACACCAGGCAGGGGGCCCCGGTGCCGCCGCTGACATCAGGCAGGGGGGCCCGGTGTCGGCGGCGGCAGCGGGTCAAATAGCGGCCGCGAGGTCTGTGACAGTACAGCGCAGCTCCTCTCACACTGACAGCAGCTGGCTGCTGATCTGCCTGGTGGCCGCCGGGCCCCTAACCTCCCGGGCCCGGTCGCGATCGCGACCGCTGCGACCGCGGTAGTTACGCCACTGGACACGGCCATTACATAGTACATAGCAGGGGCAAATATATTAGATTATCTCAGCACAGGAACATTTTTTTAACACTTCCAATTGTGCAATGCGATTGTGCGTTTTTCTTCTCACATAGCATCCTTATGACATGGGTATGCCATTCACATGCAATGCCTTTTTAACATAAACATTTACATCCTAGTATGTAAATTCTTGCTAGTTTTCAAAAACAATAAAGCAGTCAAATATAAACATAGATAAATAGATATCCTGCAGATAAATAATGCCCCAAATCCCCTACATATTATAAACCTGCACCTTTTAGTGGTTATCATGTGGCACTAAAGGGTGTTTATGTTTAGCCTGGTATAAACATGTTAAATAAATGTCTTTGAAAGCCTCTGGCAGTATCTGAGTAAGGCTGGAATCACACTTGCGAGTGTAAAATCGGACCAAATCTCATGCTAGAAAGTCAGACGATTTCTTCACACATTTCATCAGTGTGCTGTCAGTGTGCAATCAGTTTTTACCCTCAGCAGCTGCTATTCATGTACTGTTATGTACAGGAGCATTTACAGTGTTCTCTGCTACTTGCTAGAAATCTATTGAGAAAAACGAATGTCACTAGGATGGTGTGTGTGCCTTCCCTGTGATATCCGTTTTTTTTTCACGCACCCATAGACTTGGATTGAAGAGACTCGCAAGAAACTCACCAAAACGCAGCATGCTGCGATTTTTTTCTCAGTCCGATTTGGAGTGAGTAATAAATAGCAGATGGGAGCTGCCTCATGGCTTAACATTGGTCCGAGTGCAATGCGAGATTTTCTCGCATAGCACTCGTGCGAGTTAATCGCAAGTATGACTCCAGCCTTAATTAGACACACACCTATATATGTATTTTAATGCACACCTGAAACACACAGCTTCTTTGTGTAGCATCATGGGAATCAACTACTGGGATTTTGCTTTATGAAGATGAAGTAAAGGCAGTGCCATACTGGCACTAGGATGCTGAATCCAAGCAACTTTTGACTTTGCAGACATCAATAAAAATACCTTAAAACATTTTTACTCTCATTATTCTGGAATTTGGAAAATATAAATAATTTTGGTTCCTAATTTACCTAAAACGGGAAAGGTTTATTCTGATTTCATGTCAGATAGTGAGAAAAATATGCATGTGTTTTTTAGATAGTGTATGTAAACTTCTGGTTTCAACTGCATGTGTGGTGCTGTTCACATGTCCGTTTTTTGCCATCAGCATGGATGAAAGGGTTAATACAAGTCTATAGGTCAGTGAAAAAAATGTGCACCACACAGATGACAGTAATGTATAGTCTACGTGCCCTCCGTGTGCTCTACTAGTTTAACATTGAAAGTATAGGAGAAGCTTTGTAATATCTTTTTTTCTTTAGTCATACTGGAAAAACAGGGATTGGGATGACACATCGATGATTGCACACTGTTTGAAAATACTGATGACATCGGTACCTGTTTTTCAAGTACGTGTCTCATACACACATGTGAAGGAGGCCTTAGCTAGCTTTAGAGACAAACACTTTAAAACCATCCCTCCTGGCTTTGCCATACACATGCATACTTGACTGAGGTTTAATTTTTTTTAATTATTGGTGAATACTGTTCTGTGAGAGTGAATTATAGGCTTAACCCCTTCACCCCCGGGGATTTTCCATTTTTGTTGTTTGGTTTTTTTTGCTCCCCTTCTTCCGAGAGCCGTAACATTTTTATTTTTCCATCAATCTTGCCATATGAGGGCTTTTTTTTTGCAGGACTAGTACTTTTAAATGAAACCATAATTCCAAGTGCGGAAAAATTGAAAAAAAAAGTGTGATTTTAGGGTATTTTATTCACCATTTTCACTATATGGTAAAACTGATGTATCGCTATGATGCCTTAGGTCGGTACAAGTTCGTAGACACCAAAGATGTATAGGTTTACTTTTACCTAAGGGGTTAAGAAAAATTCAGAAATTTGTCCAAAATAAGTGGCGCACTTTTCGCACCATTTTCCGTGGCCCATAGCGTTCTCATTTTTCGAGATATGGGGCTCAGTGATGGCTTATTGTTTGCGTCTTGAGCTGACATTGTAATGGTAGCATTTTTGCACAGATACTACGTTTTGATCACCTGTTATTGTATTATGCTTGTCAATAATGCCAAACTGCCCAAAGCTCGCCTGAATAATTTGTCTGGCCCTGAACGGATTGCTGTGAAGGCATACATAAGCGAAAGTTTATGGAAGGGGCATTTCCATCCTTCCCCCTCTCCTGTAACTGCTGGGTTTTTTTGTTGAAAAGAAGGATGGTCGACTCCGTCCCTGCCTCGATTTCCGGGAATTGAATGAAATAACCATTAAAAATACCTATCCACTTACTTAGCCCTGACCTTTATAATCTGCTTACTGGGGCGAAATGGTTTTCTATGCTAGATCTTAGAGGGGCTTAGAATTTAATATGCATCTGGGAGAATGGAAGATGGCATTTTTAAGATCCGAGGGTCTGTTTAAGAATCTTGTGATGCCTTTTGGACTGACTAATGCACCTGTTGTTTTCCAAAACTTTATGAATGATACTTTTCAGATTACATTGAGAAGATTTATTGTGGTTTATCTGGATGATATTTTAATTTTCTCGACTGATTTGGATTTCCATTATGAACATATTCACTCTGTGTTACAAAGACTTAGAGAGAATTCCTTGTTTGCTAAGTTGGAAAAATGTACATTTGCTGTTCAGGAAATCTCATTCCTAGGGTTTATTTTGTCAGCGGTTGGGTTCAAGATGGATCCTGGAAAGATGCAGGCCATAGTTGATTGGGTCCAACCTAGTGACCTTAAACCGTTGCAACATTTCCTGGGGTTTGCCAATTGCTACAGGAAATGTATCAAGGGGTTTTCTCAGATTGTTAAACCTTTGACGGATCTCACACACAAGGGGACGGATCTGAAGGTTTGGTCATCGGAGGCTGTTGGGACCTTTCTAGAGTTGAAAAGATGTTTTATGTTCACGCCAGTTCTCATTGAGCCAGACCTCACGAGGCCGTTCATTGTGGAGGTGGACTCCTCTGAGGTAGGGGTGGGAGCAGTATTGTCTCAGGGTCCTAAAACATTAACCAACTTATGGCCATGTGCTTTTTTCTCAAATAAATTCTCGCCTGCAGTGAAAAATTATGTCAGGAATTGTGAACTGCTTGCTGTTAAACTTACGTTTGAGGAATGGAGGCATTTTTTGGAAGGTGCTGTCCATCAAATCACGGTTATTACTGACCATAAAAATTTCTCATATATTGAATCAGCTAAACAGTTGACTCCTAGACAGGCCAGGTGTTCATTATTTTTCTTGAGATTTCATTTTTCCATCAGGCCAGGGTCTAAGAACGTAAAGGCTGACACTCTATCACGCAGTCTGGATTCTGTATCTCCTCCAGAACCTCCATCCGCCATTCTTCCCCAGGGTATTGTAATTGCCATGTTGTCCTCTGAGTTGGAGGCAGAGATCCGTGATGCTCAGTCGTCGGCTCCTTCCACTATTCCTGAGTCTAATTTATTTGTTCCTGTATACCTGAGGTTGCATTTGTTGCAGAAATTTCATGACTGTGTTAAGTGGTCACCCTGGGGTTACGGCCACCCTGAGGGCTATTTCCAGGATCTTCTGGTGGTCTTCTATGCATAATAACGTGAAGGATTTTGTATTGGCTTGTGAAACGTGCTAAGGTAAGTCGTAATCGGACGACTGGCGAATTGGCTCCATTACCAATTCCTGAAAGACCGTGGACCCATCTGTCCATGGATTTCATTATCGACTTACCTATGTCTAGTGGGAAGACGGTGATTTGGGTAGTAGTTGACCAATTTTGTAAGCAAGCAAACTTTGTTCCTTTATTGGGGTACCCAATTCTGAGACACTTTCCAGATTGTTCAGCAGTCATGTGGTGAGATTGTATGGTATTCCCCTGAATATTGTGTCCAATAGGGGGGTACAATTTATTTCTATATTTTGGAGGGCTTTTTGTAAAAGACTAAGCATTGATTTATCGTTTTCTTTGGCTTATCATCCGGAAACCAACGGGCAGACCAAAAGAACTAATCAGTCATGTCCTCCATTTTCCTGACCCCATCTTGTCTGACTACCCTTCCGTCTATACTATCCGTAAGTAGTGACTGACATCACAGGATGCCTTCTTGCTGAAATATCTTTAATCAAAGTTGCAGAAATGCACTGCACTTTGATTGACGTGTGCAACAAGGGCGGTCCTTTCTGTGCATATTCTTCCTCCTGCGTCTTCTATTGCACACCAAGGGCAGCAATGGCGTTGTGGCGCTATATTTAAATAAGTAAAAGGTGGCATGCAATACTAGTCACAGGAGGAGGAATATACATAGAGGACCTGACCCTCAAAGGCCAGCCCCTGTTGCACCCATCAATCAAAGTAAAGTTCATTGCTGAGATATGCAAATGAGTTGTCATCAGGGGGCAGAGGTTACCAGCGTGCTCGACAAAGCTTGTTACTCGATCGATCGTCGAACATCTGAGTTTGAAAATGCTCGCATTTCCCATTTAGTTGTATTATACTTAGAATTCAAGTTGCATTGGAGTAACCCAATAATTGATAGAGTAACGAGCAGTGGCGAGCACACTCGCCCATCACTAATAGCAATATCTATAATAAGTAGCACTTTGTTGAACCATATGTAGGTGCTGAACTATATATATAATTCAAATAAACCTAATATGCATATAAAGTTGGGATATGCCTAACCCAATGAGACTTTTAACAGAGATTTAGTGGTAGCAGTATCTAAAATGAGCAGCAATGCAATCATGCCAATGCGGTATTATGCTCTATATCACTTATCTTAAACAAACTACTACTGGTATGACATAAACTGCCAGCCCCTGATGACTACAGGCAGTGACAAATAGTCAGACGAAACACATAAGGCTGGGTCCCTGGTACTGTTATGCATCCAAGGTGGCATTGCTATTGTTATGGGGAACATTAATTTCAAAATAGACAAATCTTAAATACAATATGCAGTTCAATCTTACAGCATAGCTGAGATAATTCATAGTTTATTTTCTGCATTGTTTTAGGTATATCACAACCATATGTGTACAGTGCCTACAAGTAGTATTCAACCCCCTGCAGATTTATCTGGTTTACACATTCGGAATTAACTTGGCATTGTGATATTTGGACTGTAGATCAGCCTGGAAATGTGAAATGCACTGCAGCAAAAAAGAATGTTATTTCTTTTTTTTTTATTTTTTTTTTAAATTGTGAAAAGTTTATTCAGAGGGTCATTTATTATTCAACCCCTCAAACCACAAGAATTCTGTTTGGTTCCCCTAAAGTATTAAGAAGTATTTCAGGCACAAAGAACAATGAGCTTCACATGTTTGGATTAATTATCTCTTTTTCCAGCCTTTTCTGACTAATTAAGACCCTCCCCAAACTTGTGAACAGCACTGATACTTGGTCAACATGGGAAAGACAAAGGAGCATTCCAAGGCCATCAGAGACAAGATCGTGGAGGGTCACAAGACTGGCAAGGGGTACAAAACCCTTTCCAAGGAGTTGGGCCTACCTGTCTTCACTGTTGGGAGCATCATCCGGAAGTGGAAGGCTTATGGAACTACTGTTAGCCTTCCACGGCCTGGACAGCCTTTGAAAGTTTCCACCCGTGCCGAGGCCAGGCTTGTCCGAAGAGTCAAGGCTAACCCAAGGACAACAAGGAAGGAGCTCCGGGAAGATCTCATGGCAGTGGGGACATTGGTTTCAGTCAATACCATAAGTAACGTACTCCACCGCAATGGTCTCCGTTCCAGACGAGCCCGTAAGGTACCTTTACTTTCAAAGCGTCATGTCAAGGCTCGTCTACAGTTTGCTCATGATCACTTGGAGGACTCTGAGACAGACTGGTTCAAGGTTCTCTGGTCTGATGAGACCAAGATCGAGATCTTTGGTGCCAACCACACACGTGACGTTTGGAGACTGGATGGCACTGCATACGACCCCAAGAATACCATCCCTACAGTCAAGCATGGTGGTGGCAGCATCATGCTGTGGGGCTGTTTCTCAGCCAAGGGGCCTGGCCATCCGGTCTGCATCCATGGGAAGATGGATAGCACAGCCTACCTGGAGATTTTGGCCAAGAACCTGCGCTCCTCCATCAAGGATCTTAAGATGGGTCGTCATTTCATCTTCCAACAAGACAACGACCCAAAGCACACAGCCAAGAAAACCAAGGCCTGGTTCAAGAGGGAAAAAATCAAGGTGTTGCAGTGGCCTAGTCAGTCTCCTGACCTTAACCCAATTGAAAACTTGTGGAAGGAGCTCAAGATTAAAGTCCACATGAGACACCCAAAGAACCTAGATAACTTGGAGAAGATCTGCATGGAGGAGTGGGCCAAGATAACTCCAGAGACCTGTGCCGGCCTGATCAGGTCTTATAAAAGACGATTATTAGCTGTAATTGCAAACAAGAGTTATTCCACAAAATATTAAACCTAGGGGTTGAATAATAATTGACCCACACTTTTATGTTGAAAATTTATTAAAATTTAACTGAGCAACATAACTTGTTGGTTTGTAAGATTTATGCATCTGTTAATAAATCCTGCTCTTGTTTGAAGTTTGCAGGCTCTAACTTATTTGCATCTTATCAAACCTGCTAAATCTGCAGGGGGTTGAAGACTACTTGTAGGCACTGTATATGACACTTATTTGAATAATACAGTTTAGCTCCTTTATGTGGTTCAACATTTATTATACTTATTGCTGCTCATTGTAGATAACCGGGGATTTCTCAGCAAACAAAATGCCCAAGCCTGTGGATGCCCAGGAAGCAAAAACAATACAATGCCCACTCACTGACTCTCAGACTCACAGAAGCCAGGACGTAGGCAAAAATTATAATTTACACAAGGCAAAAAAGATAATTTACTTCTGTTCCCATCTAAGCAATCTGTCAGCATTACGTTGGGTTCAAGCGCAATCCTCTGTTGACCAGAGACATTTGGAGCAGCCGAATATGAGAGCTGTGTTTTAACACTTGATATCTGCATCCTCCAAGGATAGCGTTTGTAGTTGGGCAGCCAGGGCATTACTGAATCCATGCTGAACACGTTAAGGGCTCACTATAATGTTATGAACATAAACACTCACATACGGATAACGGAAAAGGAGAAGATCTTCTACAAGGAGACAATGCGCCCACACCCAACTGGTTCCTGTACAAATTAGAAAGACCCTAGCCACACAACTAAAAACACAACCTCAGACCTGATTCCTTAAAAGGCCATCAAGGGGTTTCTTACAGCTCCTGAAGGACCAGAGGGGCGGCCGCAACACACTGCCTACAAGGGAAGAGGAAGGTGTGTAATAAGACACATACCCAGAGTGAGAAAGCTAATACATGTTCATATAAGGTGAAAGGAATAGGTTCTGGGCAGGAAAACAAACCGACTCACAGCAGTAGCATAACTGGTGTTTACCCTCAGGTAAACTCCTAAGCTGAAGGGCTGGAACTCCTAGACACAAGTCCATCTAGAGACATAACCAGCAAGGAAGTGCAGTAAAATGGAACATATACAATGGAGAAAAAAAGTATTTAGTCAGCCACCAAAAGTTCTCCCACTTAAAAAGATGAGAGAGGCCTATAATTGACATCATAGGTAGACCACAACTATGAGAGACAAAATGAGAAAACAAATCCAGAAAATCACCTTGTCTGATTTGGCAAGATTTTTTTTGCAAATTGCGGTAGAAAATAAGTATTTAGTCATCTAAGCAAAAAGGCTGTGGGAAAAAAAGGCGCAAATAGGGTCTTACCCGATATAACAATGTGGGGTGAATGTAAAAAGGAACACTCACCTGGTGTGGTTGTGACAGTCACAACCCCTTTGTCAGCATGAAAGTGACGTGGAAGGCAGCAGTCCCGCAAAATGGAGTAAATTTCAGGCAGCAGGAGAAAAGCAGGTTTAATACCGCGCCAAACCACAGGAATGCAGATGAAATTAATAGATCTCTTTTCTTTATTTTCACAGGTCTACGCGTTTCAAGGACATATCCGTCCTCTTCCTCAGGACAAATGCAGAGAATACTATCAGTAGTATTCTCTGCATTTGTCCTGAGGAAGAGGACGGATATGTCCTTGAAACGCGTAGACCTGTGAAAATAAAGAAAAGAGATCTATTAATTTCATCTGCATTCCTGTGGTTTGGCGCGGTATTAAACCTGCTTTTCTCCTGCTGCCTGATATTTAGTCATCTAAAAATATGCAAGATTTCTGGCTCTCACAGACCTGTAACTTCTTCTTTAAGAGGCTTCTCTGTCCTCCACTCATTACCTGTAGTAATGGCACCTGTTTGACCTTGTTATCAGTGTAGAAGTCACCTGTCCACAACCTCAAACAGTCACACTCCAAACTTCACTATGGTGAGGACCAAAGAGCCGTCGAAGGACACCATAAACAAAATTGTAGCCCTGGACCAGGCTGGAGAGAATTAATCTGCAAAAGGCAAGCAGCTTGGTGTGATGAAATCAATTGTGGGAGCAATAATAAGAAAATGGAAGACATACGAGACCACTGATCATCTCCCTCGATCTGGGGGTCCACAAAAGATCTCATCCCGTGGGGTCAAAATGATAAAAAGAACGGTGCACAAAAATCCCAGAACCACACAGGGGGACCTAGTGAATGACCTGCATAGAGCTGGGACCACCGTAACAAAGGCTACCATCAGTAACACACTATGTCACTAGGGACACGGATCCTGCAGTGCCAGACATGTTCCCCTGCTTAAGCCAGTACATGTTCTTGGTCCGTCTGAAGTTTGCTAGAGAGCATTTGGATTAGCCAGAAGAGTATTGGGAGAATGTCATATGGTCTGATGAAGCCAAAATAGAACTGTTTGGTAGAAACACAACTTGTCTTGTTTGGAGGAGACAAAATGCTGAATTGCATCCAAAAAACACCATACCTACTGTGAAGCATGGGGATGGCAACATCATGCTTTGGGGCTGTTTCTCTGCAAAGGGACCAGGACGACTGATCTGTGTATATGAAAGAATGAATGGGGCCATGTATCATGACATTTTGAGTGCAAACCTCCTTCCATCAGCAAGGGCATTGAAGATGAAACGGGGTTGGTCTTTCAGCATGATAATGATCCCAAGCACACCACCAGGGCAACGAAGGAGTGGATTCGTAAGAAGCATATGAAGGTCCTAGAGTGGCCTAGCCAGTCTCCAGATCTCAATCCCATTGAAAACCTTTGGAGGGAGTTGAAAGCCCATTTTGCTTAGCGACAGGCCCAAAACATCACTGCTCTAGAGGAGATCTGCATGGAGGGATGGGCTAACATACCACCAACAGTATGTGCCAACCTTATGAAGACTAACAGAAAACATTTGATGTCTGTCAATGTCAACGAAGGATATATAACAAAATATTGAGATTAACATTTGTTATTGACCAAATACTTATTTTCCACCATAATGTGCAAAAAAATCTTGCCAAATCAGAAAAGGTGACTTTCCTCTCGTGTACAATAATTGCCCCCCCCCCAAGTACCTAGTAGTTTAAATACTCTTCCAACCATCTAGCCATTTTTCCCCCAGCACAGCTGCATCCTCCCCATTGATGTGCAGCCCAACCCCTGCGTAGAGCCTGTAGCCAACAGAAACGTTGACGTAATTCTCCAGAAACTCAAAGGCCTTCATCTTACACCAAGTCCTGAGCCACTTATTCACCTCCCTAATCTCCCGCTGTATGTTTGACATGGCATGTGGTGCAGGCAGTATTTCAGAAAATACTACCTTAGGCCCGTTTCACACGTCAGTGAAAAACACTGACGTTTTTCACTGGCGTGTAAAACACGCACATGTCCCTCCGTGTGCCGTGAATTACGGCACACATGGGTTGTCTAAGTGCAATCCGGGCTCCGTTCTCTGTGGCCCGTGGTTGCACTTAGAGATTAAGGGGTACTTTGCTCACTACGACATCGCAGCTGCGATGTCGGTGGGGTCAAATTAAAAGTGACGCACTTCCGGCATCGCATGCGACATCGTAGTGTGTAAAGGCTCGATGATACGCTTAACGAGCGCAAAAGCGTCGTAATCGTATCATCGCTGCAGCGTCGGCGTAATCCATAATTACGCTGACGCGACAGTCCGATGTTGTTCCTCGCTCCTGCGGCAGCACACATCGCTGTGTGTGAAGCCGCAGGAGCGACGAACATCTCTTACCGGCGTCACTGCGGCTTCCGTAGAATATGCGGAAGGAAGGAGATGGGCGCGATGTTTACATCCCACTCATCTCCGCCCCTCCGCTCCGATTGGCCGCCTGGCGTGTGACGTCGCTATGATGCCGTACGACCCGCCCCCTTAACAAGGAGGCGGGTCGCCGGCCAGAGCGACGGTCGCAGGACAGGTGAGTCCATGTGAAGCTGCTGTAGCGATAATGTTCGCTACGGCAGCTATCACAAGGATATCGCTGCTGCGATGGGGGCGGGGACTATCGCGCTCGGCATCGCAGCATCGGCCTGCGATGTCGCAGCGTGCAAAGTACCCCTAACTCACCTGTGCCCGCTCCCACTCTCCATGGTGCTGAACGCTCCCGCGGTGCAGCATCCGGCCGGCGCTGACCCCCGCAGCAGCTGCTTCCGGGTCGGCTGTGTCGTGCATCATGAATATGCGCGACAGTAATGAGCCGGCTCAGAAGTAGCAAGCTGCACGGGCTGCAGAGGACATCGCTGGACGCCGGGTGAGTAAAAATTATTTTTATTTTAAAAGCACGTTTTTTTCTGGCACATGTTTCACGGACCACACCACTGCGTGGTTCATGGGACATCAGTGATGCCAGAAAAAAATGGACATGTCTCCGTGCGGCAATCACGGACACGCGGGTACGCCGCACGGAGACACGTGCAGTGAAAAATCACTGATGTGTGAGCAGACCCATTCATTATAATGGGTCTGCGTATGTCAGTGATTCTGGTATGTTTAACCCCTTCAGCCCCCAGCCTGTTTTCACCTTAAAGACCCGGCCATTTTTTGCAATTTTGACCAGTGTCACTTTGACAGGTTATAACTCTGGAACACTTCAACGGATCCTGGCGATTCTGAGATTATTTTTTCGTGACATATTGTACTTCATGTCAGTGGTAAATTTAGGCCGATATGTTTTGCGTTTATTTGTGGAAATTTGGCGAAAATTTTGAAAATTTTGCAATTTTCAAAATTTGAAATTTTATGCCCATAAATCTGAGAGATATGTCACACAAAAAAGTTACTAAATAACATTTCCCACATGTCTACTTTACACCAGCGCAATTTTTGAAAAAAAAAAAATTTCCGTTAGGAAGTTAGAAGGGTTCAAAGTTCATCACCAATTTCTCATTTTTCCAACAAAATTTACAAAAAAAATTTTTTAGGTACCACATCACATTTGGAGTGATTTGAGAAACCTAGGCGACAGAAAATACCCAAAAGTGACCCAATTCTAAAATCTGCACCCCTCACTCTGCTCAAAACCACATCCAAGAAGTTTATTAACCCTTTAGGAGCTTCACAGCAACCAAAGCAATGTAGACGAAAAAATGAAAATTTTACTTTTTTAACACAAAAATGTTACTTTAGCCATAAAAATTAGTATTTTCACAAGGGTATCAGGAAAATTGCATCATAAAATGTATCGTGCATTTTCTCCTGAGTACGCAGATACCCCATATGTGGTGGTAATCAAATGTTTGGGCACACAGCAGGACTCGGAAGGCAAGGAGCACCATTTGAATTTTTGAGTGCAAAATTAGCTGCACTCATTAGCGGACGCCATGTCGGGTTTGAAGACTCCCCGAGGTGCCTAAACAATGGAGCTCCCCCATAAGTGACCCCATTTTGGAAACTAGAGCCCTCAAATATTTTTTCTAGATGTTTGATGTGCACTTTGAACCCCTGGGGGCTTCACAGAAGTTTATAACGTTGAGCCGTGAAAAGAAAAAAATTTTTTTTTACCACAAAACTGTTGCTTCAACCAGGTAGCTTTTTTTATCACAAGGGTATCAGGAAAAAATGCACCATAAAATGTATTGTGCATTTTCTCCTGAGTACGCAGATACCCCATATGTGGTGGTAATCAAATGTTTGGGCACACAGCAGGACTCGGAAGGCAAGGAGCACCATTTGAATTTTTGAGTGCAAAATTAGCTGCACTCATTAGCGGACGCCATGTCGGGTTTGAAGACTCCCCGAGGTGCCTAAACAATGGAGCTCCCCCATAAGTGACCGCATTTTGGAAACTAGAGCCCTCAAATATTTTTTCTAGATGTTTGATGTGCACTTTGAACCCCTGGGGGCTTCACAGAAGTTTATAACGTTGAGCCGTGAAAAGAAAAAAAAATTTTTTTACCACAAAACTGTTGCTTCAACCAGGTAGATTTTTTTATCACAAGGGTATCAGGAAAAAATGCACCATAAAATGTATTGTGCATTTTCTCCTGAGTACGCAGATACCCCATATGTGGTGGTAATCAAATGTTTGGGCACACAGCAGGACTCGGAAGGCAAGGAGCACCATTTGAATTTTTGAGTGCAAAATTAGCTGCACTCATTAGCGGACGCCATGTCGGGTTTGAAGACTCCCCGAGGTGCCTAAACAATGGAGCTCCCCCATAAGTGACCCCATTTTGGAAACTAGAGCCCTCAAATATTTTTTCTAGATCTTTGATGTGCACTTTGAACCCCTGGGGGCTTCACAGAAGTTTATAACGTTGAGCCGTGAAAAGAAAAAAAAAATTTTTACCACAAAACTGTTGCTTCAACCAGGTAGCTTTTTTTATCACAAGGGTATCAGGAAAAAATGCACCATAAAATGTATTGTGCATTTTCTCCTGAGTACGCAGATACCCCATATGTGGTGGAAATCAAATGTTTGGGCGCATGGCAGGACTCGGAAGGCAAGGAGCGCCATTTCACAGCAAACTTGGTTGGAATTATTAGCGGACGCCATGTTGCGTTTGGAGACCCCCCTGAAGTGCCTAAACAATGGAGCTCCCCCACAATTGACCCCATTTTGGAAACTAGACCCCTCATGGAATTTATCTAGCTGTTTAGTGAGCACTTTGAACCCCTGGAGGCTTCACAAACGTTTGTAATGTTCAGCCGTGAAAATATTTTATTTTTTTTTTTACCACAAAATTGTTTTTTCAAACAGGTAGCTTTTTTTCCCACAAGGGTATCAGGAAAAAAATGCACCATAAAATGTATTGTGCAATTTCTCCTGAGTACGACGATACCTCATATGTGGTGGAAATCAATTGTTTGGGCGTACGGCGGGGCTCAGAAGAGAAGGAGCGCCATTTCACAGTAAAATTGATTGGAATTATTAGCAGACGCCATGTTTCATTTGGAGACCCCCTGAGGTGCCTAAACAATGGAGCTCCCCCACATGTGATCCCATTTTGGAAACTAGACCCCCCCCATACAAAAAAAATTAGTTTGGCGAAATAAAAAATACAGACATCAGTAAAAAAAAAAAAAAAAAAAATGAGCGCCTGCCACTAAGATCAGTGCCAAATGTGAGAGCAATGCACGAGTCTTGCATCGCATCATCCACTGCAGTCTGGAAGCGAGCAACTGCGCTGGATAATGTGATGCGAGAGGGCGGGGCGGCAGATGAGAAAGGGCGCAGCGGATGGAAGATGGGAAAGGGCGCAGCGGATGGAGGAGCGGCAGAGGATGGGGGGGGAGGTGAGATGGGGATACCTACCTTACAGGATGGATCTAGGCAGCAGGATCACAGCAGACAGAAGAGGCAGCAGATGAAGGAGGCAACAGATCGAGGAGGGTGAGAGGGGGCAGTAGATGGAAAATGGGAGAGAGCAGGCAGCAGATCGGGGAGAGGGGAAGAGTCTGATGGGAGAGAGAGATGGCACATGGAGGAGGGGGGGCCCCCGGGGGGAGGGTGGCTTGCAGCACATGTGGGGGGAGGGTGGCTTGCAGCACATGTAGGGGGAGGGTGGCTTGCAGCACATGTAGGGGGAGGGTGGCTTGCAGCACATGTAGGGGGAGGGTGGCTTGCAGCACATGTGGGGGGAGGGTGGCTTGCAGCACATGTGGGGGGAGGGTGGCTTGCAGCACATGTGCTGCAAGCCAGCCACCCTCCCCCCACATGTGCTGCAAGCCAGCCACCCTCCCCCCACATGTGCTGCAAGCCAGCCACCCTCCCCCCACATGTGCTGCAAGCCACCCTCCCCCCATGTGGGGGGAGGGTGGCTTGCAGCACATGGAGGGATAGGAGGTGTGGCGATGGAGAAGGGGCAGCCGATGAAGGAGGCGGCGGCCGCCGATCGGGAACAGTGGGGGCCGATTCGGGGGCAGCAGCGGCTGAAAAAGGTGGGTGCGATGGCGGCGAGGACAGTGGCGAGCATGGCGGCGGGGACAGCGGTGGATCGGGAGCGTCGGCGGGGACAGCGGTGGATCGGGAGCATGGCGCCGGGGACAGCGGTGGATCGGGAGCGGCGGCGGGGACAGCGGTGGAGCGGGAGCATGGTGCCGGGGACAGCGGTGGATCGGGAGCGGCGGCGGGGACAGCGGTGGATCGGGAGCATGGCGCCGGGGACAGCGGTGGATCGGGAGCATGGCGCCGGGGACAGCGGTGGATCGGGAGCAGCGGCGGGGCGATCGGAGACAGCGGCGGGGACAGCGGTGCATCGGGAGCAGCGGCGGGGACAGCGGTGGAACGGGAGCAGCGGCGGGGCGATCGGAGACAGCGGTGCATCGGGAGCAGCGGCGGGGACAGCGGTGGAGCGGGAGCATGGCGCCGGGGACAGCGGTGGATCAGGAGCGTGGTGCCGGGGACAGCGGTGGATCGGGAGCAGCGGCGGGGCGATCGGAGACAGCGGCGGGGACAGCGGTGGATCGGGAGCAGCGGCGGGGCGATCGGAGACAGCGGCGGGGACAGCGGTGCATCGGGAGCAGCGGCGGGGACAGCGGTGGAGCGCGTGCAGCGGCGGGGCGATTGGAGACAGCGGCGGGGACAGCGGTGCATCAGGAGCAGCGGCGGGGACAGCGGTGGAGCGGGAGCATGGCGCCGGGGACAGCGGTGGAGCGGGAGCATGGCGCCGGGGACAGCGGTGGAGCGGGAGCATGGCGCCGGGGACAGCGGTGGAGGGGGAGCAGCGGCGGGGCGATCGGAGACAGCGGCGGGGACAGCGGTGGATCGGGAGCAGCGGCGGGGCGATCGGGGACAGGGGCGGGCGGCGGGGACAGCAACTTACCGCTCTCCTCGGCTTCCAGGGACGGTCACAGGCCGCAGATCCACATTGATTGGAGAGAGCGGTCACAAGACCGGTCTCTTCAATCAGAGCTGGGGGCGGGTGAAGCATCGATCACCCAGCTCCAGCCAATGGCCAGTGCTACAGCAGCACTGATCAGAGCTGGATTTCAATGTTCCAGCCATTTTCAATGGCTGGAACATTACAGTGGCTGTAATTGGCTGAGCGGCGTTCGTCAGCCAATCACAGCCTCTGTAGGTTCGGGGAGGAGGCACCACCCCTCCTGAGGTCAGGCAGAGGTCCCTTCCTTCCCGAATCTACCGTTTAATTAAACAAATTTCACTCCCCGGGGCTCCGGGACCGCGATTTCGCCATGACGTACTGAGTACGTCATGGGTCGTTTAGCACCATGTCACCATGACGTACTCAGTACGTCAAAGGTCGTTAAGGGGTTAAAAAAAAAGCACAAACGTACCAGAATCACTGACGTGTGAAAGGGGCCTTAAAGGAACCATGCTCGGCCCATAAACTTACCTTTGGACCTAAAATTAACTGATTTTTTTCTATTTTATACCTTTGCATATATTCTCATATGTTTAGTGGTCTGGTTTCCTGGTGCTTTACGAAGCAGTGGGTTTCTCTGGAAACATTCTGATACTTGAATGGCAATATCATTTTTGCAAAGGGTTTCAAAATGTCATTATCCAGCAAATCTTTTCGCTACAGCGCCTAAATTATCTTAATTACCTGGATTTTTTAATTCTAATTGTTATGCACTTGTCCTGGATATCACAGTCTCCACTTCTTTCTCCTATGGCCGCCACCCTGTTTTGTGCTCCACATCAGGTTTTGCTTCACGTTGGATTGTGCACCCTAGGCATCTTAAAGCCCACTGAGACATATCTGTGTGTATAGGATTAAAGGGGGCTTTACATGGTAGCGATATCGCTAGCAATTTCTAGCGATAGCGAGCGTGTAAGTATCCGCCCCCGTCGCGCATGTGAATGTGATCGCTGCCGTAGCGAACATTATCGCTACGCAGCGTCACACATACCTGGTCGGCGGCGGCGCTGTGACTGCCGAACAATCCCTCCTTCAAGGGGGAGGGACGTTCGGCATCACAGCGACATCACCGCAACGTCACTAAGCGGCCGGCCAATGAAAGCGGAGGGGCGGAGCTGAGCATGATGTAAACATCCCGCCCACCTCTTCCTTCTGCATTGGGGCCGGCGGCAGGTAAGGAGACGGTCCTCGCTCATGCGGTGTCACACATAGCGATGTGTGCTGCCGCATGAGTGATGAACCACAACGCTAAACAACCCTTACCGATTTCTGAGTTTGGGACGACCTCTCCATGGTGAACGATTTTCACCATTTTTGAGGTCGCCTAAGGTCGCTGGTAAGTATTACACACTGCGATATTGTTAATGACGCTGGATGTGCGTCACTAACAATGTGACCCCGACGACAAAACATTAACGATATCGTAGCATGTAAAGCCCCCTTTAGACTCTAGAGACCTGTGTTTAGTCTCGTCCATCTTCTGTACTTCTACTTACCTTGGACAGGGCTGCCACTAGGAATTTCAGGGCCCCATACTGGCAAAGGTTCGGGGCCCCCTTGAAGCTCCGCCCCAGCTCCTCCTCCGCCCCAGCTCCGCCTCTGCCCCAGCTCCGCGAATCTTCCACAGTCCCACCGCCACTCTTGGAAAAACTTCACTTCTGCACTACAACCTCACCATTCACACATTAACCCTTTACATTGAACACCGTATCACACACACCGACATCAGATTTTGTTTTGGCCAACAGATTTTTTAAGCCTGCCACCATGACAAGGTAGACTCTTGACAGGGCCCTAGTCTAACTTTTTTTTTTTTCTTTTTAAATCTAACTTCTTTGGTATATATTTATTTTTGGTATATCTATTTTTTTTTCTTTAAGGGAATGTGTCACATACAGTTTTTACAGTAATTGAAACCAAATTGTGATAATGCAGATTTGTGGATTTAGACCTGACAACCCCTTCAAAGGGAATCTGTCACCAGGTTATTAACACCTAATCTGAGCGCAGCATAACATAGGGGAAGAGATCCTGATTCCAGCAATTGTCACTTATTGGGCTGCTTAGTATAGGTTTGATAACATCACTGGTTAATCAGCAGGAGATTATCATTACAGGGCTACTCGTCATGCTGGAGGTAGTCCAGCATCTTCATGAGCTCTGAGCTCTATATAATTGCTAGATCTGCAGCAGATAAAACATTGATTTTATCACAATGAAAGCAAACAGCCCAGTAAGTGACACTGCTGGAATCAGGATATCTGTTTCTACTTTATGCTGCTCTCAGATGGGGGAGCAAAAACCTGCTGACAGATACACTTTAAGGCTCTTTCAGCAGATAGATAGAATCATAGATAGATGGCTAGATAGATAGAATCATAGATAGATAGATGGATATCTGGCGCCCCTGAGGCTTCAGTCACCACAAGGACTGCACCTCACTTAAGGTGCAGTACTCATCCTGGATCCAGAGGAGGTCTGTACCAGTTCCACAACACAAACTCATATAAACAACCAGGTTGCCCTCCCCATTGGGGACCAGGCTAGGGTCGGGTCTTATGGTAGTCACCAAACATGGGGGGCATCCACCCACTAGTGACAGGGAACCGGGGGAGGAGCAGCCACCAGGGGGAGTTAGGAGCTTACACAACAGTTAGGGTGTTCTCCAGCAGTAGAGAACAGGAGCGGGACCGGTGCGGTTCAGGGTACAGAGCCTTAGGGTGGAACAGACTTCACGTTGTATCACCAGAATCTGCAGGACAGGGGGATTGCATGTCCCTCTGACCACCACGAGATCCCGGAGCACAGTGCCACATAGGGTCCCGAGTCGTGATTACAGTCAAGCCCCACAGCGGCCCCGTGTCACCTACACACGGGACAGGAGCTAACACTACACAAACCAGGGTCCCCAAGCAGCTTCAGGCTACAGGGATCCATCTTTAAAGGCGCAAGAAGGAAGAGCCCATCGACCACTGTACTGGTTCTAACCTCCAACGGATCTGGGATCGGCTGGGGCCCATCACGGCTGGAACCACAGCAGCTGATTCAGCCTTTTGATTGCCGTCGGCCCGCGCTTCGGCGCCAAAGGCCACTACTCTCCTCATCATCCTCCCCGGGGCCCCAATCCACCTGTGAGGAGCAGAACCATCCTTGCTGCAACACCATCCGCCCCGAAGGACAGCGACAGCAGCGGCGGCTAATCCCTGGCCATGTACCACAAGTGGCGTCACAAGACTATCATTCTCATCATTCCCCCACCATCATCCAAATCCCCTTTTATTGTACACCTCGAGGCCACGAAGCCGGGCAGGGCCACCTGTGACATCCCCCTGACCCGACATCACCGGCCCGGCGACGAGTAACATTTAACCCCTGCCCCGTCCCAGGCCCAGTCCTGGGGGACCCGATCGCCGACGGCAGGAGCAGCACAGTGATTACAGGGCAGGTGGGAGGGAGCGGAGGTCGGTGGAGGGGGGTTGAATCGGACGACGGGGGGCAACGGAGGTCGGGGGGGAGTGGAAGACAGCAGAGGGGAGCAAATACCTTACCGGATGGCGGCAGATCGGGGTGACCGGCCGTGACATCGATTTTCAGCGTCCATGAACATCTTGAAGAGAGCGGGCACCAACCGCCCCTCCACATCTGATTGGAGGGATAGCGTCACATCGATGCTAGCTCCAATCAGATCAGAGGGGGAGGGAGACACAGAGGTCACCGTGCTCCAGCCAATGGCTGATGATATAGCAAATTTACAAATTAGCCATGTGGACAGAGCCAGAGGTGCTTATCCACAGCACTCTTCAGATTTTCCGGTACGCCGTACCGGCGCGTACCACCGCAAAAAAAGCACTGATGTTACTAGAAGTTAACTCCTTGGGTCTCTGTGTCGCCCAGGGAATGGGGTACTCGGTTCCGGCCAATGTATCACTGGGGAATGTCACATTGGTGGCCGTTGCCCAGGCCCATGCCCTGGGTGCTTTTTAATGGGGAGTATTTACAGGGGAGACTAAAGTCATTTGTGTGACGCCACGTGCGGGTTGCGGTTAGGATTGTGGAACCTCCGTTGCTGGGTTGATTATCCCCAGGACTGGTGGTAATGCCAGCTGTAATGGTAGGCCCTCCGCAGGTAGGGCTGAGCCTGGGATATGTGTGATGGAGTAAAAAGGGAGGCCACAACATGGGTTGTAATTAACAGTCTCTACTCACTCCGGACCCTTGGATGGCTAGTTCAGGTCCCTGTATTGCCAGTGCCAGTTGATGACTCGGTTGTTCTCTCAGTGTGGTTGGGTCCCCGTAGCATGGAGCGTTTGGGGCCCGACTGTCCCTTTCCGGTGGCAGTCTCCTCCGTACAGCGGGCAGTGTGGACCCTGTAGGGAGGTATGTGTCTGAACCCTGATCCTTGCTTTACTGCTGATGCCCCCGGATTTGTGGGTCAGTGAGGTCCGTGAAAGTCCCCTCACTGTGCAGGTATTTGCCAGGCCATGTGAAACTGATGCCTGACCTAGGCCCCTGTGCCCCGTGCACGCTCTGGTCCCAGCGGTACTCGGGTGTACCTGCTCTAGCGACCACTCTCCTGTGCCCCCGGGTCACCATTACACGACCCAGCTCTCAAGCACGTCTGGCCACTTTCACTCACTACTATTGTCTTCCTGCAGTCCCCTCCCATCAGGCTGTCTAGTTCCCTGGTCAGACTCCACCCTCTAGGTTGCCCTCAACCTTGTCTGACTAGGCAGTGCCCCCTTGTGTGGAGTGGTAACTAGGGTTTTAGTGTGTGTGTGGGTGTTTCTGGCACTGGTGTTCCAGGTCCCAGGGGGTAGATTGTGCATCCCTGTGAGGATGCAGTTCCCTGTAGTGCCCTGAGTGGCTCAGGGACAATACATCTCCACAGGTAGCACTATTGTCTGTAGTCCCTGCATAATGTAATTAGTTTAAACAAGGGCTTCTGAAGCATTGTCTTATGCCAGTCCACTCTGTTGATCCACGGCACTGGCGTTCAACTGTATTTAAAGCATCCGGCATTGCAAGTGAAAGAGATTGGGAATGATATTTGTTTTTAAGCGTGATCTGGCTTAGGCTATCTGCGCAAGTTTCGTTTTTTTCTTGCGTTTTGGTTGCGTTTTAAACTGCACCGTCTCAATGACAAAATGCATGCGTTTTGCTTCCCCAAGAAGTCAAAATTTCCATCCGCACGTTGCTTTTTTTTTAGGCAGCGTTTTGTTTGACAAATATTTGTCAAAATCGTTGCGTAAAAAAAAGCAGCATGTCACTTCTTCATTGCGTTTTGGTTGCATTTACCCATTGAAATGAATAAGGTGTGTCAAAATACAACCAAAATGGTTTAGCTGTGCGTTTGCACTGCATTTTGGTTGCATTTTGGATCCATTCTTGTCAACAAAAATGCAGGTCTCCCGGTCTCTCTCTCTCTCTCTGTCGGTCTCGGTCTCTCTCACTCAGTCGGTCTCTCCCTCTCCCCCTCTCTCCTTCATACTCACCGATCACCGACACGGCGCGGCTGTCACATTGCTCCCGCAGGCAATCCTGCTTCTGGAAGTGCCTGCTGCTCATTAGGCTCATCTCGTATTCACTTCACCTGCTCATTAGGCTCATCTCATATTCAATGCTTCCCCCGTCCACCAGCGCCTATGATTGATTGCAGTCAGACACATACCCACACTGCGTGACAGTTGTCAGACTGCAACCAATCACAGCTGCCAGTGGGCGAGTCTATATCATGCAGCACAATAAATAAATAAATAATTTTAAAAAAACGACATGCGGTTAACCCCCTCCCAATTGACAATTGATACCCAGCCAAGATAAAGCCACACAGCTGAGGGTTGGTATTCTCAGGCTAGGGAGGCCTATTGTTTTTAGGTTGCCCCCCAGCCTAAAAATATCAGCCAGCAGCCGCCCAAAATTGCCACATCCATTAGATGCGACAATCCCGGGATCTTACCCAGCTCAACCCTATTACCCTGGTGCGGTGGCAATCGGGGTAATAAGGAGTTAATGGCAGCCCATAGCTGCCACTAAGCCCTAGGTTAATCATGGCAGGTATCTGTGAGGTACCCATTATGATTAATTTGTAAGTGAAAGTAAATAAACACATACACCCAAAAAATCCTTTATTTGGAATAAAAGACAAAAAAATCCTTTCACCACTTTATTAACCCCCAAACATCCTTCCAGGTCCGACGTAATCCACACGAGGTCCCACAACGCTTTCAGCTCTGCTACATCGGAAGCTCACAGCGAGCGGACATAGAGTACGACCGCTCTCTGTGAGCTCCATACAGCAACTGAAGTGAGTCATGCTATCAGTGGGGACTTCACTCAGGTTACCTGCGGCCACAGCTGGAGACCTCCACCTGTGACAGCAAATCACCCAAGTGATTGAAGTGAGCCACGCGATCAGTGGCACATCACTCAGGTGATTTGCGGTCACAAGTGAGTCTTCCACTTGTGACCACAAATCAGGCCACGACACAGAGACTACTGCCTGTGTCGCAGCACTGACGTCAGAGGTTCACCCGAGTTCATGACCGCACACAGAGACAGAACCATGCAATGACAATGAACTCAGGTGAAACTCTGAAGTCACAGCTGTTGGCCCCACACTACTGCCTGTGCCGCGGTACTGACATTAGAGGTTCACCCGAGTTCATTTTCTTCGCATGGCTCTGTCTGCTGTCAGCAGGCTATCTATTCTTTCTGTCTATTTTTTTCTATCTATCCCTTTATCTATCTATGTATTCTAGCTATCTATCAAATCCTATCCTATCATATTTTATTTCTCCTTTAAAAACGCACTGTCCAAAACGCAGCCCAAACACAGGGAAAATGCAGTGAAAACGTATCGAAAACGCATGCGTTTTTACCGCGTTTTGTTTTTTTTTTAAACACAGTGTTTACATTTGTCAAGAGTCTGCCAGAGGGTGCATTTTTGTTGTCAAACCAGAACGCAGCGTGCGGACATAGCCTGTCATCAGGTTTTTGCTACCTCATCTTAGAGCAGCATGATTTAGGCAAAAAGATCCTGAATCGAACAATGTATCACTTAGATTAATGGGTGCAGCCGTTTTGACACAAAGATTTTAGTTTTAGCAAAGAAGCAGAGCTTAAAAACCTGCCCCCACCTACATTGGCCCTAGGGCTAGGGGGGCCCCAGCTTTCCTTGTTCCAAAAGATACGTCTAATGGTGAAGTTTGGGCCACCTGCTTAACCCTAGCTCCTGAGTAGCCCTGGTCTATACCCCCTCTCTCCCACCCCCGCGGAGGGTCGGGACAGGAGTGGTTAATCCCACACAAATAGACAGACAGGGAAAGAACAAAACTCAAACTCACTGCACACACACAACAAGACAATACGTGCTCAGGAGGAAAGGAAGAATCAGGGAAGAAATAACAAACAATGAGGATATTTCCACAACACTCCAAATAACACACATGAGATCACCAGAACTAGATCACCACAGCACAAGGACTGGTATTCGCAAGTGGAGCTGTAATTGCCATGGAGGAACAGGCTCCACCATCTTCCAAAGTGCAGAAGAAGCAGTGATAGGCTTCCAGTAACCTGTGACTAGGGCTTGGATTCAGCCGGTTCTCCCCGGTTCGGTGGAACCGATTGTTAAAATAGCAGCAGTTCTTTTGCCGGGAAACAGGCAGGCAATTGCCCCCTGGGCTGCTCTCCCAGCTGCTGTATTGGGCTGGCCACCTGCTGCATAATATCATTATAACACACATGGATTAGCACAATGAATTGTGCGCGGCTGCGTCTCCTGTACTGTGATGTGGCCGGGCACACTGACACATTACAGGCACAGACAGCGCTGATCGACCGCATAGTACAGGAGACACGGCCACGCGCAATTCACAGTGCGCAGCCATGTGTGTTATAATGGCTTCCTGCAGCACGCGCTGCCTTCATTCAGCCGAAGAGCATCAAACAAACGTTGCAGCTACATCCCAGTGACTAGAAGGACTTGCCTGGGTAGTGGACGTGACTGGCTTTATTAGTGGGTGTGGCCATAGTTCCTCCCGTCCACTATATTCATGCAGGTTTCAACCCCCCTCTCCCCCTGCGCCTTCCCTGCACCCATTCATTTGGGGGTCTTACCTCAGACCCCCACTTCTATTATAAACAACTCCAGGACCACGTGAAGTTTCTTTCCGGCATCAAATGTGTTGGCTGAGGCTCCGCCCCTTCTGATCACATGGGAATGACATCAGCACAGGTCCTTTAGCTTGTGGGATTTACCATCAAACAAGTCTGTGGGCCGCACAGGAGACAAGAGAAGAAGTGTCCCCGAATCATCAACAGTAAAAGCCCCCCAGTATGTCCGTATGTATATAGGATTGTGTCTGTCTATGTGTATGATTATATGTATGTGAATGTTTTCAAATAGGTATACGCTTCTATGTGAATATATCTGTGTATATGTATACGGCTGTACGCTGTGTGCAGATGTCTGTGTGTGTATATGTATACAGCTGTACGCTGTGTGAAGGTGTCTGTGTGTATATGTTTGTGTATACGGCTGTACTCTGTGTGTAGGTGTTTATATGTATGTGTATAGAGCTGTACGCTGTGTGTAGGTGTGTATATATATATGTGTATACAGCTGTACGCTGTATGTAGGTGTCTATATACAGTGCCTACAAGTAGTATTCAACCCCCTGCAGATTTAGCAGGTTTACACATTCGGAATTAACTTGGCATTGTGACATTTGGACTGTAGATCAGCCTGGAAGTGTGAAATGCACTGCAGCAAAAAAGAATGTTATTTCTTTTTTATTTTTATTTTTTAAATTGAGAAAAGTTTATTCAGAGGGTCATTTATTATTCAACCCCTCAAACCATAAGAATTCTGTTTGGTTCCCCTAAAGTATTAAGAAGTATTTCAGGCACAAAGAACAATGAGCTTCACATGTTTGGATTAATTATCTCTTTTTCCAGCCTTTTCTGACTAATTAAGACCCTCCCCAAACTTGTGAACAGCACTCATACATGGTCAACATGGGAAAGACAAAGGAGCATTCCAAGGCCATCAGAGACAAGATCGTGGAGGGTCACAAGGCTGGCAAGGGGTACAAAACCCTTCCCAAGGAGTTGGGCCTACCTATCTCCACTGTTAGGAGCATCATCTGGAAGTGGAAGGCTTATGGAACTACTGTTAGCCTTCCACGGCCTGGACAGCCTTTGAAAGTTTCCTCCCGTGCCGAGGCCAGGCTTGTCCGAAGAGTCAAGGCTAACCCAAGGACAACAAGGAAGGAGCTCCGGGAAGATCTCTTGGCAGTGGGGACATTGGTTTCAGTCAATACCATAAGTAACGTACTCCACCGCAATGGTCTCCGTTCCAGAGGAGCCCGTAAGGTACCTTTACTTTCAAAGCATCATGTCAAGGCTCATCTACAGTTTGCTCATGATCACTTGGAGGACTCTGAGACAGACTGGTTCAAGGGTTTCTGGTCTGATGAGACCAAGATCGAGATCTTTGGTGCCAACCACACACGTGACGTTTGGAGACTGGATGGCACTGCATACGACCCCAAGAATACCATCCCTACAGTCAAGCATGGTGGTGGCAGCATCATGCTGTGGGGCTGTTTCTCAGCCAAGGGGCCTGGCCATCTGGTCCGCATCCATGGGAAGATGGATAGCACAGCCTACCTGGAGATTTTGGCCAAGAACCTGCGCTCCTCCATCAAGGATCTTAAGATGGGTCGTCATTTCATCTTCCAACAAGACAACGACCCAAAGCACACAGCCAAGAAAACCAAGGCCTGGTTCAAGAGGGAAAAAATCAAGGTGTTGCAGTGGCCTAGTCAGTCTCCTGACCTTAACCCAATTGAAAACTTGTGGAAGGAGCTCAAGATTAAAGTCCACATGAGACACCCAAAGAACCTAGATAACTTGGAGAAGATCTGCATGGAGGAGTGGGCCAAGATAACTCCAGAGACATGTGCCGGCCTGATCAGGTCTTATAAAAGACGATTATTAGCTGTAATTGCAAACAAGAGTTATTCCACAAAATATTAAACCTAGGGGTTGAATAATAATTGACCCACACTTTTATGTTGAAAATTTATTAAAATTTAACTGAGCAACATAACTTGTTGGTTTGTAAGATTTATGCATCTGTTAATAAATCCTGCTCTTGTTTGAAGTTTGCAGGCTCTAACTTATTTGCATCTTATCAAACCTGCTAAATCTGCAGGGGGTTGAAGACTACTTGTAGGCACTGTATATGACACTTATTTGAATAATACAGTTTAGCTCCTTTATGTGGTTCAACATTTATTATACTTATTGCTGCTCATTGTAGATAACCGGGGATTTCTCAGCAAACAAAATGCCCAAGCCTGTGGATGCCCAGGAAGCAAAAACAATACAATGCCCACTCACTGACTCTCAGACTCACAGAAGCCGGTCTGCATACCTACCTACAGTCAAGCATGGTGGTGGCAGCATCATGCTGTGGGGCTGTTTCTCAGCCAAGGGGCCTGGCCATCCGGTCTGCATCCATGGGAAGATGGATAGCACAGCCTACCTGGAGATTTTGGCCAAGAACCTCCGCTCCTCCATCAAGGATCTTAAGATGGGTCGTCATTTCATCTTCCAACAAGACAACGACCCAAAGCACACAGCCAAGAAAACCAAGGCCTGATTCAAGAGGGAAAAAAATCAAGGTGTTGCAGTGGCCTAGTCAGTCTCCTGACCTTAACCCAATTGAAAACTTGTGGAAGGAGCTCAAGATTAAAGTCCACATGAGACACCCAAAGAACCTAGATAACTTGGAGAAGATCTGCATGGAGGAGTGGGCCAAGATAACTCCAGAGACCTGTGCTGGCCTGATCGGGTCTTATAAAAGACGATTATTAGCTGTAATTGCAAACAAGTGTTATTCCACAAAATATTAAACCTAGGGGTTGAATAATAATTGACCCACACTTTTATGTTGAAAATTTAATAAAATTTAACTGAGCAACATAACTTGTTGGTTTGTAAGATTTATGCATCTGTTAATAAATCCTGCTCTTGTTTGAAGATTGCAGGCTCTAACTTATTTGCATCTTATCAAACCTGCTAAATCTGCAGGGGGTTGAATACTACTTGTAGGCACTGTATGTGTATGGCTGTATGCTGTGTATAGGTGTCTGAGTGTATATGTATGTGTATACGGCTGTACGCTGCATGTAGGTGTCTGTGTATATGTATGTGTATATGGCTGTAGGCTGTGTGTAGGTGTCTGTGTGCATATGTATGTGTATACAGCTGTATGCTGTGTGCAGGTGTCTATACGGCTGTATGCTGTGTGTAGGTGTCTGTGTGTATATATATGTGTATACGGCTGTACGCTGTGTGTAGGTGTTTGTGTATACGGCTGTACGCTGCGTGTAGGTGTCTATATGTATATGAATGTGTACATGGCTGTACGCTGTGTATAGGTGTCTGTGTATATGTGTGTGTGTATATGTCTGTATACTGTGTGTGCACGTCTATGCCGTGTGGGAGTACATGTGTGTATATGTGTTCACATCTCTGTACTGTATGTCTACAGTCCGTCTTCTGGGGCTGTGTATGTTTGTAAGATGCCGGTATGTAAGGCTGCGTGCCCACCATCAGTGTTAACAGCGTTTTTGATTCAGAGTGTTTTCGCTGCATAGTATAGTGGATGGAATTTCTAGAAATCTTATGCCCACAGTGCGTGTGCGGCTCACAGTGAAAACTGACCCGTGGTGCAGCTTGAGTAGCCCTGGCATGTCAATTTACTGCTATGTAGCCACAAGTGTCTCCACAGAGAGAACAGAAGAGACAGACCACAGCGGCCCGAAACCTGACTGTGGGCACAGGCTGTTGTGGTCCCTGCGGAGAGCACTCGCGGCCCCGCAGGAGAGGATATGCTGTGTCCAGGCCACGGCTGTTGTGAATACATTTGGACTAGGTTTCAGGTTGGGGCTCCCTCTTGTGGTCAGTGCTGGTAGTGAAGTTTGATTGCTCAATAGAAACCAGACCGCTGGAGATGATTGGCAATCAGGTTCTTCTGACTGGGCCTATATAACTGAGTAGTGTTCTCTTGTTCCTGGCCAGTGCTCAATGTTGTCTCCTGTGTGCTAAGAACATTCTGAAGCTAGCCCTTCCTTCTGTGTCTACCAGAACTCCTTTCAGATAAGTTGGTCCTTGTACCTCCGCTGGTGGCTTCCACCTTTTTGTTGTTTTTCTGTTTAGGTACTAAGGCATATTCCTGTTTTACCTGTGTGGAGTTCTGGGTGGAGTTGGATCATTCCCTGCTGGGAATTGTCTGTGTACCTTGCTCCATATTCTGCTATGTATTTTGTTTTGTCATGCTTGGTACACTAAGGCTTATTCCTATTTTGCCTGTCTGGAGTTCTGGGTGGAGTTCGATCATTCCCTGCTGGGAATGTCTGTGTACCTTGCTCCATATTCTGCTATGTATTTTGTTGTGTCATGCTTGGTACTAATTTCAGTCTCTCCACTATATTAGTCTTTTGTTTGGATGCCAGTAACACCAGAGTACTGATATAGTGGGGGAGAGTCCATGTGGGCTCAGTATTTTTCCATATCAAGCGTGTTGGTTCTTTTTCTAGGGTATTGCACAGCTGCAGACAGTTCTCTTTTCTGTCCTTTCCTATTTAGATAGTTTGGGCCTCATCTTTGCTGAATCTGTTTTCTACCTGTGTATTGTGTTTTCCTACATCACCGTAATCTTTATATGTGGGGGGCTATCTATATCTTTGGGGACTGCCCCGAGGCAGATTAGCCTTTCCTGTATTTCTCTCTGTAGGAATAATTAGTGCTCCGTCTGTTTCGAGGCGACCAGGTCATCGTAGGCATGTCCGACGGCTACTTCTAGTTGTGTGTTAGTGGTAAGTCTGCAGTTTGCTGAGATTCCAACAACTTTGGTACATTCTGGGTTTCCTAGTTTTGGACTTTTTTCTGATCCTCCTTGGTCACTGAATCATAACACACGGCATGTCCAGACCGTGGGCACGTTGCCTTATAGTGTATCGTGGTGTATGTGTAACACATTTGTATCTTTAGGGCACAACACTAAATCTATACGGGTGAGTGCCCATCATCAGGCGTCTTCACATCTGGATGCAGCATACTTTCTCTGGTGGAGACGCTAGTCTCCTGAGCGGGAGATCGCGCTGTCGGTGCACGCCATCAGGGTGACTTTCAGCGGATTTTCGCTGTATTCTCCGGCTCACAGCACTAGCATCGCTGTTAGAATAAATTGACATGCTGAGGATAGGAAAGCAGCGCCACAGGTCAGTTTATGGAGCGTCTAAAAGAAGTCAAAGGGGCCGGAGATTTTTATAAATCCCATCCACTGTGCCTGTACTGTACAACGCAGCATTTTGGTCACAATGAAAACACTGTCCAAAACGTTTCTGACACTGATTGTGGGTACACAATTTAATTTGTCTTTCCATGTTTATGAAAAGAAGTGAAATTAACCCCTGCACTGTGATGTAGCTATGTCATCACCTTATCTCCTCCTTCACGTGTCTTTGTATCTGGTACGTGATGTATGTTTTTTTCCCTGTTACCACATGTACCCATTATAAGCTATGGTGCTACTCGCATGTCCGTGTGTTTACACAGTCCGTGTGTGATTCTTATGGAGACATCTGTTTTTTTTCCAGCAGCACAGATGACAAGGGCCAATAGAAGTCTTTGGGGCCATGAAAAACACGTACAGCACACAGATGGCATCAGTGTACAGCCCGTGTGCCATCCGTGTTCCGTACGATTTTAACAATGAAAATATAGGAGAAGCTTTGTAATTGTTGTACATGTAGTTAGCTGGACTATGGTACTGTATCTATGTAGTAAGTATGGTTTTGCTCCTATAGCTACATAGTAAGCTCAGGTGTGGTACCATATTTAAGCAGTAAGCTTACTTCTGGTACTATGCAGTACCAGTACTATGAGTATAAAGTAAGCTTGTTCTGTTCCCGTAACTATGTAGGAGGCTTGGTTCTGTTGCTGTTTCTATGTAGGAGACTGAGTAAGTATGATTTTGTACCTGTATGGATACAGTAAGCTCGGTTCTGTTCCCGTAGCTATATAGCAAGCTTGATTCTGCTCTTGTAACTCTGTAGTAAGCTCAGTTCTGCTCAAATTTCTCTGTAGTAAGCTCGGTTCTGCTCCCATATCTCTGTAGTAAGCTCGGTTCTGCTCCCATATCTCTATAGTAAGCTCGGTTCTGCTCCCATACCTCTGTAGTAAGCTCAGTTCTGCTCCCATATCTCTGTAGTAAGCTCGGTTCTGATCTCGTATCTCTGTAGTAAGCTCAGTTCTGCTCCCATATTTCTGTAGTAAGCTCAGTTCTGCTCCCATATCTCTGTAGTAAGCTCAGTTCTGCTCCCATATGTCTGTAGTAAGCTCGGTTCTGATCTCGTATCTCTGTAGTAAGCTCAGTTCTGCTCCTATATCGCTGTAGTAAGCTCAGTTCTGCTCCCATATCTCTGCAGTAAGCTCAGTTCTGCTCCCATATCTCTGCAGTATGCTTGGTTCTGCTCCCATATCTCTGCAGTAAGCTTGGTTCTGCTCCCATACCTCTATAGTAAGTTCCTTTCAGTTCCCATATCTATGTAGTCATCCTGGTTTTGTAGCAAGATTTATGTAAGTAGTAAGCGCGGTTCTGTTCCAAATTATATATGTACCAGTCTGTTCATAAAGCCTGTTACCACTTCTGCTTTAATGTAGAGGCAAGAGATAAACAGACCAAAAGTGGGCCGCTGCAACTTGAGGGCCACTGCCTTATGATTGCCCCCCAGGCTAAAATGTGCCATCCAGCCCCTGGCCGCGGCCCACGCAAAGTCTGCTCTGCGGCGTCTACGCTCTTCACTCACTCATCCCTGCAAACAGCGCGGTTGTGATGGCAGAGATCAGTGAGGAGCAGCACGGGTGGTAATTTGAATTTTGGGAGGAGCTATTGGCTGCAGCAGGGACGCGCTGTGACAGTGACACCCACCAGCGCTAACTTCTTAAACAGCAGCTTTACAGTGAAAATACATGCAGCTTTCACACACGGGTCAGGAGAGTCGCCAGCCAGAACATTCCAATGTCGCTCCAATTTTTAACAGCCGTCAGACTGCACCCTTATTCATATATGTTTGATGAATAGGTGTGTCTTGAAATGGGTGTGGCTTAAAATGGGTGTGGTTTTAACAATGGGTAGGGCTTCCCTACACACAAACACAGAACCTGTAGTCAAAAATTTGAATCCCAATCCCACCCCTGCCTGTTACCCTAGCAGTAATCCACAGGCAAGCAGAAATTAACTCCTGATAGACTGACTGATCACTTGGAAGCACACAACTGGTGAACCCGAGTCTGACTGCAACTAAAAAGCACCAGTTGGCATGTCAGCCTCTGCTTTGTGAACAGGGCGAGAAGTCGTCATGACTAGTGTTGAGCCACCCCCCTAGTGTTCGAGTTCAGTTCGGTTCGTCGAACGGCGGCTTCGAACCCCATTGAAAACAATGGCAGTCAAACACAAACACATACAAACACATTATACATGTACACATACAGTTAATAAACATTGCCATTACACTTACAGGTCCCTGCGACACGTCCTGCACTCTGTCACCCGCCGCTTTTCCTTCCGATCATCGCTGTGCCCTCCCGGTAACCAGCACTGATGATAGGACCTTCCGTGACGTCGTCACAGCATGTGACCAGTCATGTGTGTATTATCTCATTGGCTACAGACTGGTCACATGGCTAGACGTCATGCTAGGTCCTGTCAGTGCATCTCTCCGGTACGCGTTGCTCGTTTGAGCATCTCCGTGTACCGGCGAGATGCTTGGGCACATGCTTGGCTCCCCGTTCCTGCATGTGGGCGCTCTTTACAGAGTCAGCCCACATGCAAGGACTGGATGCCACAGCCGGTGAATAATGGAGATCACCATTGCTATAGTAACCCGCCTGTCAGATTACTATTTCAACGGTGGCATCAGTGATGTCACCGCTTACAACCTGAAGCCTCTGCTCACTCACTGAGTGATTAGACTGCACGGGAATAGCAGCGTCTTCCTCCCATGCAGTGCTGTCTGATGTAGCAGAGCTGCATGGGTTGAAGGAGAAAGAAGACAGAAGACCAAGATCGTGGAGGGGTGAGAGGGAGTAATAAACATGGAGTCTCTAAGTGTGTCTGTGTATTTATTTCGATTAAAGTATTTTTTCTCTGTGTGGTGTCTTTTTTTTAACCCTTTATTGGAGATTTTTAATGGCCGGGTCAAACTTGCCTGACATTAAGAATATCTGGCTTAATACTAGCTAGCAAAACAAAGCTAGTATTAACCCATTACCCAGCGAGCCACCCGTCACCAGGGCAGCTGGAAGAGTTGGATACAGCGTCAGATGATGGCGCTTCTATGAAAGCGCCATTTTCTGGGGTGGCTGCGGACTGCAATTCGCAGCAGAGGGGCCCAGAAAGCTCGGGTCAACCTGTGCTGCGGATTCCAATCCCCAGCTGCCTAGTTGTACCTGGCTGGACACAAAAATGGGGCGAAGCCCATGTCGTTTTTTTTTTATTATTTCATGAAATTCATGAAATAATTAAAAAAAGGGCTTCCCTATATTTTAAGTTCCCAGCCGGGTACAAATAGACAGCTTGGGGTTGGGGGCAGCTGTACCTGCCTGCTGTACCCGGCTAGCATACAAAAATATCGCGAAGCCCACGTCATTTTTTTGGTGGGCAAAAAACTCCTGTATACAGTCCTGGATGGAGTATGCTGAGCCTTGTAGTTCTGCAGCTGCTGTCTGCTCTCCTGCATACACTAGTGAATGAAGCATGCTGAGCCTTGTAGTTTTGCAGCTGCTGTCTGCTATTCTGCATACACCAGTGAATAGAGCATACTGAGCCTTGTAGTTCTGCTCCCCCTGTCTCTCCCTCCAGCATACAGTTCTGGATGCAGAATGCTGAGCCTTGTAGTTCTGCAGCTGCTGTCTGCTCTCCTGCTTACACTAGTGGATGAAGTATGCTGAGCCTTGCAGTTCTGCTCACCCTGCCTCTCCCTCCAGCTGTCCTGGATGGAGGATGCTGAGCCTTGTAGTTCTGCAGCTGCTGTCTGCTCTCCTCCATACAGACAGACAGCAGACAGCAGCTGCAAAACTACAAGGCTCAGCATACTCCATCCAGGACTGTATGCAGGAGTTTTTTGCCCCCCAAAAAATTACGTGGGCTTCGCCATGTTTTTGTATGCTAGCCAGGTAAAGCAGGCAGCTACGGGCTGCCCCCAACCCCCAGCTGCCTATTTGTACCCGGCTGTTAACTAAAAATATAGGGAAGCCCTTTTTTTTAAATTATTTCATGAATTTCATGAAATAATTAAAAAAAAAAAAAATGATGTGGGCTTCGCCCAATTTTTGTGTCCAGCCAGGTACAACTAGGCAACTGGGGAATTGAATCCGCAGCTCAGGGTGCCCAAGCTTTCTGGGCACCCCTGCTGCAAATTGCAGTCCGCAGCCGCCCCAGAAAATGTCGCTTTCATAGAAGCGTCATCTTCTGGCACTGTATCCAACTCTTCCAGTTGCCCTGGTGACGGGTGGCTCGCTGGGTAATAATGGGGTTAGGGCTAGCTGTATATTGTCAACTGGCCCTAAGCCCGAAATTCATGGTGTCACGCCAATATTAGACATGGCCACCATGAATTTCTATTACAGATAAAAAAAAACACAACACACAGAAAAATATTTTTATTAGAAATAAAACACAACACAATTAGTGACTCCATCTTTATTGAAATAAAGAACCCCCCTCCGCAGTAATCCTGGGTCAAGGGTCCCGTGCCGTCTAATCCGGATCCAATATCATCAGATCGGTTTGCTGGAAGGCAAAGCGATCAGATGATGTGTCAGGTTCAAGAGCCTGAATCACATGACACAGCAGCTGATTGTATAAACGGCTTTTATACAATCAGCTGATGCATCAGTGCAAAAAGAAAAAATACACACTTCTGTGCAGACTCCTGGCTGACAGCAGCAGCTGATAGTTTAGCTGGCCGGGCGGTAAAAAGCCGGCCTCGCCGCTCGACTTATAGTGTCAGCTCATTCCGTCAGGTGACCGCATCAGCTGGTCATCGCCAGAAAAGAAAGAGAGAAAAGAGAGAGAGAAAAGAGAAGACAGGAGAGAGAGAAGAGAGGAGAGAGAGAGACGAGAGAGAGGAGAGAGGAGAGGGAGAGAAGAGAGAGAAGAGAGAAGAGGAGAAAAGAGAGAGAGAAGAGAGAGAGAAGAGAGAGAGGAGAGAGAGGAGAAAGCAATGCAGCCTCATTCCGTGAACTGCTCCGATTTTAGAGGTGTGTCCCGCGGCTCACAGCTGATGTCCGGCTCCTCCCCTCAGTGCATAATTAAATTAAATTATAATTATAAATAAATAATAATTATAATTAAAAATAAATTAAACTAAATTCTTTACCGGAACGGCCGGGACTCAAACTCGTGAACTAATTCTGCTTAGGCAGTAGCTCTACCCATTGAGCCACTGCCTCTAATAAAAAGCATAGGAAGATTTGGTAATCTTGACCTCTGCATTGCAGTAGAGAGATATCACACGCAGGCATTACCTGGGTGAAGTCTCCAGTGACAGCATGGCTCACGTCAGTTGCTGCGTGGAGCTGATGTGACGCCCTGGGCAAGCCAAGGGTCACAGGTCACAACACCACCACACCCTACACCCCAGTTAGGAACATCAAGGCTAACCTAAAATCCTTGTTGCCTTCCTCCAGGGGCTGGTGTCCACACCAGGGGGTGGGCCAGGCGGTTGGCTCCGCCCACCGAGGAGTGCACAGCCCTGGAGGCGGGAAAACCAGGCAGTCAAGTGAGGGAAGTGAAAGTGAGAGGAAGGAGATGAGTTTAGGAGGAGGAAGTAGAAGGAGGTGAAGTTTAGCTCAGGCAGAGCTTGAGTAAGGAAGTGGTAAAGGAGGACAGTAAGAGTGGCGACAGAAAGTAACATTTAAGCAAGCCTGAAGTTGGTCCGGGTGTGTGCCCCGGACTGAGACAGCAAGGTCAGCAGACGGCGGTGACAGTCTGCAGGGGGACTGCTCGGAGGTTGCTGGAAGGACCGCGGACGGGTGGTGATCCGGCGGTCTGGAGCAGTATACGAAGAACAGTCAGCACCAGGGCAGGGGCCTTTCGGATCCCGGCAAGGCTAGGAGTCGCCATAATTTGCCAAATCTGTCAGTGAAGGGGACGTCGGTCTCCTAACAACCAAGTCCCGATTGAAGGCAACAGTCCAACCGTAACGGAGAGACACCGCCACCGCCAGGGCACCAGTTTCTCAGGGCCAGCGCCTGCGGGCAGAGTAGGGCTCCTCCGGCCCATATCCAAGCCGGGGAGCGGTTTACCGGTGGGAACCCATCGCAAGCATCATCATCTTAGGTGCAGGAAAAAGGGACCCTCACCGTCACCTACTGGGGAAAGCAAGTGCAGCCGTCCGTGGGAACCGTCTTTCCAGCCGTGTGTTTTACCGAGAACTGTGTCATCGTCTCAGGCTGAGTGAGTACCACAGTGCCGCAAGGCACAGAGCTGCCCCCGCGCCCCTGCACCCCACCGAGCCCTGCATCACCCACTTCATCACTGGGCCCCGGGACAACCAACCCCCTACCCACGGAGGGGAGGACTAACATCTAGCTGCTCCATACCATCACTCCCGGGATCCCCATACAGAGCAGCGGTGGTGTCAACAAATCACCACAACCGTGGGTGGCGTCATGGACAATAAACAATCCCCACACCCAAACCCCTTTCACTCACGGGCGAGGAGCGCCGCTCGAGTCCCCGGGATCCGGCCCATCGCTCGTGCCACCGAGCAGCGGCTGGCCGCAGCAGCCGCGGCAGCCGGACCCGAGCAGCAGTGGGAGAGTGCGGCGTCCGCTCCTCCGCCCGCGACAACTTGGCGTCACGAACAGGATCTTACCGCTCTGCCGTTGGGTAGAGGTGCGCCTTGTGACCGCCGGAGGTATCCGGCTGAAAAATTTCAGAAGTCGCCATCTTTGGCGCGAAAAGTTCCCGCTCGAGCATCTTCTCGAGTAGCAGAGGCGCGAAGGCCAAAACTCCGCCCCAGTAGAGGAGGGGCCGGAAAGAAGCTAAGGGGGACGCAATGGCGGCTAGCTGCATGTGAACGCAGCTATAAAAGCAGGGACGCCAGGACTCTGCGGACATCTTGTTCCTGGGAGAAGCCGCCAGCAGCATGTGGATGCCATCCCGCAACACCGTAGCCCCCGCGCCTGGAACCGCGGCGTGGGTGGAGATCCGGACCGCGCAGCTCTACCAACGGCTGCAGGTTAAGATGCAGCTCCTCATGGAGGAGTGGGAGACCGACATGGCGGATGTTATAGCAACCGTGCGGAGACGCGAGGAGGAGGCGGAGGAAGGGAGGGTGAGTGACCTACGCCCCGATGCCCTTGAAGGGCCGGTCATCGCGGCTGCGGGACCCGGTCCAAGCCCTCTCCCCCCGCTGCCTCCCTCGCCACCCGTCTCGAAAGCTGTGACCCCGCCACTAGGCCTGCTACCACCGCAACCGGTAGCAATACCCAGCATCCCCGCCCAGGTGGGCCGACCTGTAGCCGGAGCCCGTAGTCGACCGGAGGTGCTGCCCTGGAAGGCTCCGAAAATCGAACCGGAGGCGTCTTCCGAGAAAGTCCCCGAGCCGGAGCCGATGACCCACTCCGTGCCGAAGGCCCAACTGCGGAAAGCCCCTGTGCCCATCCCCCACACCTCGGCTGAGGTTGCGCCGGGTTGCCGATGCAAGGCAGCGTCTAAGGCCACGTCACCGCGGGACCTGTCGCCCAGAGTACCAGCAGTGGGCAATATCCAACAGGTCTTGCGGGGCCCGACCCGTGCGCCGGAGCTCGCAGCAGCGCCGTACTGGGACAGGGAGCCGGTACCGTTGGGCCTGGAGATCGGTGAGAGGGAGAGGAAGAAAGCGGAGCTGGTGGCCCGTGCAATCCGGGAGAAAGAGAGTCTCCGTCAAGCAACGTTCCATGTCCGGGGACCGCTGTACGAAGTGCAGGTGAGGCGGTTTGATGTCCACCGGGGCTATGGGTTTATCTATGAAGCGGGCCTGGAGGCCGAAGTGTTTATAGCCCGGCGGGATGTGAATGCCCACCTGCCTGAGGAGCATCCCGGCCGTAACCTGATGCCGGGCGACATCGTGCAGTATACCCGGCACTGTGGGGAGAGGGGGTGGTTCGCGCTGGACGCTAAGCTAAGGGGCAGCCAGGAGTCCCGTGTGAGCGCCGCGCCCCCTCCCTCAGATGAAGCTGACGACTTGGAGTAGGGCAGCGGAGCACCGTTGTCCAGTCCCCGTTGGGACCACCACTGTGTTTGTTTTGAAAGTTTTACAGAATGATAAGCAAAAATGGAACCGAAGCTTCATCTGATTAACCGTGATTGAGAAAACCGGCCGTTGCCGGCACCGTTGTCCCCGTGGGGACCGTTCAAAAATGTTGCATAAGGAACTCCTTATGGACAAGCCCGTGAACTTGCAGGGCAACCACAGACGCTAGTGGCTTGTAAATAAGTTGTTTTACCGTTACCGTTTCCGCAGTTGCTGCCTCCGGAGAGGCAGGTTGGAGGGAGGGCCCTCAGCAGAGCAGGCTGGGGCCCAGCCACCACAGGAACCGGTGGCTACCCTCTGGAGGGGAAGGACAGATCCCGCTCGGGTAACTTGTGCTGGGCTGGGTCAAGGGGTGCTGCCTGGGCTTTAGGGGCAGCATCAGGGCCAAGTTGCTTGGGTGGGAGAGAGCGGAGACCGTAACCGTAAACCGTTAGCAACGTTTAAGTACCGAACCTCCCGATGTGGGATGATGTTATAATTTATATTATGTTTACCGTTTTACCTTTTATATATTTACAGAAAATAAAACCGGTGTTGGACGGGCAGCCCGCGGACGGTCTACATTTTGCTAAGGGGGAATGTGACGCCCTGGGCAAGCCAGGGGTCACAGGTCACAACACCACCACACCCTACACCCCAGTTAGGAACATCAAGGCTAACCTAAAATCCTTGTTGCCTTCCTCCAGGGGCTGGTGTCCACACCAAGGGGTGGGCCAGGCGGTTGGCTCCGCCCACCGAGGAGTTCACAGCCCTGGAGGCGGGAAAACCAGGCAGTCAAGTGAGGGAAGTGAAAGTGAGAGGAAGGAGATGAGTTTAGGAGGAGGAAGTAGAAGGAGGTGAAGTTTAGCTCAGGCAGAGCTTGAGTAAGGAAGTGGTAAAGGAGGACAGTAAGAGTGGCGACAGAAAGTAACATTTAAGCAAGCCTGAAGTTGGTCCGGGTGTGTGCCCCGGACTGAGACAGCAAGGTCAGCAGACGGCGGTGATAGTCTGCAGGGGGACTGCTCGGAGGTTGCTGGAAGGACCGTGGACGGGTGGTGACCCGGCGGTCTGGAGCAGTATACGAAGAACAGTCAGCACCAGGGCAGGGGCCTTTCGGATCCCGGCAAGGCTAGGAGTCACCATAATTTGCCAAATCCGTCAGTGAAGGGGACGTCGGTCTCCTAACAACCAAGTCCCGATTGAAGGCAACAGTCCAACCGTAACGGAGAGACACCGCCACCGCCAGGGCACCAGTTTCTCAGGGCCAGCGCCTGCGGGCAGAGTAGGGCTCCTCCGGCCCATATCCAAGCCGGGGAGCGGGTTACCGGTGGGAACCCATCGCAACCATCATCATCTTAGGTGCAGGAAAAAGGGAACGTCACCGTCACCTACTGGGGAAAGCAAGTGCAGCCGTCCGTGGGAACCGTCTTTCCAGCCGTGTGTTTTACCGAGAACTGTGTCATCGTCTCAGGCTGAGTGAGTACCACAGTGCCGCAAGGCACAGAGCTGCCCCCGCGCCCCTGCACCCCACCGAGGCCTGCATCACCCACTTCATCACTGGGCCCCGGGACAACCAACCCCCTACCCACGGAGGGGAGGACTAACATCTAGCTGCTCCATACCATCACTCCCGGGATCCCCATACAGAGCAGCGGTGGTGTCAACAAATCACCACAACCGTGGGTGGCGTCACAGACAATAAACAATCCCCACACCCAAACCCCTTTCACTCACGGGCGAGGAGCGCCGCTCGAGTCCCCGGGATCCGGCCCATCGCTCGAGCCACCGAGCAGCGGCTGTCCGCAGCAGCCGCGGCAGCCGGACCCGAGCAGCAGTGGGAGAGCGCGGCGTCCCCTCCTCCGCCCGCGACACTGACACAGAGTGCTCGTGTTGTACGGTGCTTCCTGTCAGCTTCATGTAGCAGAGCTGAAAGTGTTGTGTGGATTACTTCGGACCTGGATTGTTGTTTGGGGATTAATAAAGAGGTAAATGAGGGGTTTTTTTTGTCTTTTATTCCAAATAAAGGATTTTTCGTTGTGTGTGTTTATTTACTTTCACTTATACGTTAATCATGGAAGGTATCTCGGGGAGACGCCTGCCATGATTAACCCCTTATTACCCCGATTGCCACCGAACCAGGGCAATTCGGGATGAGCTGGGTAGAGTCCCGGGACTGTCGAATCTAATGGATGCGGCAATTCCGGGTGGCTGCTGGCTGATATTGTTAGGGTGGTGGGCTCCCCATAACGTGGCGCTCCCCATCCTGGCAATACCAGCCTTAAGCCGTGTGGCTTTATCTTGGCTGGTATCAAAATTAGGGGGAACCACAGGTTTGTTTTTTTTTTAATTATTTATTTATTTATTTTTCTGCACGATATAGACACGCCCACCGGCGGCTGTGATTGGTTGCAAAGAGACAGCTATCACTCGTCGTGGGGGCGTGTCTGACTGCAACCAATCATGGGCGCCGGTGAGCGGGAAAAGCAGGGAATACCAGATTGAATATTGAGCGGCAGCCATTTACAAAAGAGGAAAAGCCACCGTAGCTTTGTGACAGCCGTGCAGCGCCGCGCCCATGATTGGTGAGTAGGAAAGAGAGAGGTATTGTGCTGGGTACGCAGGACGCATGCAGATACGCAACGTGCGCACATAGCCTTACTGTGAAAAGCCACGCTTTTGGTGATCGAACCGTTCTCGAATGGTAACTCGAACTGCCGAACTTGAAGCAAATCGTTCGAGTTCGTCGAACGACTCGAACACCGCCCAAAATCACTCGAATTTGAAATTGGCGAACGGTTCGAATCGAACATCGCTCATCTCTAGTCATGACACCTGGTGAGTTTAGAGCTGAACACCGTGTGACAAATAAGAGAAAATGGACCCCACAATTTGTTATGCAATTTATCCCAAACGTGATGATACCTCATATGTGGTCAAAAATTGTTGTGTTGGCACATGGCAGGGAAAGGAAAAAGTGGTATTTGATTTTTGGAGCGTGAATTTGGCTGGTATAGATTATGAATGTGTGACGCCCCTGGACTATTCGAGTCGTCACAGGGTACGGCACAAACTGCCCTTCCCGTGCAGTATTCAAATTCCTCATGGTTTTGGGTCCCCATCTTGCAGTATTAACTCCAACAGCAAATCAAATCCTAGATACACCCTGCACCACACCCACCAGGCACACCAGTGGACGGCTTAAGTGGAATAGGGTCGCCCACCTAGGGGTCAGGTAGGGGAGGTGAGGAGTGTAGAAGAGAAGTGGGAAGAGAGAAATGTGGTAGCCCTCGAGCAGAGAGGAGCTCAGAGGAAGCTGGGAGTACTGGCTCCCAGGGGAATCTGACTAGGTTGCAGACGGTGGTATGGTCCTAGAGGAGTCAGACCTCGGGTCGCAGGGGATTGAGGCTAGGTGCCTGGGACCTGTCAAAGAGGAAGGTTAGCAGCCTGGTCCCATCACCGGTTCGGGACCAAAGGCACGGCATGGTACACGGACCCTAGGTCGGGGAGAAGCTTCAGGCAACCCGGCAATTAACCTGCGGAGAACAGAGCCTTTATGGGCTGTTTCCACTAGCTCCAAAATCGGGGCACTAGCGCAACGAGGGGGATAGGGCCTTCCAAATAAGCAGCCCACTGAAATCCCAAGCATGAGCCCTGAGAGCAGGCTCCCTCACTTAGCCACAGTGGGGAGCGGGGCCCGGCAAGTTTCAAGCTACCGGGCCACTACGGAGAATCTAAACTTTGTGCTAGGAGGCAGGTCACGGATCACCAGGCAGCACTGCAGGGGATGGGACCCAGACGAGCTCCCCTTTGAGAGGCAGCAGCACCCAGAGACTTGGTTTACCCGGTTGTCAGCGTCTGCTTATTTGCTGAGTGAGTGACCTCCAACTTCACGGCACCCCGTAGCATCATCCAGAGTCCTGGGGCCTGTCCTACCTGTGGAGGGCAACGACACCTTGCTGCTCCACTTCATCACCCTCCTTTCACTTTAGAGTGTGGCCCCTAAGTCACGAACGGACACCACCCCCGGATCCGAGCGGTTCGATACGCTGCTGGGGTGGCACAAATGCCATGCCACATTTGCAAAGCCCCATTTATATTTTTGTTTTGTTTCACTGCTTTTACACACTAAAAACAATATTTTAAAAAAATGTATTTGTTTTTGCATTACTGTGTTCTAAGAGCTGTACCATTTTTTTTTTTTTGCCAAAGCCTTATTAGGTTTATTTATTTTTTTGCAGTATAATTTGGCTTTTTCATTTATACCGTTTTTCTTCAACACTTACTGTAATTTGTGTATTGCTATTTATTGAATTTGTGTATCAGTATGATGAAAAAGCTACATTTTTGGAGTGTTTTATTTTTATTTTTTTTTCTGTTGTTCACTGTGTGAAAAAAATAACATGACAGTTTTCTAGACAGATGCAGCAATACCAATTATGTTTACTTTGTTTTTGCTTTTACACAAGAGCTGTGTTTTTAGTCACGAAACAGCTTTTGTGATTTTTGTGCTTTTTTTATGGGGGGGTGTTAAATTTTCATTTTATTCATTTTACTTAACTGTTTCACTTAGTCCAACTGTGGGACATTAATATATTTTTTACTTTGATCACTGGTTTCATACACTGCAGTGCTTGTGTACTATAGTGGATGAGATCTGTCAGTTCTGCAATGACACAGCCTATAAACCCTGTGTGCCGCCCCCATGACAGCCGACGGGCTGCTCGGAGCTGGATCCGCAGTGACTCGAGGGGTCTCCGGATCCAAGGCGGGGTCGCGCGGCTACCTCGGAAATAAAAAGGGGGAAATGTGTTTTGGGTGGTGAATGGGATAATGTTCGTGACGCCACCCACGGTGCATGGTAATGTGAGAGACCACCGCTGCTGTTGGGGAGCTCAGTGACGATGTTGAAGCAGCAGGATGTTTAACCCCTCCTTTGGTAGGGGCTCGGTGTCCGGGGCCCGGTGATGGATGGAGTGGGGAACCCGTCGGGGGTGAAGGGATATCGGGTACTCACACAGTCCAAAGTCACTGACGCTGACACCAGGTAAACCAAACTCTTGAATGCTCTGTTTCTCTTGGTTGAGCACGCTGGGTCCGTGCCCATTTGGTGTTGCTGGTTGGTCTGAAGCCTTGTCCCTTGGCACTGTATGTAACTTGCTGGATCTCTTTTGCCTAAGACTACTCGGGTCCCGCTCACCTGCGTGGCAAGCAAGGTGAGCCTGCTCTCAGGGTTCACGCTTGGGATTTTCTGGATGATTTTGGGAAGTCCTATCCCCCTCGTTGCGCTACTATCCCAATTCTGGAGCGGCAGGGGAACGGTTCCTGAAGACTCCGTTCCCGTCGGGTGAATTACTGGGCTGTGTGAAGCTACTTCCCAGCCTAGGGTCCGCGTACCCTGTCGTGCCCTGGCCCCTGCCCGGTTGTAGCACAAGGCAGCCGGCCTGCTCTCTGTAGCAGCACCGTACCCCCTGTCACTAACCCCTGCGACCGGGGTTCCAGCTCCTTCTGGCCAAGCCAACGTGGGACCTGGGATGGGTACAGGAGCCCAGCTCCACAGCGTGACCTGCACTGTCACCGCTGTCTCTCTGCTCAACTCTACTCAACTCAACTACTGACATCTCTGCCCTCCCTCTTCCATCCCCCCATCTGGGTGGCCCTATTCCCCTCAGGCTGCCCAATTGGTGGTTGGTGGATGTGGTACAGAGTGTTCCTCAGGATTTATGTACACCTGTTGGTAGCAACACCAAATTGACAGGAACTGTAACCAAGGACGAGCAGGTACCATGCAGAAGGGCAGATTGCATGCCACCCTTGTGATGACCTAATAGGCCAGGGTGTCATACCTGCTTAAAGGAGTATCTAACAAGTGCCATAGCAATTATCGACATCCACGGAGTGCCAATAGTGTTGATTCTTGAGTACTTTCCACTTTTTGAAAGGAACCTGTCAGGTGCAATATGCACCCAGAACCACGAGCAGTTCTGGATGCATATTGCTAATCCCTGCCTAACCATCCCTGTATGTAGTAGCATAGCTAAAGAGATCTTTAGAAAAAGTATTTCTAAAGATGTTTTATCGTATGCTAATTAGCGCGGGGACTAGTCCCAAGGGCATTGCTTCCCTTGCTAGTTGGCCCCATTAGCATGCTACCACGCCCCTGTGGGTGTGCTAACATGCTAATGAATGTGCAGTGTCAGAGGATGAACTCACTCCCCTCTCCGCTGCCATCGCCCCCCGACGCTGAATTTCAGCTCAGTGCGCATGATCCCAGACTTTCAGTCATGTGCACTACTTTAGTTTGAACCCGGGACGCCGTGCACCCTTTTTCATAGTGCGCATGACCAGAACTCCAGGGTCATGCGCACTAAGCCGAAATCCAGTGTCGGGCGGTGATGGCAGCAGAGAGGTGAGTGATGCTGCGCATTCATTAGCATGTTAGCACACCCACATTGGGCTGACTAGCAAGGGAAGCAACGCCCTTGGGACAAGTCCCCGTGCTCATTAGCATCTGATAAAAGATTTATAGAAATACTTTTTCTAAAGATCTCTTTATCTATGCTAGTGTATACAGGGATTGTTAGGCAGGAATTAGCAATATGCACCCAGAACTGCATGTGGTTCTGGGTGCATATTGCACCTGACAGGTTCCCTTTAACCACTTACACGCCATGAAAAAACAGCACTGAGGAATAAAGCCCCTTAACGGCTGACAAGAAAGTCATATCGATGGGTGTTAAGGTGTTAAGAAGATTGCAGGGAATTAGGCTGTAATTTTTAAAGGAAAAGCCTCAAAGGTAGTATTTTTCTGAATACTGACTGTACCACGTTTCAAACCAGAGAGGCAGTGGGAGATTAGATAGGTGAATAAGTAGGTCAGGAATTGGTGTAGGAAGGAGGGCTTTGGGTTTCTCGAGAAATGGGTTGACTGATCTGTTGCTTACAGACTCTATGCTAGGAATGGGCTGCGCCTCAATATGGAGGTTGCAGCTGGGGGAAATAATAGCTAGAAGGTTGGAGGAATGCAGGGAAGGGACTAGGGAGGGAGCAATAACTGTACAACAGGGGAAGAAAGTATAGATAGTGAACTGGGCCCAAGTAATGAAAGTGGGGGTGGCATTGAAGACGGGTTTAGAACAGTAAATGCTCTAATAAGGAATAGAGGTACAGAGACAGAGAAATACATAAACTGCATGTACACTAATGCTAAAAGCATCACCAATAAGATTGAGGAATTAGAATATTGTTAGAAGAAAATTATGATACTGTTGGGATAACGGAAACAAGATTGGATGACAGCTGTTACTTTCCAGGACAACATTCTGTTCAGGAATGACCATACAAATAAGCGAGAGCAGTTGTTTATATGTGAAATCGTCCCTAACACCCATCCTACATGATAATATATATGAAGCCAAAGAAAATGTCGAGCCCCTGTGGATGGAGAAAAGGAGAGGGAGAAATGATAATAAATACTGATAGAGGTTTGGTATCAGTCTTCAAGTATAATGGAAGCAGCAGAAAATATCCTCAGAAAGCAAATGGATGAGGCAGCAAATCATGGAGAAGTTATTATGGGGAACATCAACTAGCCTGGTAGAAATTGGGACACAGAAACCTGCAAGTTCAGTAAAGTAAACAGATTTTTGACAACAATGAAAGACAATTACCACAACTAGTTTAGGACTAAACAAGAGAGAAGGCACATCTAGACCTAATTGTAACTAATAAGCTAGACAGAATGTTAAGGTGAACTCTTAATCAGAGATCACTAGTTGCCTACTGCCTGGCCGAATTGATATGGGCCAAGTGCATGCATAAAAGAATTCACACCAGACACAGTCGGATATGTAATCTTTTCTTGGTCACAGTAGAAAAGGCACCAAACAGACTGAGGAGACTCATGCGTCCTCTTGATATAGGCTAGGGGCGTACACAAGTTCAGATATGCCCATTTAGTGGGACAGTTCATGGGCTAGCGAATGGGGAGATCCGTGTTGCTGTTGATGGGCAGGTTTGACTCCAGTGGATGAAACCATGACGATGGGAGGGACGTCATCTGGTGCATCCATGCTGATGGTTTGGTCTGTGATGTCTTGTAGCTTGACCAGGGGTCTTCCCTTATATGGAGGTCTTCTTTCATCTGGACATTCCTTGCATTCCAAGCAAGGTGTGGACAACAGGAAATGGTGGCCATCCCTATATCTGTGTCATGCATATGATCTGAAACCTGAATTATGTAAGGCAAATCGATATATTTCCCACAATCCCTTATCAAAAGGTCAATTAAGTATTTGATGTAAAGGTCCTCCTCAACAAGAATATCAAATGTACTGGTTGGGGGGGTCATTTGAGTTACAGTGATCACATTTTAATACCTTTTTACATTTTTGTAATATGCCTGAAGAAGGAGCCTGTGTGCTCTGAAAGCTTGCTAATATGATTTTTCTGGTTAGCCTATAAAGGTATCACTCCTAAAATACTTTTGTCATTCTTGGGACATAGTATTTCAATTAATACCTTTTCACAAATTCTTTAGTAAGATACTATAGGGGCTATAAGGAAACGAGACTTAAGGAAGGCATATTTCCAACTGCTAAAAGATGATTGTTTTGAAGTGTGGATGGAAGAAGGAAAGGAGTTATCCAGCGCTGCTGTGTGGGACAAGAGGACAATCAATTGAAGATAAAAGTGTGATTGATTGCTCTACTCGTTTCGGAGTATTAAAACTCCTTCTTCATGTCCATCAGTGATTTTGGTTCCTGAAGAAGGAGTTTTAATACTCCAAAATGCGTAGAACAATAAATCACACTTTTATCTTCAATTGATCATCTTCTTGTCCCACATGGCAGAGCGGGATAATCGCTTTTCTTCTTCTTTCCACACATCGATCTATCAACGGGGTCTGTAGCAACCATTGTGGTTTGATTTATGCCCCTACAGTAGTTGTGACTTACACAACTACCCCAGGTGAGTGATTCCCTGAAATCAGTTTATTCTGGTATCCCCAGGATAAAACCCTATTTGTGCCTTTTTGTCTATTCCAGCAACTATAAAATATGATTTTAACGCCATAGTCTGGGGCTGTCCTTGAAAATAGAAGTACACAAAGTAAATGTGAGACTTTTACTAGCAACTTGAATAGGACCTGTGCACAATATACAGTACAGACCAAAAGTTTGGACACACCTTCTCATCTCTAGAACAACTATTAAGAGGAGACTAGGCCTTCATGGTAAAATAGCTGCTAGGAAACCAATGTTAAGGACAGGCAACAAGCAGAAAAGACTTGTTTGGGCTAAAGAACACAAGGAATGGACATTAGACCAGTGGAAATCTGTGCCTTGGTCTGATGAGTCCAAATTTGAGATCTTTGGATCCAACCACCGTGTCTTTGTAGAAAATGTAAACAGATGTACTCTACATGACATGCCTGGTTCCCACCGTGAAGCATGGAGGAGGAGGTGTGATGGTGTGGGGGTGCTTTGCTGATGACACTGTTGGGGATTTATTCAAAATTGAAGGCATACAGAACCAGCATGCCTACCACAGCATCTTGCAGCGGCATGCTATTCCATCGGTTTGCGTTTAGTTGGACCGTCATTTATTTTTCAACAGGACAATGACCCCAAACACACCTCCAGGCTGTGTAAGGGCTATTTGACTGAGAAGGAGAGTGATGGGGTGCTACGCCAGATGACCTGACTTCCATAGTCACCAGACCTGAACTCAATCGAGATGGTTTGGGGTGAGCTGGACCGCAGAGTGAAGGCAAAAGTACCAACAAATGCTAAGCATCTTTGGGAACTCCTTTAAGACTGTTGGAAAACCATTTCCGGTGACTACCTCTTGAAGCTCATCAAGAAAATGCCAAGAGTGTGCAAAGTAATAATGAAAGCAAAAGGTAGCTACTTTGAAGAACCTAGAATACAAGACATATTTTCAGTTGTTTCACACTTTTTTAAGTATTTCATTCCACATGTTTTAATCCATAGTTTTGATGCCTTCAATGTGAATCTACAATTTTCAGAGTCTTGAAAATAAAGAAAACTCTTTGAATGAGAAGGTGTGTCCACACGTTTGGTCTGTACTGTATATCCTCTGGGAATAAACAATCTGTAAATAGGAGGACACCAATATGGCTAAATAGAGCTATAAGGGGTGAAATAAATTACAAACAGAAAGCAATTATCAAATTAAAGCAAGTGATGAGGCATGAAAGAATTATGGAGAAAAAAAAATATTATGTAAAAAAACAAATCAGGGCTGCAGAGCTTGAGACAGAAAGTCTCATTGCCAAGGAAAGCAAAAATAATCAAAATATATTTTTAAACCACATAAACATATGCTGTAGAGGCGTGGCTGAGGCAAGACCTGAGGGACCAAGAAGCTGCTTGATGGTGGGGTTGCGATGGACTGCAGACGACAGAGCTGAGAGGCTACTTGTAGATGGGGATGAAAGACAGCGAGCGTTGTCATCTCCGGGATATGTAAAGCACTCCCACCCCGTACATGTGTGCTTGCAGGGCACGATTTCTGGCACAGTGACATGACATAAAAGTTCAAGAAGGGCCTGGATGCCTTTCTTGAAAAATATATTATTAAAGGTTATGAGCACTAGATTTTGTGATGGGACATTGATCCAGGGAACTAGTCTGATTTGCCATTTGTGGCGTCGGAAATTAAATTTTCCCTAATATGGAGCTTAATGTATGCCCCATTGCCCATGGGGGTTTTGCCTTTCCCTGGATCAACTTGTTAGGCTATAAGTTGACCTCAGTGGACTTATGTCTACCTTCAACCTAAAAAAGCTATGAAACTATGATTATATCAAAATTACAAAGTCCATTTACAGCCCCATTTCCAAAAAATTTGGGACACTCTAAAATGTAAAAAAAAAAAAAAAAAAAGAAATTATTTGGAAAGCTATATTTTATTTAAAACGGAATATAGAACACATCACAATTTGAAAGACTTTTTTCCTTTTCATTTGAAAAAAAGTTGGGACATGGCTAACAAAAAACTGGAAAAGTAACCGGCACTAATTAGTGATGGGCAAACCCGGACTGTAAAATCCGGTATCCGTGCAGGATACCTAGTATCCGTGCACCGTCCCTGTTTCAGAGTTCTCAGGGAACTTTGTGTAACTATCAAGATTCAACCATCCGAATAATTAAAAAAATAAAGGAAAAACAAAGAAAATAGAGATAAGCAGGAGCGTTATACTTACCGAGTCTTCGCATGGCCGTAACACTACTTTCGGGGCCGCTCATTACCCTCATGCATATTCACTGCTTCCCCACCCACCGTCAGTTCTGGGGTCTGTAATTGGATTTAAGATGGGATGCTTGCTTGCTGCAATATATTTAATCAAAGTTGCAGAAAAGCACTGCACTTTGATTGATGTGTGCATCGTGTGTGAGCCTTTGTGGTTGCATGTCTCCTTTTCTTTTATTTAAATATCGATTCTTCAAATTACCAAAATAATTATGTCTTCATTAAAATGGCGCCGGAGTCCGCGTATGCGCGTACCATGATCATAAGTGGCATCAGAGCGTGCACAGATTTTTTTATTTTATTTTTTAGATCTGTGCACGCGCCCCTACCACTCATAGTCTTCTCAGCATTGTCTTCAAAATGATAAACAACAAGACGAGGGGGAGCCAGCACTTCTTGAGAATGGCATGCAAACAATTAAAAGTGAAAATTCACATATTATTTCAACTGTACTATAATGCAAAATGAGATTTGTAGCAAATAATTGATCAATTTTTGAGCCACCCCTGCCGCGTCTCAGCAAATCACGGTAGGGAGGTCCTACTCTATATTTAATATTTACATTGTGCCATGCGGCCTCCTAAATTCATTAAAAGCAGAACCATATTGAAGCAACACATATACCTGTAACATTTCAGAAACCGCTTACATGTTTTCAAAGGAAAAGGCGTGTGTGGCGTTCGCTGCACATGCTGGGACCTGGATTGCCTTCATTCGCAGTTGCCTTTCCTTGAAAACATGGAAGCGGAGGCTATTCTCAAGCAGTGCTTGCTCCCCCTCTTTTTGTTGTTCAATAAAATGGTGAATGAGATCACGGTAAGCACATGCACGAACTATGGCACCATTTTAATGAAGATATCCTTACTGTGGCGATGAGCACGTGCCACCAACAGCCACAATGGTGGTGTGGGGCAAAAATGAAATAAAGAAAAGGGGGAATGCAATACAAGACGCAGGAGGAGGAATATACACAGAGGACCCAACCCACAAAGGCTCGCCTCCGATGCGCACATCAATCAAAGTGCAGTGCATTTCTGAAACTTTGATTAAAGATATTTCACAACCAAGTATTCCATCTTTCAATAAAAGGTATGCTTAGATACAACATCCTAGTATCAGTATGGCACTGCCTTTACTTCAAATAGCAAAATCCTGGTGGTTAGTTTCCTTTAAGGTTCTCTGGCTTCACAAATTGCATATGAAAAATCCACATTGCGTATTTGTGTAGAAGACAGTTATTGCAACTACCCCTTCTCACAGATGTAAATGTACTTTCTCAATACTTTCAAAGTTCAAGCATGTGGGGGTCTCTTCACGGCATTCCCACCAAATTGATGCTAAGCCTAATGCGGGCGTCACACGAGACGATCTATCGTGCGATGCATCGTTGGGGTCACGTTTTTTGTGACGCACATCCGGCATCGTTTGCGACGTTGTTTCGTGTGACACCTCCGAGCGATGCTGAATCAGTCACAAATCGTGAGTCGTGTACACGTCGCTTATTTTTTAAAAATCGTTTATTTTTCATGGTGCCGGTTGTTCATCATACCCGGGGCAGCACACATTGCTCCGTGTGACACCCCGGGAACGATGAACACAGCTTACCTACGTCCCGCGGCACCCGCCGGCTATGCGGAAGGAAGGTGGGCAGGATGTTTACGTCCCGCTCATCTCCGCCCCTCTGCTTCTATTGGCCGGCGGCTGTGTGACGTCGCTGTGACACCAAACGTCCCTCCCTCTTCAGGAAGACGGTGTTCGCCTCCCACAGCAAGGTCGCTCAGCAAGTAAGTACGTGTGATGGCGGTTTAACAACTTTGTGCGACACGGGCAGCGATTTGCCCGTGACGCACAAAAGACAGGGGCGGGTACGATCGCTCGTGCAATTGCACGATAGATCGTACTGTGTGACGCCCACATAAGAGTCATTTTGTTTTGCTAAAATAAATTCAAGTTGGCTAATGGAAAACTGCAAAATGGTCTGACTATTGCAAATCTCATCTACGCAAAAGAAAAAAAATAACATAAAGAAACAGCCAGGAACAGCAAATAATCTTAATTTACAGGTCGTAAAACAGGTCGGTGCCTAATGCAACTGCCAGAAGGAACAAAAAGTCTGAGGTTACAGATAATAAAATTGTACAGCATGAAATGCAATACTTGATAATTCCTCATTACAGCTTCAGAAGTGGATGATTATTTAACCAAACTGCACAGTAACAGAAGTCTGAAAAAGTTTGGAAGCTGGCATCAAAATGAAAACTTCAGCAAGACACAATCAGGAGATAATCTCTACCAGGGGAAAAATAACAGTTTGTAGTGTTCGGGCAAACTTGGCAACTACCTAGTCAGACAGCACCTGAACCGAGTCCTGTGAATATGTGATAAATGCCAAACACGAAAAAAAACCTTAATATTGGTTTCACACAGAGTCTTTTTGAGAAATAAAGCTAATGCAGTTTTTGAGGCAATTATTTGGGCTAAGGCCAGAAGTAGATTCAGCAGAAAGGAGAAACATAAATCTTTCCATTCCCTTTGAATCCACTTCTGTCTTTGACTCCCAAAAATTGGCACAAAAATTTCATATGTACCAAAAAGAAATAAGCGATACAATTTTCCCAAAGCTTAAACTTCTGTTTATAATAATTAAGAAAATGATTTATTTTTGAAGTCAGCATTTCTATTTTCTGCCTTTACAATAATGTAATTTTTTTGTGTTTTAATCCCTTTGTATTCCCTGGGGCAATTTTACGTCACTGTCAGGATACCCATGTATACAGGGCAGATATCAGCTGTAATACATAGCCAATATCTGCCTGTAACAGCAGCTATTGGTATTATCCATGATCACTGTTTAACTATTTAAATGCAACTGCCAATCTCTGACAGACATTTATATAGCGTAATCACTGCGCCCATTGTATCCTGTAAATAATTATGTTCTATCTACACCAAAATAGTATAAAAATATTATTTTGGCACACAAAAAATAAGTTCTCATATGCTTCCATTGGCAGGAAAAATACAGGTCTCAGAAAATGGTGACACAAACAAAATTATTTTTTTTTACAAAATTCAGAACATATTTTCAGTACTAAATTATCAAGCAACTATATAAGTTTGGTATCACCATAATCATACTAACCTGGGTAATCATATGGTAAGGTCATTTTGACAACATAGTAAATGGTGTAAAAACAAAACCGTATAAACAATGGCAGAATTGCACTTTTTGAACAATTTCACACCACTTTGAACTTTTATCCTGTTTTTCTGTAGACGTCCTGCAAAAAAAAATATGCATTCAACTATATTGACAGAAAAATGAAAAAGTTATAGCTCTTGGAAAGAGAGTAAAGAATGAAACTGCAAGGGTATGTGCCCACGATCAGGACTTGCTGCGTCCTTGACACAAGCAGGTCCTGACCTGCGGGTCCACGCGTCTCCCCGCAGGAGAACGCAGGAGACCACAGCTGCTTTTACCCATGATTAGGGTTAAGTGCGCAGCCGTCTGCTGCTTGTGTTCTCCCTATGGAGGATGCATGCAATTCCACAGCAAACAATTGATATGCTGCAGTCTGGAAAGATACTCCGCAGGTCAGTGTTTGCTGCGGAAAAAATAAGTACAGTGGGCACGGGATTTCTAGAAATCCCATCCACTATGCTTGTACTGTACACCGCAGCGTTTTGGATGCAGCTGAAGCAGGCTGCATCTAAAACGCTGCTAACCATGATCGTGGGTACGCACCCTAACGCTTACAGCCAGTGTAGAGGCAACGAGCGGGCTTAGTGGACCCACTGGACCACAAGGGGGACCCGTGCTTACCTTTTAGTGGGAGGGGCTTAATTAGGTGCCTACTGTGAGGCGGACACCAGGTACTACTCCCATGGCAGTGACCGGGACTGTGGCAGCTGACTCCCAGGGCAGGTGATGGACTCAGGTATGGGCACAAGTGACAGCAGGTACAGTCAGGATGACTGAGGCAGACAGGTAGGCAGATACAGACAGATATGGTAGGCACGGCAGGGATAGAAGGAATGGGAAGGCAGGTACAGGTGATGGACACAGCGATAACGAGACAGGAGGTCAGGACCTGACAACTAACTAGCTAACAGACTGAGGACTGACTAATTAAAGGCAGTGGGCAGGCACCTCTCCTAATGGGAGGGTGCCTTTAATGCATAGTGCCTCTCAGCCATAGACTGAGAGGAATTTCCTGGAAATAGAGCACCAACCATTTAAGAGGGCCGGTGCAAGCATGCGTGCCCTAAGCACACTCCCGGGAGACCTGGGCTGTGCGCACAAACCCCGGGAGGAGAACTAAGCAGCAGCACATGTAGACGGCCGGGGGAGTGCAGGGGAGGACATGGCCAGTGGACGAGGAGAACTAGATGGCTGCTGCTTGAGGGGCTTCTTCCTGGGTCCTGAAAAGAAGGCCACACCGACTTCCAGGGTAGGCCTCACAGGAGCTTCAGGAACCAAACATCTTTCCAGCCTCACAGGACATGCATGGATTAAGTGTTCTGCAGCTCCGAAATAAAAACACAGTCCCATGACTCGACGGTAGTTTTAACGGTTGGTCCAACATCCTGACATGGTCGATCTGCATATGTAGCACCCACGGGACAAGGGTTAAATTAGTCGTCGCTGCTCCTGGTGATGTCAGGTCTGGGGATGTCACGGGGTGGCCCTTTCACCCAGTTTTGTGGCCTCGAGGTGTACAATAAAGGAGGGGGTGGTAATGGAGGTTTGTTTTCGTGATGCCACCTGCGGTATGCAGCCAGGGAATAGCTGCTGCTGCTGTCGCTGTCCTACAGGGCTGATGGTAGAAGCAGCTAAGATGTTTCTGTTCCCCACAGGTGGAGCGGGCCCCACGGAGGATGATGAGGGTAGTAGTAATGGCGGACTCCAAAGCGTAGGGCGGCGGTGCCGGTAAGGACAGGCGGACAAAGTCTTTGCGGGTTCAAGGTTTTCTTTACTTACCGTTCTGGTTTTACCTGGAAGATGCCGGTCACCGCTGTGATAGGCCCCAGCTGATCTCGAGCAATTCGAGGTCACCGCCGGTGTTCTCACTGTGAGTCCTTTCTGGTCAGGGTCCCTCCAATCCCAGTGTATGTGGAATATAGAACAGGCTGCAGGTGTTCCCTGCACTCTCCGCCGACCCTGGAATCCCATGTAGCTGTAGAGAACCCGGGCTGAGCTGTATGCTCCAAGCCACAGGTCCTATGGCGCTCCCAGAAGTGTGAGGCAAAAGAAAATTGGACCGAGATCCCACGTGTGTGTCTCACCCCAAGCTGTGCTCAGGACTAACTGACTATATGTGAAGATGCTCCTTCCCTTTTCCCCAAGTGGTGCCTGCCCCCCAGGTGGCTGTCCTAGTGACCAGGAAAGTCCCATGCTTCTTGATGGCCATCCCACCGGCGGGAAAGCACCTAACTGTTTGTGGTGTGTGAATGTGAGAAACACCAGCGATTAACCTCTCCTTACCCAGGATGAGTACTACATTTTAAGGGAGATGCAGTACCCTGTGGCGACTGAAGCCTCAGGGGCGCCACACATAGGTTCAGGAGCAGGAGTGGTAACTGGAAACTGGGACATTGGCCACCTCTAGAGGGATGGACCCAGATGTATAGATCCCCTATCATGTTTCACCTCCATAGATCTCTCTTGGACCCTAAGGTTGACCCGGGTAGCCAAGGAAATCAGCTCATCCAGAGAAAAGGAAATATCATGGCCAGACAGTTCATCTTTAATTTTTCTGGATAAGCCTTCCCAAAAGGCGGCCACTAGCTCCTGATTATTCCAGCCTAGCTCTGAGTAGAGGGTGTGGAACTGCACCGCATATTGGCCAACAGTCTGTGCACCCTGATGTAACTGCAGGACAGAAGACGCAGCTCAGTGGCACGACCTGGTTCGTCAAAAAGTTTCCGAAAGGCTTCCAGAAAGTCTAGGACTTTGGAGGTGACCGGATCTCTCATTTTCCACAGGGGATTGAGCCAAGCGAGAGCCTCCTCACTGAGGTTCAACATCAGATATGCCACTTTGGCCCACTACGAAGGGAACTGATGTGGCAAAAATTCAAAGTGCAAGGAGCACTCATTAATGAATTCTCGCCATTGCTTGGGATCGCCATCAAAACGTGGTGGAGCAGACAAACAGGTACAGAATTCTGCCGGTGCTGGAACTGCAGGCTGGATGGGTACCGAAGGACCAGCCGCACCCAGGTCATTCAGACGGGTGTTGACAGTCCACAGAAATTTGTTTCTTGGACAGAATTTCAGGACAGAATTTGTTCTTGCTGTTCCCGCATCTGTGACATCTCCTAGTACAGTGCCGGCAGTGAGAGGGTAGCAGAGTCGTCGGAGTCCATGGCTTGCACAGTGAGCGGGGTTAGTGGACCCCCTGGACTACAGGGGGGACCCGGGCTTACCCTTTAGTGGGAGGGGCTTAACTTTGCACCTATCGTAAGGCGGACACCTAGGGCAGGTGACAGATTCAGGTACAGGCACAAGTGACAGCAGGTACAGTCAGAATGACTGAGGCTGACAGGCAGGTGGGTACAGACAAATTTGGTGGGCATGGCAGGGATAGATAGGTATGGGAAGGCAGGTACAGGTGATGGACACAGGGATAACAGGACAGGAAATCAGGACATCCCATAGGCTGAGATGCATTTCCTTGAAATAGAGCACTGGCCATTTAAAAGGAGAGCCAGTGCTCACGTGCCCTAAGCACACTCCTGGGATAGCTTTGCTGTGTGCACAGGCCCTGGGAGGGTAAGGAGGCATCACCACACGTTGGCAGCCAGGGGAGTTCGGGAGAGGACATAATCCGGCTGGGGTGGTAAGTTGATGTCCCTGCAGGGAATGGTGCTACAGAAATCAATAAAAACAAAAATTTGTACAGTCCAGAAGGGGTTGATGTCTAATATATTAAGAACAAACTTTGAAGATTTGAAATCATGTGCATAAATGTATCTACATATCTTGAATTTAACAACGTTAACCTGAACCTGTTTTCATCTTCTTGACTAGGCCAAACTTTACAATTTTGACCAGTGCGACTTTAGAACATAATAACTCTGGAACACTTGAACAGATCAGTGATTTGGAGATGTTTTTTTTGTGACACACTGTAGTTCATGTTAGTGGTAAATTTTAGTTGATATGATTTGTGTTTATTTCTGAAAAAGTTGCATCTTTGGCAAAAAAAAATTGAAAATTTAGCAATTTTTAAACATTTTTTAATTTTTATGCCCTTAAACAAGATAGTTATTTCACACAAAATAATAAAACCTGTCAGCTGTTTTTTTCTACCTCATCTAAGAGCAGCATGATGTAGGCAAAAATATTATGAATCTAACAATGCATCACTAAAGGCCTCTTTACACGCAATGACATCGCTAACGAGATGTCGTTGGGGTCACGGAATTCGTGACGCACATCCGGCCTCGTTAGCGACGTCGTTGCGTGTGAAACGCACGAACGACCGTTAACGATCAAAATTACTTACCTAATTGTTGATCGTTGATGCGTCATTCCTTTCCCGATTATCGTTGCTGTTGCAGGACGCAGGTTGTTCGTCGTTCCTGCGGCAGCACACATCGCTACGTGTGACACTGCACGAACGAGGAACATCACCTTACCTGCGGCCGTCTGCAATGAGAAAGGAAGCAGGTGTGCGGGATGTTTGCGGGATGTTTGTCCCGCTCATCTCCGCCCCTCCGCTTCTATTGGGCGGCCGCTTAGTGACGCCGCTGTGACGACGCACAAACCACCCCCTTAGAAAGCAGGCAGTTAGCCGGCCACAGTGACGTCGCTAGGCAGGTAAGTATGTGTGACGGGTGTAAGCGATGTTGTGCGCCACGGGCAGCGATTTGCCCGTGACGCACAACCGATGGGGGCGGGTATGCTCGCTAGTGATATCGATAGCGATATCACTGGGTGCTTTAGATTAGTGGCTGCAGCAGTCCTGACACAGTGAAAGAGTTTATTTTTTTGTATGTAGCAGAGCTCTGGTAGCTGACCCTGCCCACAGCAGGCTTTCAGTGTACATTTCCATAGACAGAAGCTGCTAATCGCAGAAGAGGGTGGAGTCGGACCACAGCTCACACACTGCTCAAACCCACTAATAATAACGATACGAGGGTTACACTCAGGTAAACAAATGCAGACTTTGAGATGAGATAAAAAGAATTTTTACTAGCTCACCTGAGGTTGCTTCAATGAGGCTTAATAGCATTGCTGAGAGCAGGGGAAAAAATCATGTGGTCCCATGTTCAGATACAAGTTAAGAAAGAGGTAATCCAGCTCTTCAAGTTGAGGTAGTTTTATTTGTAGAAAAATAACAATTAACATGGTTCATGGTAGAAAAGTTTAAAAAAAACGCGTTTTGGCTGAAGCTTCTTTTCTACCATGTAAATTGTTATTTTTCTACAAATAACACTACCTCAACTTGAAGAGTTGGATTACCTCTTTCTTATTTTGAGATGAGATGGCTGGCTGTAAACTTCATGTTAAGGGTCTGACAAAGGTGACACCGAAAGGTGCGCATCGGGGCTGGAGTACATGTGCATACAGGTCCTTTTCTGCACAAGTAAATACCCCTTATTTATCATGTTTATACTTGGGAGGCCCCCCATATACTTGCTCTTGACATTAGTGAATAACACTATCTGTGATACCCTATGCTGAAATTATACCATATCTTTTCTTCACAGCTACATTCATTAGCATATTAATACTATGTACTACAGCTACAGTTGCTATATATACTAACACAAGTATTATTAGCAACATACATAGTTCCGGCCCCCAATAACATTATTAGCCAGCTTTATATCACTACAATATATACTCATTTTAGGCGCCATCTTCTGTAGATGTTGAAATAAGTTACTGTTACTTATTGATTTGTCAGATAGATGCAGTATAGCATCAAGTGAATCATGAATGATCTTACAAGAGGGTCCCCGTTATCTGGTGGTCTCCAGTAGTGTAACAGGAAAATGGATGTAGGTCAGTATACAGCAATTTAGGGGACCTGACCAAGAATAGGTCTCCAGTGATGGTAATAATGGTCCTAATTTCTGTCTATTGTAGATTGTAAGCTGTGACCCGAAATTCAAGGATCTATGTTAATGTGCCCCTGATGAATCCCATCTGTTGATATAGGGGGTGAAACGTGTAGGGAAATTCTTGGACACAAAAAATACAGCACGAGTCAAAACATTTTTTAATGTATAATTTGTTATTACTGGTAGTCGACTAAGTTAGGACCATTCCCAGTAGATTATAACAGACAGGTACTGACGGATGTACTCTCCATTGCACAACTATCCCTGTGGGTCTATCCTTTGGTGATACACCTTACCCACTAATATATAGGATCACTGGGTATATAGAGATAGTGGAGGGTCAGTGTAGAACCTAGCCGACGAGGAACGGGGGCATCATGACCAATTAGGACGCCGACCCCCATATGATAGGAAGGGAGAGAGTAGGGTGCACACAAATTCCCACCTTTCTTTCCCTTTAGCACTAAATTAGTAAAATATATGTATGTACATTGTTTCTGGCATATTTGTTGATTAAAGTTAATAATTTTAAGGTAATGTGAGTTTTTGGTATTTGATGAGTAGTGTCTACCTTAACATTTAAAATCGGTATTTGGTGCCTTCTATCATTCCCGTAGGTCTATTACATCCATATGACCCACACACTGCTTCGATATATGCACTTGTCATTTAATGTTGCAATTTTTATCGTGTTGTGTACGGTCGTGTTTCTTTGATCAATTTCTGTAAGTACCAAAAGGCAGTAAATACGCTCCAACTCAGGGTAAATGATAAGTAGGCACTAAAGCTGACCTGGTATCAACAAAAAGCTGTGACCTTCTGCTCCCAGATCCCCCTCAGACGACATCAGGTGGTGACACGCTTGTGACAGTGTAATAAGAGAAAATGGACCATAAAATTTGTTACAGAATTTCTCGCGAGGTTGGCAATACCCCATATCTGATTGAAAAGTACTTTTGAATAATGATGGGCAAGCATGCTCATCACTGCTCAGTATTCAATCAAGCATGCTTGTGCTCGAGAAGCGTGGTAATCGATCAAATAACCTGGTATTCAAATGTATTCTATTTTCTAATATTACAGCTCTGAGCGGCATTTAGTGTAGAGCCATCTGCTGGAGAAGGGATAGTTTATTAGAGGCACATAGGTAGGGATTCTAGCCTTATAGACCTTACTGCTGCTACATTTAACCCATTTAACCCAAAAGTTCTTTTCTTTAATTGAAATCAATTCTATCTTCTTATACTGTTCTTAGCTGAAATTAGTGTAGGGCAAGCTGCTGGAAAAGGAATAGTGTATTAGAGGCATGTAGTCAATGGATTCTAGCCTTACAGTCCTTGCTGCTGCTACATTAACCCAAAAGTCCTTTTCATGGCTAAATCATATCTATTCTATTTTTTAATAATACTGCTCTTAGCTGCAATTAGTGTAAGGAGAGCTGATGGAGAAGAAGGGATAATGTATAAGAGGCATGCAGGTAAGGATTATAGCCTTACAGACCTTGCTGCTGCTATGTTACCCCAAAAGTCATTTTCAGGGCTAAATCTATTCTATTTTCTAGTAATACCGCTCTTAGCTGCAATTAGTGTAGGGAGAGATGATGTAGAAGATATAGTGTATTAGAGACTGCAGGGGAGCAATGCAGGAAAAGAGACAATGTATTATAGTCAAATAGGCAGGGACTGTAGCCTCACAGACCTTGCTGATACTACTTTAATCCAAAAGTCCTTTTCACAGCTAATTCAAATCTATTCTATGTTATAATAATATCACTTTTAGCTGCAAATAGAGTAATGAGAGCAGCTAAAATTGCAAAATACTGAAAACTGAAAACGTATAAACCCACTCCTTGCTCTCTATGTAAAGACTGCAGTAGTGGGTAATTGACCCCCCCTCCTTCTTCCTGCATCCTCTATGCTAGCCCAATGACCCCCCCTTCTCCTCGCTCTCTCAAGCAGCCGTGGGTAATTGTCAACCCCCCCTTCATCCTTGCTCTCAGTAAAAGGCTGCAGCAGTGTCCCTGCGTCTGACCCCCTCTCTCTGCCTAAATCAAGTAGCCAGGGGTAACTGACCCCCCCCCTTCTTGCTACTGCTGATTCCAACAGCTGCAAGTAATTAACTCTTTGAAAACTAAGTCAGAGCGAAGAAATTACAAGCCCTCTCACTGTGGGGCTTCTAGCAGCAGACAGCCAGATCCCATACAATAACCTAGACCCAGTTCTCAGGGAGTCTGAGTCCTTCCTTTGTTCTAGACTACCGGCGAAAAATAGGCACACATACGCTGTAGGTCAGCAGCGTCTATCTCCCTCCCAGATCAAAGACCAAACTTTTCACCGAAAACCCCCCAACTCACAAGCAAATCGACACATACAATGTATATGAAGCTTACCTGTGATTTTTGAGAGTTCTCATTGTCGGGGGACCCTCGGGTACTGGGAAACAGCCTCCTAGATCCGAGAGAGAAATTCAGCCAATATTTCTTACGGTAGCCCCCCGATTTTTGGGCGCCAGCTGTTGAGTACGAGACTCAAGCGGTCTCTCGGGATCTGACTGCTGTTCCAAATTATATTGTCATGTGTGCACAGCAAGAAAGAATAACAATTAGTTGAATCAATTATGACTCTCTCTCTCTCACGACTGGCAAGCCACTCCAACTGAAACTTTATTCTTCTCAGACAAGGCTTTATAGTAAGGGTGTATACAAAAGTATAGTCCAATCAAGTATCGCAGGTCGGGGTTTCAAGACGTATAGGAATTCGCATAGTCTCTGCTGGATTGGTCAGTCCAAACTTTAGGAATTCTCCTTTGCTCATCATCTTGGGTGTAGACAGGATGTGGCAGCCATCTTCAAGTTACATATGCTTATATATTGTATTAAGGAAAAAACACTGAATATGCAATGTATGTATATATATATATATATATATATTTATATTTATATATATATATATATATATATATTAGTAAGAAACAAAAGCATGCATAAATATGTGTGCTAGTTTACATCTACTAAACTATATACCTGAGTCTATGAAATGGCTGAATTAAGTATTTTTGGTTATTTAATTCTTATCCCCAACAACGTGACTTATTTTCAGGGTTTATTCAAATCTATTCTATTTTTTTAATAATACCACTCTTAGCTGTAATTAGTGTAGGGAGAGCTAGTGGAGAAGAGTGTATTAGAGGCATGTAGTCAGGGATTATAGCCTTACAGTCTTTGCTCCTGTAACCTAAACCAAAAGTCCTTTTCAGGCCTAAATCTATTATATTCCCTGTTAATAAAGCTAGCTGCATTTAGTGTGGGGAGGAGGGATAGTTTTTGATTAGAGGCATGTAGGCAGGGTATACAGTCTTTCTATAGGTATACTGCTGCTGCAACCTAACTGCGTTGGTCAAGGCATGGGTGATTTTATGGGACACGTGCTGGTGTAAGGTAGGGACAGAACACAGAGAAATATATTAACGGCTGAGGACTAAGGGGTACTTTGCACGTTGCGACATCGCTACAGCGATATCGTCGGGGTCAAATCGAAAGTGACGTACATCCGGCACCGGTAACGACGTCGCAACATGTAAAGCCTAGATGCGCCAATAAACGATCGCAAAAGCGTCGTAAATTGGTGATCTATGTAGCGTCAGACATTTTCATAATGTCGCACCAATAGGAGATACGATATTGTTCCTCGTTCCTGCGACAGCACACATCGCTGTGTGTAAAGCCGTAGGAGTGAGGAACATCTCCTTACCTGCCTCCACTGCCAATGCGGAAGGAAGGAGGTGGGCGGGATGTTTACGTCCCGCTCATCTCCACCCCTCCGCTTCTATTGGCCACTTGCCGTGTGACGTCGCTGTGACGCCGCACGACCCGTCCCCTTAGGAAGGAGGCGGGTCGTCGGCCAGAGCAACGTCGCAGGGCAGGTAAGTGCGTGTGAAGCTGCCGTAGCGATAATGTTCGCTACGGCAGAGATCACAAGATATCGCGTGTGCGACAGGGGCAGGTACTATCCCGCTCGGCATCGCTAGCCGATGCTAGCGATGTCGCAGCGTGCAAAGTACCCCTAAGTCGAGTACCTAAGGACAACCATCGTTAGGTTGCGGAAAGCCTCAGTATCCACATGCCTAAACTGCAACACTTACAGAGCAAGCAGCTAGGATATACAAGCAGCAGGTAGCATCTGTGTACTTTCTTGCTCCATCTCCACCTTGTCCACATGCACAACTTCTTTAATTGTAAGCAGCAAGAGTTTGAGTAGACACAGAATCTCGGGGATGTCCCTCTCTCAGGCACCTAAATGTTGCAATCGATATTGATTGCAACATTTAGGGGGTTCAACAGTTTGGAGCAGGGCAGGTACTGCTTCTATGAGATAGCTTCTGTGCCCTTTGTGATTGCCATGACGCACCTATACGTTGTCAGTCGTGTACCCCTTTCCGACCATGGCGTATAGATAGGTATGTCAGATGTCATGAAGGGGTTAATTTTTTAACAAATGCAAATATGTAAACGTGAAAATGCAGAGGTGGACATACCATGGGGTTACAATTTATGCTTAAGCAAAAAAAAAATATATATATTTAAATATTCTTTGTTGTGATACAATGACTAGATTTAGAGTAGAGTGCCACATAGCAGCTAAGATGTGTCTCTGATGCAGCACAAGATCACACAAGTATGCGTATTTGCCCAAATTTCAAATGGACTGCTTGAAAAATGGAACATTAAAGAATTTCAGAATTGTACAATTTGTTAGGAAAATAAAATGTACTTTTTTAAAACATTTCTAGAAAGAACAGGTTGAAGTATCCATATTTGGTGGGGCATAGGAACAGAAGGGTATGCAGGAAAAACATATATGATAGCCAAAAATAACAATGGCCTAAGCGGTCAAGCTAAGTGCACTTGGCAGCTGGCCTTGTAAAACTAACTTGGTAATAGTAAACTCAATGACTCGGCAAAAGATTTGCACCATGCCAGCTACTGCTAGCGTACAGATAGATGTTTACAGGACAAGCAATATTGGTTGTGCAGTTAAGATGTCCTTCTAAAACATATACGGTATTCAATGATGTAACTTGTTAACTTAAAACAATAAAAATCCAAGATTTCAATTAAAGCGCAGAGCTCAGCCACTTTATTTGGCATACACAAATGATGAAAGTATTGTTCGCTTTCTAAGCAAATAGTGAGCTCTTGCTAGCTATCTATAAATCTTGATAACTGCAATATACAGCGCTCTTTTCAGTTAAAGCTGTAAGCTACTGTTACGGTGGGACTGGCGGATTAGGATAAGGTGGTATATATCCCAATTGCCAGTCGGGGTCCACTGTGCTCCAGGTGACAAAGGAGCTGCTGGCAACCCGAAGGTTAGGCGGAGGGTACAGAGCTGGGTGGCTTTGAAACTAATAGGAGCCTGACTGAGTTAAACGTCACTCGGATCAGGAGACTGTGAACCCTGTTGGCATCACAGGATCCACACATCCAGCCCAGGAACACTCTGTTAACCTCACAAAGGTCCTGGGGTACGCTGCCCGTGTGCATAGGGGGCACACCGAGGAGCAGGACTGGTAGGACATAGTCCGTCCCTCACCGTACCAAGGTACGGGTGTGCACAGATGAGTACCTGGCACTGGCGCCTAACCCTGATTAAGCTCTGTCCTACTGCTTCAAATCCTACTGGGTAGGGGGCACACCGAGGGCAGGTGGTGCAGCAGCCGCAGCCCAGTTGACTCTACTGGGCTGCACTAGCAGGACTGGATGGTAGGAGGTGGAAGCCCGGCACCTGACCCTAACGTGCTGAGCCACAGGTGTCTTGGCGTGACAAGCACCGGACACCTAACCCTGCCTACCACTTCCACTCTATGGCTTATGCCGAAACGAGGCTCTAACATGGAGGTGTGTTCTGTCTAAGCAAATGTGAAGACTGCGCGTCTCCATGTTGTCTCCAGCCCGTTTTATAACCTGGGTCCCCCCCAAACCCAGGGTGAACCACAATAGCACCTCCAGGAGCCAATAGCAGAGTGCCATGTCATCAGTGACATCACCAGCGGCCTATCCGTAACCACCACGTCACTGATGACCTCATGGAAGCCACGCCCAACACACCTCACCAGTCATCGTCTGATGACCAATGATGAGGTGCCAAGTCATAGGGGCGGGCCTCTGCGAGCCAGTCGGGAGTGGACACATCATCAGGACATCTGATGCGTGCCGGCATATCAGGGCCTGCACCTCACGGACATGCCCAGTAAGGTCCTTAATGGACCTAGCCTCTGATGCACTAAGTGCCTGAGCATGCTCAGTAGCCTGAACAACTGTCTCAGAAATCAGACTATCAGCCTGACCATGCTTAGTATGCACAACTCAGGACTTAGACACGGCACGAAGTCCAAGTACCTGTGCAAAGAGGCTTTCGTACTAAGTGTGGGAGCATGCTCAGAAGCCTGAACCGAGGACTTAAGGGCCCATTACACGCTACATTATATCTAACGATATGTCGTCGGGGTCACATCGTTAGTGACGCACATTCGACATCGTTTGATATATCATAGCGTGTGACAGCTATGAGCGACTGTGATCGAGCAAAAATACTCACCTTACCGTTGCTCGTTGACACGTCGCTCATTTTCAAAAAATCGAACGTCCTTCTGCATGCTGGTTGTTCATTGTTCCCGAGGCAGCACACATCTCTCCGTGTGACACCCCGGGAACGATGAACTGCAGTTTGCCTGCGTCCCGCAGGCAATGCGGAAGGAAGGAGGTGGGCGGGATGTTACGTCCCGCTCATCTCCGCCCCTCTGCTTCTATTGGGTGGCCGCTGAGTGACGTCGCTGTGACACCGAACATCCCTCCCCCTTCAGGAAGAGGATGTTCGCTGCCCACAGTGACTTCGTTTGGAAGGTAAGTACGTGTGACAGGGGTTACCGACTTTGTGTGACACGGGCAACAAATTGCCTGTGTTGCACAAACGATGGGAGCGGGTGCGATTGCACATGCGATCGCACGATAAATCGCCGCGTGTAAAGCGGCCTTTAGCCTCAGAAATGGCACAATCAGGCTGAGCATCCTCACTAGGCAAAACACTGGACTAAGGGGTACTTTACACGTTGCGACATCGCTAGCATCGGCTAGCTATGCCGAGCGCGATAGTACCTGCCCCCGTCGCACATGCGATATGTGATGATTGCTGCCGTAGCGAACATTATCGCTACGGCAGCTTCACACACACATACCTGCTCGGCGACGTCGCTGTGACGCCGCACGCACCTCCCCCTTGAAGGAGGGATAGTTCGGCAGTCACCGCGACATCACTTATCGGCCGGCCAATAGAAGCAGAGGGGCGGAGATGAGTGGGATATAACATCCCGCCCACCTCCTTCCTTTCGCATTGCCTTGACGCTTTTGCGATCGTTTATTGCGCATCTAGGATTTACACGTTGCGATGTCGTTACTGGCGCCGGATGTGTGTCACTAACGACGTGACCCCGACGATATTTCAGAAGCGATTTCGCAACGTGTAAAGCCCCCCTTAGGCTCTGGCTGGAGTAATTCGGCACACGCATGTGCACTAGCCACCTCTCCACACTTAGACGTGGAGGAGGAAGTAGCCAGCTGGACGACCCGAGGCACGGCCAAAAATGGCTGCCGGCGCCTGGGCGTAACTGGAACCGCAGCAGGTTGCTTGCGGCTTTGGCGGCGCCAATTTGTAACAGCTACAGTGATAGCATGCGAGTTTTAGCAGCATTCCCCTGCATGCTGCTGGGTTTATTGGATAATGCACTGAATGCGACTGTAGCAACTTGACTGGAAGAAGAGTGACGAATTATGATGTAAGCTGGCTTATATTTGTGCACACCCCGTACAAAAAAATATATATTTTATTTTAGTTATATTTATGCATTTTTTGCAGTATGAACAGGCTGCCAATCACCCGATGAGCAGGAGATCTGATTGACAGTACTTCCATGTTGGCTACTGGCATTACTGTGAGTGGCTGGCTGAACTGTACCCGAAGATGCTACACGTACAATTGCTGGCCCACGTGCTCAACTTAGTGGTTCAGCGTTTTCTGAAAACCTACCCGATTTGCCTGAACTACCTGTCAAAGTGGGCCACATGTGTGCCCAATTCTGCAAGTCACTTACAGCTACTGCCGGTGTGGCAGTGCTGTATCAGTGCTTGCAAATGCCAGCTCACTGATTGGTTTGTGAACTGACCATGTTCTGGAACTCAACATTACATATGTTGGCAAGGCTTTCTGAGCAGCAGAGGGACTTAGTTTAATAACTGTTACAACAGTCCCATTGGTATTTTGGTCAGCCTCCGCTTATAAGAACTGACACTGACGAGTGGCCATGAATGTCTAACATCTGTGTGATTCTCCAAAACTTTGAGGAATCATCCATAATGGAGTGACGCCAATGACGCCAATGACGCCATAATCAATGTAACAAACCTGCTTCTTTGTCTACGCAAAAGCTTGCTGCTCACTATTAAAAAGAAAGCTTTGTATGCAGACCAGGTGAAGATGAGGAAGAAAGTACAGAGGGTGATACTACCCAGCCCAGCTTCATCTCATCTTCTCAGTGTGGATTGGGTGATAAAGAGAAGGAGGAGGCTTAGGAGGAGGAACAGGAGATGTTTGCCTGTGCTACAGAGGGTGCAACCAACACCAGCTTCTTGTCTGTTCAGAAAGGATGGCCTGAAAAGAAGGAACAGGATGAGGTGCAGGAGGAAGCAGAGATGAAAAGTCATTTTTCTGGTGGGGAAAGGGAAGTCTTGCCTGTTGGGAGTCTGGCACACATGTTAAATATAGGGACTCCCATACAGCAGTAGGAAAACACATGCTGGGCAACTACTAGCCCAGATTGGTCAGTGAGACCATAGCATAGACTCGGACTAGCATATATACATAGGAGAACGGGATTCCAAAAGTGCCAAAAAAGTGAATATATTTTTTATTATAATACAATCATGAACGTGCAACCAGCAAAAAGAGAGGTTAAAATCACAAAGGGGTGTGAGAATACATAGTCAGGACCATCAGACAAAATAGTATGTATAAATAGCGAATACAGGGGAAAAGATCAGGGCAGATATTATAAAGGTAGTACATATAAAATGCAAGTGCATAAATACATATAATAGCCTGCTCAGCCGCCCCCAATGCAAGAGTTAAAGTCTGATACAAACATATGGAAAAAGCAGCATGTTCAAATTAAAGTGGCCAGTGCATATCAAAGTGGCCAGTGCATGATACTGAGTATGCAAGAGAAAGGCTCCCCCATGTCCCACCAACGTACGTTTCGCCTAGTTGAGCAACGTGCTCAGGTTCGACTTCCTCAGGGAGGGAGAAGGCAGCGTCATGCTCGTTGTAGCCTAGGGGTTTATATATATGAAGCGCATATTCACTTCCGCATGTGTCACATCTTCTGCTCATACCCCCTCCACCATCCGGGCCGTACCGACTGGCCAGTTCCTCAGGATGAGGCGGATCTGCTCATCAGACATTACCTTCGTACAACAGTCTGCCGATCTCCAGCGCCGTTTCCGAGATCAAGGTTACAGCAACCGGGCCATCAAAAAGGGTTATCTTCGTGCTAGGAACACCCCTAGACCTCAGTTGCTCTCGTACAAGTCCAAAAGAGGTCCTTCAGAGCCCGAACTGCGCTTTATTGGTACTTACAACCACGAGTGGAGCACTGTGAGAGGGATCCTGAGTAAGCACTGGCCGGTGCTTTTGTCGGATCCGGTGCTCTCGGGTTTCCTTCCACGGACTCCATTGGTTGCAGCACGCCGTGCCAAAAATCTGCAGGACATTCTGGTGACCAGCCACTACGTCCCCCCTGCCCGTAATCCATTTGCCTCTAGGGGCCCTATTGTGGGCTGCCACAAGTGTGGCCACTGTATGGCCTGCAGAAACATAGTTCGCAGTACCACGTTCTTCTCATCCGATGGGGCTCAGACTTTCCAAATTAGAAAATATATTACGTGTGGCTCCACACACGTGGTATATTTTGCCGTGTGCCCATGCTCCCTGATCTATGTGGGGCTCACCTCCCGTGAGCTCCGCATTAGGGTCAGGGAGCATGTCCGTGATATTGAAGCAGCTAAATCTGTTACGGACATCACCTTACTTAAAACGATACCTCGGCACTTCAAGACCCATCATGACTGTAATTCTGCATTGTTGGAGGTGCGGGGCATTGATATGGTGAACAGTGGGTCCAGGGGTGGTAACCTTAAAAAGATTCTTGCCCAATGTGAGGCACGTTGGATCCACCGCCTGGACACATTGGTCCCAAAGGGACTCAATGAGACAATGAGTTTTGCCCCGTTCCTTTGACATGTATGATTTTTCATTTTATCATCACTGGATCGATTTTTATTTCTCAGGGTTTGTGTGTGGTTTTATATTCTACTGTTTTTAACCATTTTTTATTATTACTGTGCTTTCCCTTTCTCTTTTTCACAAGCCATGCTTAGCCTTGTTGTACTAGTAGTTTGTATTTTCATTTTTTGCGCTCAGTAATCCTTATATGTTTTATATACATTTTCACAGTACTCTGCTGCTGGATTGCTGCTCTCCTTCCCCCCCTTTTTTCTTGAGATTGGACTTCTACCACTTTTGATATACTGCACCTGGCCACACTATGTATATCTGGCACACATAGCAGACTTTCTGTCCGGCTGCATTTCTCCTGATCCTCACTTTATAAGCATTTTGGCAAACTGGTTTTGCACCCGTCTTGGCCTACATTACAAAGCAAAGTTTTCATCTCTCCTTCCTGCAGCGGAGAGGGCTACTAAAATGGTGCACTACCAGAAGGCCATAGTTGAAGAATTGTTCAAAAAATTCCCATCTGACAATGATGGCAGCAGAGGTAAGATTTCTTTAGACAGTCAAGGAGTAGAGAGGAGAGAGACTCACAGCAGGACCAACAGACGCAGGGGACCACTATCAAAGGTCTCAGAAAGTTTCATTAGACCCTCACAGTAACCAGGCCTTGATGCTCGAGTATTCTGACAGGGAGGGAAATGTTTATGAGGATGGTGAAGGATAGCTTAGCTGACCGTACCACTTTCCTCCGGGATTCCTCTATGTCGTACAGCTATTGGGTATTCAAGCTGAACACGTGGCATGAACTGTCCCCCTACACCTTGGAGTTGCTGGCCTGCCCTGCCACTAGCATTTTGTCTCAGTGAGTTTTTAGTGCTGCAGAAGTCTGTCAACTGAAAATACTGACAGGCTGACTCTTAGGCCTAAGACACACGGCGAGAAAAACGGTGCGACTGGAATGCGATAAAAAATTGCATTCCACTCGGACCAATATTACTCAACGGGGCAGCTCCAATGAGTGATTATTTTCTCAGCCCTAGTCAGAAGAGAAAACAGTCGCAGCGTGCTGCGAGTGGAATGCGGTCCTGTTCCATTCGCACCCATGCATGTCTATGGGGCGAGAGAAACATCGCATCAGTGCGATTCTCGCATCAGCCGGCAACGGAGGAGATAGGGAGATAAATCCCTCCCTCTACTTCGCAGCACCAGCGCTCCCCTCCGTAGCTGTGCTCTGATCACACGATCGGACCACAGTTGCATGGCACTCGCATGACACTCGGCTCCCGCTGTGCTGTGAGTGTGTGTTGAGTGTTATGTGAGCACTCGCACAAATCCCAGTGTGGCCTAATCCTAACCAAAATGAGCAAAGCATGGACTATCCCACACTTCCCAACCACATCTGATGACAGCAGCCAAACCTAAAAGTAATTGTAATGTCCCTTTTATTGCAGTGTATTCCTATGCAACGCTTCTTACCAAAACAAGGGAATACAGTCATCATTTTCTTTTTTGTGTCCTCCTTCTCCACCATATCAACGGGGTCATCATGCAACCCTCTCTCTTAATTTTTGAAGGGTTTGTATGATGCCCTACCTAATACATAATTTTAAAATGCCTACCTCACATAATCTCTTGACTTGCAATTAATTAACATATTATTAGTTATACAGATTCTTGTCATGTCAATGCACTGTTACTGTTTTGCTCCTAAAAATCTAAATTTAAAGTTGTATCATTTTGTTAGTATTTTGTAAACCCACCCTTGGCTTTCAACACTGCCTGAATCCCTCTGGGCATATTCTTGATCAGATTCAAGCATGTCTCGACTGAAAATCCCAGGTCTCTTCTACATATCCCAATGTTGGTGCATAACGGGCGACTCAATTGGGTGTAGATATATATATATATATATATATATATATATATATATATATTTGAAGAAAAAGCTGTATCTATCTATCTATCTATCTATCTATCTATCTATATATATATATATATATATATATATATATATATATACAGCTTTTTCTTCAACTCTACCCACGAGTGTTAGTTCTCAAGTGTATGAAGTAACGCGTCTTGTGGGATACTCACATATAGTATAGCATTGAGAACATTATCGATCCTAGTCAAGTATCCAATGCCTTTGGCTTTTAAACAACCCCATTTAATAAGGCTTTCTCCACTGAACTTGACAGTTGCTACAATTTCTTGATGTGTTAGCCCATTTTCCCCTGGTTTCTTCCAGACCCATTTGCACCTATCAGCGCCTAGTCTATTTACTTTCTTCTTCTCACTCCAAATCCTTAAGGGGGCTTTACACGCTGCGACATCGCTAATGCGGAGTCGTTGGGGTCACGGAATTTGTGACGCACATCCGGCCGCATTAGCGATGTTGCTGCGTGTGACACCGATAAGCGATTTTGCATCGTTGCAAAAACGTGCAAAATCGCTCATCGGTGACATGGGGGTCCATTCTCGATTATCGTTACTGCAGCAGTAACGATGTAGTTCGTCGCTCCTGCGGCAGCACACATCACTATGTGTGACGCCGCAGGAACGAGGAACGTCTCCTTACCTGCCTCCCGGCCGCTATGAGGAAGGAAGGAGGTGGGCGGGATGTTCCGGTCACTCATCCGCCCACCCGCTTCTATTGGGCGGCCGCTCAGTGACGTCGCTGTGACGCCGCACGGACCGCCCCCTTAGAAAGGAGGTGGTTCGCCGGTCACAGCGACGTCGCCGGGCAGGTAAGTATGTGTGACGGATCTGCGCAATGTTGTGCGGCATGGGCAGCAATTTGCCCATGTCGCACAACAGATGGGGGCGGGTACCCACGCTAGCGATATCGGGACCGATATCGCAGCGTGTAAAGTAGCCTTTAGTTTCCAATTTTCTACTGTCCTCCTTTCATAATTTTTTGCAAACTGGAGCTAACGTTTCTCATGTTGATACTGATGTTGAGGCTTCTTCACCTTTTTTTAAGGTCACCATTCCAGACTTTTTAAAGTGCTTCACACGGTACTTGCATGGATGTCTGTGATCTCACTATTACAAAGCATACCAGCCACCTCCACTGCGTGTTTGTCACGCCAGAAATTAAAGACTTGGTGATGACTGGACTGATGGACTCCAGTATTTTGCCTGGATGTCCACAGCTTGGCTTTTGAATGGATGGACAGACTTTATTTTATATTCTTCAAAATGTCACTCACATGATGCAGTTTGTCAATTTCCTTGGCCAAGAGACCGCTATCGATGAGCTGGATGATGCTGTTTCTCTTTTCTTTGGAAATCTTCTTCATGGCTGTTCCTTGATTCGAAACAGTGACCTTTCACTTTGGAATCAACCTAATAAAATACTGAGGTATTAGGGAATGTGAGAACAGGAGGTAATTTGTAGTATACAGGAATATATTTTATTTTTTTTCAAACACCAGGAGCAAAACAGTAAGAATGCAGTAACATGTCAAGAATCTGCATAACTAATCATATGCTGAATAGCTGCAAGTGAAATTTACGCATGAAATAGCCAAGATCAGTATCTATAAAATAAAAAGTCTGTTTTGTGAGGCCTTCCTCCATGTCTCTTCCAGGGTGTACTGCAATGCTTTCTTGTGATTATAACTAGGCTTTGCACTGCATGCATAGGCTTTCTCAGTTTCGGAGTCAGAATGTTTTTAAAATTGTACCAGAATTGAATCACAGTCCCCCCTCTACATCTCTTCCAGGGTATACTGCAATGCCTCTGTGCTGCCCCCGTGCCAGCAGCCGCCGCTGCTTGGGTCCGGACCAATTGTTTATGTCTGTGGCTCGAGGGATCCTCCAGACCCAGAGGTCACGCGGACACGCCGAATAAAAAGGAAGGACGTAGATGAACGGACTAGGCCGTATTAAGTTTGTGACGCCACCCACGGTGTGTGGTGAGGTGGGACACCACCGCTGCTGTTGTGGGGCACCCGGGGGAGATGTAGTGGCAGCTGGATGTTAACCCCTCCGTGCGTAGGGATGGTTGCACCGGGACCCAGTGTCTTTGTGCAGGGTATAGCGATGGCAAGGGTCGGCGCGCCCGAACAAGCAGGGGGATGTTTGGTTACTCACAGTAAATGAATCACACAAGTCTTTTGGTAAGCCAAGGTGCTGATGGCGGCCGCCGCAGCCAGTTGCATTCAGGTCCCCCACCCGGGCTGGTGGTCGCTGTCCTTTTAGCTTTGCACTTGTTTTGTGTACGGTGGACTGCCTGGTCTGAAACTCAGGAGTCCGCTCCCGGCTGGCTGTGGCCTAAGGAACTGTGCCTGCAGATGCTGGCCCGTGGGCTCTTTGGGACCTGGTAGTGGCCTTATCCCTATCGGTGGGCTGTTGTCTTTTTTAGGGACTTTGGGTGGGACAGGACCTATAAACCTGCCCTCAATCGGTTAATTAGCTAGGCCGCTGGTTTCGGTCCTGCATCAGGGTCCGAGTACCCCCTCTGTGCTATGGTTTCCGGATCAGTTCTCCGTGTCGGTACCGGCGGGCTACAACCCTGTCCCGGTCCACCTCGGATCTGCTGAGCCATCTTCCCATCTCCTGCTGACGGAGACCACTGTCTGCCACCTAGCCAAAGGCACCAGGGTTCCAACCCTGGCACCGTTCAATGTGCGCTTCTCCTCCAGCTGGAGCTACACCTAGCCCCAGCTTCCACTCCTCTCACCTTGAATTACCAAACTTATCTAAAGCTTAACTTCTTGTTTTCCTGCCTCGGGCTCTCCCCGGGCGTGTCCAACCGCCTGGTCTCGCCCACTGGTGTACCTATCTTTCCCTAAGGGGGGGTGACTAGGGTTTCAGGTCGGCTCTGTGTTACCTAGGTGAGGGAAGGTGTTATGCGGGGGTCCTATCTGTGACTACCTGGTTTTGCCAGGGCGTCACACCTCCTTGTAATTTTAGCTAGACCTTGCACTGATTGCATAGGCTTTCACAGTTTGGAACTGAGAATGTTTTTAAATTGTACCAACATTGAATCAGAGTCTCTCCTCTACATCTCTTTCTGACTGTATTGCAACCTCTCCTCGTACCTAAATTTTTTTACAGCATATGTATGATGCCCTCCCTTATGGGGGGCTTTACACGTTGCGACATCGCTTCCGAAATATCATCGGGGGTCACGTCATTAGTGATGCACATCCGGCGCCGGTAATGACATCGCAACGTGTAAATCCTAGAGACGCCAATAAACGATCGCAAATGCATCGAAAATTGGTAATCTGTGTAGCGTCGTTCATTTTCATAATGTCGGGTCGACCGCAGCTACGATGTTGTTTGTCGCTCCTGCGGCAGCACACATCGCTGTGTGTAAACCCGCAGGAGCGACAAACATCTCCTTACCTGTGCCCCGACGGCAATGTGGAAGGGAGAAGGTGGGCGGGATGTTATGTCCCGCTCATCTCCGCCCCTCTTCTTTTGGCCGGCCGATTAGTGACGTCGCGGTGACGCCGCTGTTACGCCGAACGCACCTCCCCCTTGAAGGAGGGATTGTTCGGCGGTCACAGCGACGTTGCCGAGCAGGTATGTGCGTGTGAAACTGCCGTAGCGATAATGTTCGCTACGGCAGCAATCACCACATATCGCATGTGCGACGGGGGCGGGTACTATCGCGCTCAGCATCGCTAGCCGACGCTAGGGATGTCGCAGCGTGTAAAGTACCCCTAAGTCTAATACATGGTGTATCAGAGCGCTTCTTTGGTCTAATTTTTACCATTTGCATTGTCAGCATTGCCTTTGTGAGTTTTAGAGTCCCTCCTTCATAAATTAATCAGGATATGTTTAACTATGTCACACACATCACATGCCCGGATAAGGTAGTAAAATGTTAAAATTACATTTAAGGGTAAATGTTTTTTTTCACCATTAAAAGCAATGAGAAAGTACAAAAACACAGCAAATTGGAATTTTTTCCTTTCTTGCTCCAGAGGCATCGGTGCGTGTGCAGATTTATTATTTTTTACATCTACGTATGCTGCTTTGCACACACACAGTCTTCACTGCAGTGTCTTAAATAAAATTTGTAAGTCAAAGAAAATAAACACAAACACCGAAAAATCCTTTATTTCAAATAAAGTACAAAAAAACAATCTTTCACTACTTCATTATCCCCAAAACACCCCTGCAGGGCTGACGTAATCCACACGAGGTCCCACGACAAAGTCAGCTCTGCTACCTCTGAAGTCACAGAACGCGATCATGGAACATGACTGCCCGCTGTAGATTTCAGGCAGAGACTGAGCCCCAGCGATCAGTGATGACATCACTCAAGTAAGTTGCGGCCACAGCTGGAGGTCCCAGAGTCCTCCACCTGTGGCCGCAGGTAACCTGACCTCAGGTGACTGAGTTTAATGAAGCACTCTGAGTGGCCAGGAAGCAGTTACAGCCGATCAGGAGCCTTGGTAAGTATAGCCTGCTGGCTCCTATCTCTGTATCATTTCTACCACTATCTTTAATTGCTGGATTCTGGTATCGGTGTCTGGCCCAGAACCGGATTTTTTTTAATCCAGTGAGATCCACCAGTCCCAGTTATCTCAGAGTCCGCCCAACACTATTTCTAATCCTGAAATGTTGGTATTGTCACTGGTTTGATGTAATGAATAGTATAGTAACACTTATTTTGTTGGTACTCAAACTTATACCCCTTGTTGTAGGCACCATAGTTTGCACTAGTATGGAATTCCAATAATAAGGAATCAGTTATTTTTCTGGCTAAATGTCCAGGAATTGAAGGTTGTAATCACTTGTGCAGGTCATACTTAGATGATGAGCAATCTAAGAGGCACCTTGCCAAAATAGGCCTGCAAAGTGCAACGTACATGGTGATATGAAAGCTGGACGTCTGGTGCACATTACAGGAAGTTCTAATGTCTTACCTTCATTCAAAACACCTCATGTCGATTGTTTTTTCCGGATTCTTGGGAAGTCTGCAGAATTTAAGAAGAATACCAGGAACTGATTTCCAACACATTTACTGGGCAGATTATGACTTTCCAAATCCAATTATTCAGGAAATGATGTGAACATGTCATTGTTAGATGATTGAGACAGCAGCCGCAGGGTTAGAATGAAACATGCATATGTATTGTAGGAAAAGAAATGAAATAAGAATTTAAGTATTGGCTGCAACGTCTAGACAGATTTCTGGCAAGGAGTAAATTACATAGAAATTGGAAGCGATAGCCACTTCCCCACTGGAGAAAATGATGTCGCTATGTTGCCCTTTGCAGATTGAGATATAGATTTCAAGCTGTTGAATCAGGATGTAAAATGTCCTTATTTCACAATATGGATTACAGGCACAGAAATGTTTCCTCCCAAGTGCCGTGTGTGAACTGTATATGCTTCTTCAAACTGAAGCAGAATGATGAAATATTTGTATTCTTTTCTCTGCATTTAATACTACCCAGTGTTCAGTGATTGCTGTGTGCTATTATTACAGTTTGTGCACATCTGGTCTTATATAATGTGAACTGTGATATAACTGCAAGATACCTACTCAAAGTAATGAATTATTGGAGAATTAATTTAAAAAAAAATAATTAAAGTACATTTTATCTAAAGCACCACTCCAGCATCTATTTTATTATTTCACCACTGGAGTGGGGCTTTAAAGGGAATCTGTCACCAGGCTTTTGCTACCTCATCTGAGAGCAGTATAACGTAGAGACAGAGACCGATGTGTCACTTACTGAGCTGTTTGCTGTCATTTTGATAAAATCACTCTTTTCTCTGCTGCAGATCTAGAAACTGTTTCGGACGAGTCCCACTCCAGAAGCAGTCGAACCGCTCGGATCCGGGTTCCGTCCCCTGTAGCACTGCCTGGTGGTCTGTGGTTTCCTCCGTGCACAGAATTTTAGAGTGTCCAGGTGGCCCGTAAGCTTGGAGCTTTCCGGGCCCCGCTCCTTACTATGGGTAGCAGAGGAGCGTTCTCTCATGCTTGGGATTTCAGTGGGCTACTTTGCTTGGAAAGCCCTATCCCTCTTGTTGGGATAGTGCCCCAATCTCTGAGCTTCATGGGAACAGTCCATAAAGGCCCTGTCCTCCGCAGGTAAATTGCTGGGTTGCTTGAAGCCTCTCCCCGACCTAGGGTCCAGTACCTCAACGTGCTTTCGGCCCCAGACCGGCTATTGGGCTGCAGCTGCCGACCGTCCGCCTCGACTAAGCCAGCACCCAGTTCCAACCCAGTTCCAATATCCCGCGACCGGGTCCCCGACTCCTCCGGGCCCAGACCACCATCTGCAACCCAATCTGCTTCTACCCTGGGAGCTCCAACTCCCAACTTCCTCGAACTCCTCACTGCTCGAGGGCTACCACTCAACTGACTTTTCATCTCCCACCTCCCTGCCTGACCCCTAGGTGGGCGACCCTATTCCAGCTTAGCAGCCCACTAGTGTGCCTGACAGGGTGTGGTGCGAAGTGTGATTAGGATTTTTAGGGACAGTACTGCAAGTTGGGAACCCAGAACCATGGGGGTTTGAGTCCTTCACTGGGACATAAAGAGCGTGCAGAACCCTGTGACAACCTGACTAGTCCAGGGGCGTCGCAAAACTATATAGAGCAGCAGGCCAAGTAGTCCTCTAATGATAATCTACTGCTGATTAAACAGTGATTTTATTAAAACTACACTGAGCAGCCAAGTAAGTGACACAGTGCTAGAATCAGGATTTCTGCCCTTACATTATGCTGCTCTTAGATTAGGTGGCAAAAACTTGGTCTAAAGGCCCCGTCACACTAAGCAACATCGCTAGCAACATCGCTGCTAACGAACAACTTTTGTGACGTTGCTAGCGATGTTGCTGTGTGTGACATCCAGCAACAACCTGGCCCCTGCTGTGAGGTCGTTGGTTGTTGCTGAATGTCCTGGGCCATTTTTTAGTTGTTGCTGTCCTGCTGTGAAGCACAGATCGCTGTGTGTGACAGCGAGACAGCAACAACTAAATGTGCAGGCAGCAGGAGCCGGCTTCTGCAGAGGCTGGTAACCAATGTAAACATCGGGTAACCAAGAAGCCCTGTCCTTGGTTACCCGATATTTACCTTTGTTACCAGCCTCCGCCGCTCTCACTGTCAGTGCCGGCTCCTGCTCTGTGCACATGTAGCTGCAGGACACATCGGGTTAATTAACCCGATGTGTGCTGTAGCTAGGAGAGCAGGGAGCCAGCGCTAAGCAGTGTGCGCTGCTCCCTGCTCTGTGCACATTTAGCTGCAGTACACATCGGGTAATTAACCCGATGTGTGCTGTAACTAGGAGAGCAGGGAGCCAGCGCTCAGTGTGCGCTGCTCCCTGTTCTCTGCTCTGTTCTGTAGCTCCGTGCACTGGTAACCAAGGTAAATATCGGGTTGGTTACCCGATATTTACCTTAGTTACCAAGCGCAGCATCTTCCACGCGGCGCTGGGGGCTGGTCACTGGTTGCTGGTGAGCTCACCAGCAACTCGTGTAGCGACGCTCCAGCGATCCCTGCCAGGTCAGGTTGCTGGTGGGATCACTGGAGCGTCGCAGTGTGACATCTCACCAGCAACTTCCTAGCAACTTACCAGCGATCCCTATCGTTGTTGGGATCGCTGGTAAGTTGCTTAGTGTGACTGGACCTTAATTCCCCTGCCCCTCCTCTAATACTTACATTCCTGCATCTTCATCTGTTATCAGTGTTGGTCCAGTAGGTATCCAGCACTTTGTGACCTAACAGCAGCTCCAGTGTTTCATGTAGCACGCTGGAGGTCATAAATGAATACAACTCTCATTCTAGCTCTTATAGACTTGTATTGAGCACTTGTGACATAACTTCTGACTTCTGGCCAGTCAGAAGTTAAGGGCATAAGATAGCGCCACGGAACTGGAGTTACGCCAAAAAAAGTTAAAAAGCCAGCAAGGTGAGTATAAGACAGGGAGCAGGAGATGTAGATTTAAAGCACCACTCGAGTGGTGAAAACAAAAAAAATAAACAATGGAGTGGTGGTTTAATTTTTACCTTAATGACCAATGTGAAGAGTACATAAACAATCTAGAATAAATATTACTGGAAAACTTGAAAAATAAAAGGTAGTAGAACAAAATTAAGTACCCTACCCCCACACCTCCCCTCCTTTTTCACCTGTTGACCTGTTGTAGGAAGGTGTGTACTGTCCTTAATGGCAACCTATACAGTTGAGTCATCAAGGCTTGATGTGGCTCGGCACTGGGCCCCTTTTTTTTTCCACCATTATCATAATTTCAGCAGTATCCGTATCCCTGCGACGTGGATAACGTAGAGTAGAAAGTCAGATGATGGAACCAAAAGCATTGTGATCCAACATTCAGCCTGTGCCTCAGACTGTGCATTACAGGCACGATAACATCACTACATCACTTCTGTAGTGTGGAGCCTAGTACTCCCAATGCAAAGACTAGTGAAGCTAGTAGAACGGGGTGAAGTGAGTACTGGGGGGGGTTTGTTAGTAATTGTGGGGGCCCTTATACTGAGTGCAGAGCAGGTGGGGCCCTCATACTGAATGAGGCATTATACTTCATGGGGAATTAGTGTGAGGATCCTCATTCTGTGTAGTGGGCTGTGGTGGCCCTCATACTTTCTGAAAGACTGTGGTAGCCCTTGTGATGGCTGTGAGGGCCATCATACTGACTGGGGAATTGTGGGGCCTTTATACTGTGTGAGAGTCTGTGGGGGCCATCATACTGATTGGGAGCTGTGTGGCCCTCATAGTGAATAGGGGGTATGCCGGGTATGATGACCATCATACTAACTCGAGGTATAATACTGACTTTTCAGGACATGCTGGAGAATTTTCTTTCACTTATTTTTGCCAATAAGCCCATAGTTATGTCATAATGTTCTCCAGATACCCTCTCGTTAGTCCAGAGACTTAATTTTGTGAACTCATATTCTATTATATTAATTCCAATCGATAAATACAATTTTTAAGTCTAGTTAGGGAACTCAGCTGAACTCCTGACCACACAGCCCACACACAGTCACATGTGATCGGCAGCAGCCAGTGACTGCTGTTAACCTGCATCTGTGACACCCTGGAAAAACTACGTAGTCACAAATAGGCCTGGCACCTTCCCTCACTAGGAAACACACAGCCAACCAGAAAACCCTAGTCACCCCCCCTTAGGGAAAGATAGACACACCAGTGGGCGTGACCAGGCGGTTGGGACACACCCACCCAGGGGTCCAGACAGCCCGGGGTGGGAAAACAGTCAGTGTAGTCTGAAGTTCAGTTTGGAGAGGAGTGTGGGCTGGAGCTAGGGGTAGCTCCAGCAGTGAAGTCCAAGTTGAACGGTACCAGGGTAGGAGCCCTGGTGCCACTGGCTAGGAGGCAGACGGTGGTCTCCATCAGCAGGAGACGGGAAGACTGCTCGGTGGAACCGAGGTGGACTGGGACAGGGTTGTAGCCCGCCGGTACCGACACGGGGAACCGACCCGGAAACCGTAGCACAAAGGGGGGTACTCGGACCCTGAAGTCAGGACCAGAACCAACTGGAGCTGGTTAATTAACCGATTCACTATGGGGAGATAAGGTATGCACACCAGTGACTATGGAAGGGGAATACATGGAATAGCAGAAACTGCTGTGTGAATACTGACATGAAAAATTCAATAGCTATTTGTAAGAATGAAATGTGAAAAATGGAACCTGCATTACTGCCATGAATATATGAATAAAGAGAAATTTAGCTACTGAATTGATCAATGCAGAAGAGCCCCAACACTACGCCAAAGTATTTCTCTACGTTGGGGTCCCTAGCTTGTGTGTGTCCTCTCATGCAGTTAAAAAACTTACCGTGTATGGGACGCTGAGACCCAGGCTATATATGCGTATAATGTGGATTGGCAATAGGTGTGTATGGGGAGGGTTCACAAACGAAAAACTACTAACATTAAGGAATAACGTTTGGAACTCCATTCTATGTCTGAACTGGGTGCAAAAAACCTAAAAAACATCACTATGGGGAGATAAGGTATGCACACCAGTGACTATGGAAGGGGAATACATGGAATAGCAGAAACTGCTGTGTGAATACTGACATGAAAAATTCAATAGCTATTTGTAAGAATGAAATGTGAAAAATGGAACCTGCATTACTGCCATGAATATATGAATAAAGAGAAATTTAGCTACTGAATTGATCAATGCAGAAGAGCCCCAACACTACGCCAAAGTATTTCTCTACGTTGGGGTCCCTAGCTTGTGTGTGTCCTCTCATGCAGTTAAAAAACTTACCGTGTATGGGACGCTGAGACCCAGGCTATATATGTGTATAATGTGGATTGGCAATAGGTGTGTATGGGGAGGGTTCACAAACGAAAAACTACTAACATTAAGGAATAACGTTTGGAACTCCATTCTATGTCTGAACTGGGTGCAAAAAACCTAAAAAACATCACTATGGGGAGATAAGGTATGCACACCAGTGACTATGGAAGGGGAATACATGGAATAGCAGAAACTGCTGTGTGAATACTGACATGAAAAATTCAATAGCTATTTGTAAGAATGAAATGTGAAAAATGGAACCTGCATTACTGCCATGAATATATGAATAAAGAGAAATTTAGCTACTGAATTGATCAATGCAGAAGAGCCCCAACACTACGCCAAAGTATTTCTCTACGTTGGGGTCCCTAGCTTGTGTGTGTCCTCTCATGCAGTTAAAAAACTTACCGTGTATGGGACGCTGAGACCCAGGCTATATATGCGTATAATGTGGATTGGCAATAGGTGTGTATGGGGAGGGTTCACAAACGAAAAACTACTAACATTAAGGAATAACGTTTGGAACTCCATTCTATGTCTGAACTGGGTGCAAAAAACCTAAAAAACATCACTATGGGGAGATAAGGTATGCACACCAGTGACTATGGAAGGGGAATACATGGAATAGCAGAAACTGCTGTGTGAATACTGACATGAAAAATTCAATAGCTATTTGTAAGAATGAAATGTGAAAAATGGAACCTGCATTACTGCCATGAATATATGAATAAAGAGAAATTTAGCTACTGAATTGATCAATGCAGAAGAGCCCCAACACTACGCCAAAGTATTTCTCTACGTTGGGGTCCCTAGCTTGTGTGTGTCCTCTCATGCAGTTAAAAAACTTACCGTGTATGGGACGCTGAGACCCAGGCTATATATGCGTATAATGTGGATTGGCAATAGGTGTGTATGGGGAGGGTTCACAAACGAAAAACTACTAACATTAAGGAATAACGTTTGGAACTCCATTCTATGTCTGAACTGGGTGCAAAAAACCTAAAAAACATCACTATGGGGAGATAAGGTATGCACACCAGTGACTATGGAAGGGGAATACATGGAATAGCAGAAACTGCTGTGTGAATACTGACATGAAAAATTCAATAGCTATTTGTAAGAATGAAATGTGAAAAATGGAACCTGCATTACTGCCATGAATATATGAATAAAGAGAAATTTAGCTACTGAATTGATCAATGCAGAAGAGCCCCAACACTACGCCAAAGTATTTCTCTACGTTGGGGTCCCTAGCTTGTGTGTGTCCTCTCATGCAGTTAAAAAACTTACCGTGTATGGGACGCTGAGACCCAGGCTATATATGCGTATAATGTGGATTGGCAATAGGTGTGTATGGGGAGGGTTCACAAACGAAAAACTACTAACATTAAGGAATAACGTTTGGAACTCCATTCTATGTCTGAACTGGGTGCAAAAAACCTAAAAAACATCACTATGGGGAGATAAGGTATGCACACCAGTGACTATGGAAGGGGAATACATGGAATAGCAGAAACTGCTGTGTGAATACTGACATGAAAAATTCAATAGCTATTTGTAAGAATGAAATGTGAAAAATGGAACCTGCATTACTGCCATGAATATATGAATAAAGAGAAATTTAGCTACTGAATTGATCAATGCAGAAGAGCCCCAACACTACGCCAAAGTATTTCTCTACGTTGGGGTCCCTAGCTTGTGTGTGTCCTCTCATGCAGTTAAAAAACTTACCGTGTATGGGACGCTGAGACCCAGGCTATATATGCGTATAATGTGGATTGGCAATAGGTGTGTATGGGGAGGGTTCACAAACGAAAAACTACTAACATTAAGGAATAACGTTTGGAACTCCATTCTATGTCTGAACTGGGTGCAAAAAACCTAAAAAACATCACTATGGGGAGATAAGGTATGCACACCAGTGACTATGGAAGGGGAATACATGGAATAGCAGAAACTGCTGTGTGAATACTGACATGAAAAATTCAATAGCTATTTGGAAGAATGAAATGTGAAAAATGGAACCTGCATTACTGCCATGAATATATGAATAAAGAGAAATTTAGCTACTGAATTGATCAATGCAGAAGAGCCCCAACACTACGCCAAAGTATTTCTCTACGTTGGGGTCCCTAGCTTGTGTGTGTCCTCTCATGCAGTTAAAAAACTTACCGTGTATGGGACGCTGAGACCCAGGCTATATATGCGTATAATGTGGATTGGCAATAGGTGAGAAATACTTTGGCGTAGTGTTGGGGCTCTTCTGCATTGATCAATTCAGTAGCTAAATTTCTCTTTATTCATATATTCATGGCAGTAATGCAGGTTCCATTTTTCACATTTCATTCTTACAAATAGCTATTGAATTTTTCATGTCAGTATTCACACAGCAGTTTCTGCTATTCCATGTATTCCCCTTCCATAGTCACTGGTGTGCATACCTTATCTCCCCATAGTGATGTTTTTTAGGTTTTTTGCACCCAGTTCAGACATAGAATGGAGTTCCAAACGTTATTCCTTAATGTTAGTAGTTTTTCGTTTGTGAACCCTCCCCATACACACCTATTGCCAATCCACATTATACGCATATATAGCCTGGGTCTCAGCGTCCCATACACGGTAAGTTTTTTAACTGCATGAGAGGACACACACAAGCTAGGGACCCCAACGTAGAGAAATACTTTGGCGTAGTGTTGGGGCTCTTCTGCATTGATCAATTCAGTAGCTAAATTTCTCTTTATTCATATATTCATGGCAGTAATGCAGGTTCCATTTTTCACATTTCATTCTTACAAATAGCTATTGAATTTTTCATGTCAGTATTCACACAGCAGTTTCTGCTATTCCATGTATTCCCCTTCCATAGTCACTGGTGTGCATACCTTATCTCCCCATAGTGATGTTTTTTAGGTTTTTTGCACCCAGTTCAGACATAGAATGGAGTTCCAAACGTTATTCCTTAATGTTAGTAGTTTTTCGTTTGTGAACCCTCCCCATACACACCTATTGCCAATCCACATTATACGCATATATAGCCTGGGTCTCAGCGTCCCATACACGGTAAGTTTTTTAACTGCATGAGAGGACACACACAAGCTAGGGACCCCAACGTAGAGAAATACTTTGGCGTAGTGTTGGGGCTCTTCTGCATTGATCAATTCAGTAGCTAAATTTCTCTTTATTCATATATTCATGGCAGTAATGCAGGTTCCATTTTTCACATTTCATTCTTACAAATAGCTATTGAATTTTTCATGTCAGTATTCACACAGCAGTTTCTGCTATTCCATGTATTCCCCTTCCATAGTCACTGGTGTGCATACCTTATCTCCCCATAGTGATGTTTTTTAGGTTTTTTGCACCCAGTTCAGACATAGAATGGAGTTCCAAACGTTATTCCTTAATGTTAGTAGTTTTTCGTTTGTGAACCCTCCCCATACACACCTATTGCCAATCCACATTATACGCATATATAGCCTGGGTCTCAGCGTCCCATACACGGTAAGTTTTTTAACTGCATGAGAGGACACACACAAGCTAGGGACCCCAACGTAGAGAAATACTTTGGCGTAGTGTTGGGGCTCTTCTGCATTGATCAATTCAGTAGCTAAATTTCTCTTTATTCATATATTCATGGCAGTAATGCAGGTTCCATTTTTCACATTTCATTCTTACAAATAGCTATTGAATTTTTCATGTCAGTATTCACACAGCAGTTTCTGCTATTCCATGTATTCCCCTTCCATAGTCACTGGTGTGCATACCTTATCTCCCCATAGTGATGTTTTTTAGGTTTTTTGCACCCAGTTCAGACATAGAATGGAGTTCCAAACGTTATTCCTTAATGTTAGTAGTTTTTCGTTTGTGAACCCTCCCCATACACACCTATTGCCAATCCACATTATACGCATATATAGCCTGGGTCTCAGCGTCCCATACACGGTAAGTTTTTTAACTGCATGAGAGGACACACACAAGCTAGGGACCCCAACGTAGAGAAATACTTTGGCGTAGTGTTGGGGCTCTTCTGCATTGATCAATTCAGTAGCTAAATTTCTCTTTATTCATATATTCATGGCAGTAATGCAGGTTCCATTTTTCACATTTCATTCTTACAAATAGCTATTGAATTTTTCATGTCAGTATTCACACAGCAGTTTCTGCTATTCCATGTATTCCCCTTCCATAGTCACTGGTGTGCATACCTTATCTCCCCATAGTGATGTTTTTTAGGTTTTTTGCACCCAGTTCAGACATAGAATGGAGTTCCAAACGTTATTCCTTAATGTTAGTAGTTTTTCGTTTGTGAACCCTCCCCATACACACCTATTGCCAATCCACATTATACGCATATATAGCCTGGGTCTCAGCGTCCCATACACGGTAAGTTTTTTAACTGCATGAGAGGACACACACAAGCTAGGGACCCCAACGTAGAGAAATACTTTGGCGTAGTGTTGGGGCTCTTCTGCATTGATCAATTCAGTAGCTAAATTTCTCTTTATTCATATATTCATGGCAGTAATGCAGGTTCCATTTTTCACATTTCATTCTTACAAATAGCTATTGAATTTTTCATGTCAGTATTCACACAGCAGTTTCTGCTATTCCATGTATTCCCCTTCCATAGTCACTGGTGTGCATACCTTATCTCCCCATAGTGATGTTTTTTAGGTTTTTTGCACCCAGTTCAGACATAGAATGGAGTTCCAAACGTTATTCCTTAATAAAATTAACCGATTCAGGCCAGGACTAGAGGTCCTGTCCCACCCAAAGTCCCTCATAGAAGACAACAGCCCACCGATTAGGGATAAGAGGTCACCGCTAGGGCCCATAGATCCCACGGGCCAGCGTCTGCGGGCACAGCTCCTTAGGCCACATCCAGCCGGGAGCGGACTCCTGAGTTTCACACTAGGAAAGTCCATCTTACATACAGCAGTGCAGGAAAACGATAGAGACCACCAGCCGGGTGCGGGACCAGAACGCAACCGGCCGTGGCACCGGCCACCATCACCTTGGTTTACCAGAGACTTGTGTGTTTTTCTAACTGTGAGTACATCGGCACCCCTGCGGTCGCCATCCCCTGCACGCGCCAACCGGGTCCCGGGGCCATCATCCCTGCCCACGGAGGGGTTAACATCTTGCTGCACAACATCTCTCCTGGGTGCCCCATAACAGCAGCGGTGGTGTCCCACCTCACCACACACCGTGGGTGGCGTCACAAACTTAATACAGCCCAGCCCATACATATACGTCCCCCCATTTATTCTGCGTGTCCGCGAGACCCCCGGATCCGGAGACCCTCGAGCCATCACCCCTAAAGGCCCAGATCTGAGCAGCGACCGGCTGCTGGCACGGGGGCGGCACACATCCATCGCAGCGTGTGCGGGCTGTGAGGTCAGCGGAGTTCGGCTGGTACTGGACTCAGCTGACCTCACAGCCCGCGCACTCTGCGATGGATGCAGCGAGACACAGAACAAGTAGGTTCATCAGGTTGTGAACTCATTTACATACCTTGCACATCTTCTTTGTCTTTATAATCCAGAGGTGAGATCCACATTTTCCTGTTTTTCAACCATTCACTCATGTTAGTGATAGATTTATTTGCTATTCTTTTATTTTATTCTAAAAGATTGATAATTAATTAACTCGTTTTATACCTTTTGATGATACCTCATAGGTGATACCCAATTTTTTTCCATGTCACTCCAGAATTTATCTATGTATCATAGCTACATTTTGAAGATTCATATTTCATATTCTATAATCAGATTTACTGAGGGCCCTTATTGTGCGCTTTCTCTTTGAATACTTGATATTCACAAACTTCTTATTCTTTGGTGAGCCATACTGGGTCTTAAGGGTGCTTTACACGCTGCGACATCGCTAACGATATATCATCGGGGTCACGTCGTTAGTAACACACATTCGGCGTGGTTAGCGACATCGCAGCGTGTGACACCTAGGAGCGACGATCAACGATCGCAAAAACGTCAAAAAAAGTTGATCGTTGATACGTCGCTCCTTTTCATATCGTTGGTGGTGCATGCCGCTGGTTGTTCGTCGTTCCTGGAGCATCACACATCGCTATGTGTGACATCACAGGAATGACTAACAGCTCCTTACCTACGTCCACTGGCAATGAGAAAGGAAGGAGGTGGGTGGCATGTTTCGACCGCTCATCTCCACCCCTCCTCTGCTATTGGGCGGCCGCTTAGTGACGTCGCTGTGACGTCGCTCTGACGCCGAACGCACCTCTCCCTTAAGGAAGGAGGGATTGTTCGGCAGAAACAGTGACGTCGCTAAGCAGGTATGTGCGTGTGACGCTGCCGTAGCGATATTATTCGCTACGACAGCGATCGCCGCATATCGCACCAACGATGGGGGCAGGTGCTATCGCGCACGACATTGCTAGCAATTGCTAGCGATGTCACAGCGTGTAAAGCACCCTTTACTCTCATTAGTTACAATCCCCATTAGCCACTATATTTTGAGCTAATTCACTATGTATTGTTTTAGTGCATTTTCCAGTGACCTTGCCTCTTGATTCTCATTGATCTACTCATTATCGATTTGCCTGTGATTACTAACAGGCTTCATCAGGTATATTCACCTTTTTGCTGTCTGCACACATCTGTTTTTTTTACCTGCGTTTTTGAGTTAAAAAAAAAAAAATGGACATGTCATTTCTTTCCTGCGTTTTTCTGCGTTTTCCCCCCCATGCAATGCATTGGAAAAACGCAGCAAAACGCAGAGATCAAAAACGCAGCAAAACGCAGCCAAAAACGCAGCAAAACCGCATGCGTTTTTTGATGCGTTTTTTCGACTTAGGTGCGTTTTTGTGCGTTTTTAGCGGCCAAAAACGCACAAAAACGCAGCGTCAAAAAGACGCAGTGTGCGAACCTAGCCTTAGCTGCACAACTAAAAGTACCACTTTGTACCTGGCTCCTCCTTAGTTTTCTTGTGCTTCCAGACAGACCTGAGAGGAGGCCATCACACACTGCCAACAAGGGGAAAGGAAGGTGTGCAGAAACAAACACAAACCAAGAATGAGACACTGAAATAAGATACAAGGAAGAGGAGCTGGGAAAGAAAACAAAACCAACACACAGCAGGCACTTAGTGTTTACTCAAAGGCAAACACCCTGAGTTGAAGGGCTGGAACTCCCAGAGATAAATCCACACAGAGATATAGTCAGCAAGGAAGTGAGGTGAGAGGTGAACATATATAATCCAATCCAGTATATGATAGGGCAAACCACAATGGGGAAATGAGAGGCACCTGCTGAGGAGCAAACCGAGAAGGGAAACAGACAAAGACAATAGAAACCATCAGGATTTGGACAGGGAAGAAAAAGTCAAAAGCCTAGCAGACAAATGAACAGACCACAAAACAAAAGGTCACCGGATCGAATCCCTAAACTGAGTGTACACAATGTACAACAGTAAAAAATATTTTTTTTAATAAGATGGTTTATTCAATTCACAAAAATCTCTATGTAACCTTTTTCCTTAGTATCATCTATGAGGTTAGTCTTCCTGGTTGCTGATCTAGGCAGTGGAATTGTGCTACTTTTTTTTTTAAATATACCCAACCTATAGACATTCCGTAAGAAACTTTCTGGGTAAGAGCATCAGAAATATAACTGTTGATTAGTAAAAACTGTTATTGCCTGAGTAATTCAATGCTATCTGTGTTCTCCATGTGATTAATACACCGTATACAGGTTAGATATACTGCTTTCACATCAGCGTTTTTTTTGAAGGATGTAAAAAAACCCTGCAAAACGCATGTGACCGGATCCTTGACAAATGCGTTGTCATTGCAATGCATTTTCAATGGACTTGCGTTAAGATGCGTTTGCATGCAGCATATACCGGATCCGCTATTTTGCGGTTTTTTTTACCTTATTTTAAAAACGCTACTTGTAGCATTTTTTACCTGCGTCCAAATACTGCATGTCACTGGATCCTGATGGTACTGCATGCAACCGCATGTGAACGGTGGTATGCTGATAGAACGGATCCTGTTTGGTCTAGTGATCATGCCCAGAAACCACCTGAAGTGATTGTGATTCGCTCTCTCTCTCTCGTTTTTTACAGGCTGTCAGGTCGAGTTCCACTGACTCCCAATCACATGACTCCAATGCCCGCCCATAACCTGCAAGTGAAAGGATCCTGTAAATAACACTTGCATTTGCGTGCGTTCAACACTGAATCAACAGGATCCAGTCACATGCGCTTTGCGTTTTTTTTGACGTCCATCAAAAAAACGCTGATGTGAAAGCCGCCATATGAAGCCAAACATATCAATCTTCTTATGGAAAGGAAATGGATATGTGGCACCACTAATTTCATCAGCACATTGCATTTATTGAGCAGGCAAATGTTAGACAATAATGACAACGCTGAAATTGTTTTTTACTCAGTTTCTGAAATTCCATTTTCACTAAGCAATTTTTGTAATTATTATATTCTAAATAAGCATGATAATCATTGCCCAGGATGAACAATAAATGATATTGGTGGATTTCCTGATGAAGAAGTGGGGTAACACTTCAAAATGCGTAGAATTAAACCACCTTGCATTAAACCTTTCCTGGATTTGTGTCATATCTTCAGCAGCGCAGTAATAGTTCGACATTGACATTGTTCCTAGACAGTTATTGGAGGTAGCCATCCAAAAAGTCAAAATTGACCCTTTAACGAGCCTTGTCATATGATTTAAGATTTATGCCAGATCAGAACCTCACTTTGCAGACATAGTGTTTCGGGGTGATTGCCCTCATCAGTGAAAAGTATTAGATCTCAGCATTAAAGCACCTTTACATATATGCCATTAGTTAGAGGTATACAATCCTAATGACAGGTTTTCTTTAACAATGCCCTATGAATGATCTGTAATATAACCTTCAGTGCACATAACATACTATTGTTCTATGTGGCATCAGTCCTGGTTACACAGAACAGTGTGCTGCAAAGAATGATCTTTTGTGCAAAGAAAAAAATAATTCACCTAATGAATGAGCATTTTGCTTGTTCTGAGGCCCACAAGCTGAATAGGGAAGGGGTTCATTGATTGCCGAGGTGCTGTGGAAGGGGCTATGTGATTCCTTATTTTTTTCTTTTCCTCTCTCCATCTTGTCTCGCCGTTCTCTGTTGCTAGTGTTGTGGGGTTAACTATTTTGTTAAGGCACATTCATCATCAACTCGTCCTCCACAATGCTGTATGGTCATTTGGCCATTGGCAGCTATACCCTGCCCCTTCACTGCTATCGTGCATCCTCCCTTGCTGTTTGAATATGGTATCTACTAAATATATATATGGCTTTCTGTAATTTTGTTTGCCATTTCACCGATACATGCTGAATGAGCTTCCCTCCGTCCCTTTACAACGCTTATGTATATTTTCACCATTCATTATATTTAGGCTACTTTCACACATCCGGTTTTTGCTCTGCGGCACAATACGGCACTGTGCAGAAAAACCGCAACCGTTTTATTTGCTGCCGGTTGCGTTTTTTTTTGCATAGACTTACATTAGTGCCGTATTGTGCCGCATGGGCTTGCGTTCGGTCTGGTTTTTGCCGCATGCGGCAGATTTAGCCGATGCCGCGGCCGGATGGAACGCCTGCAACGTTTTTTGCTCCGTCAAAAAAAACGCATCGCCCCGCGGCGCATTTTTCAATGCATGCCTATGGACGCCGGATGAGGCGCGATGCGGCAAAAACCGCATCCGGCCGCCGCATGCGGTTTCTTCCACTGCGCATGCTCAGTAGCGTGCCGCAACCGGAAAAAAACGGACGAGCCGCATGTAAAAACTTATGCAAAGGATGCGGTGTTTTCGCCGCATCCATTGCATAGGTTTCACAGCCGGATTGAGCCGCACTGCTCAAACCGGATGTGTGAAAGTAGCCTTAAATGGACATTTGAGACCTTATTTTTTGCTGCTATTCACCCTTAGGGTCATGGGACCCCTGAGAGACCCCTATGGGTCTTATTTCCCCTGAACCATTTTTGTGCTTTGGGTTATTTTTATCACCTTGATTTATAAATCTTTGACTATATAGTGTGTCCACCCATATCCTGTCCACCGCCATTAACTTGAGAATGGCGGCAGCTATAGGCATAGAAGTGGTGTCTTGGTATTGTAAAGTAGCCATACGCTACTCAATGAAACCAGCTATAGCGCCACCTGGTGGAAAACCACGGAATTAGCATTTTTATCTTGAAAACGGAACGAGATGGAGAAAAAAAGTGAATTACAAAGTTGTAGGGCATCATCAATTCAATACGAATCGACACCTTGCATACAGAAATGCTATGATTAGAAAATGTAAAACTAACAAGGCTGCGGACGTGAAGCTATACCTCATGGAGACCTTCCTACAAGTTATTGGGTATGGTGGCTGCGTGGAGTGGCCTCCACACTCACCTGACCTGACCCCATTGCTCTTCTTTCTGTGAGGTCAAATCAAACAACAGGTGTATGCGACCCCTCCACCAACATTGCAGGACCTACGACGACGTATCACAGATACTTGTGCAAACGTGTCACCTACCATATTGCACAACGTGCAGCAAGATACAGTATGCTGTCCAGAGTCCAGATGTGCATTGCAGCTGACGGTGGCCACTTTGAGCATCAAAGTTAAATGAGCGCCATATGCATGACCAGCATTCAATGTTTTTTTGGGGGGGGGGGGGGGGTCATGGGTTTCATATCATAGCATTTCTGTATGCAAGGTGTCGATTCGTATTGAATTGATGATGCCCTACAATTTTTTAATTCACTTTTTTTCTCTATCTCGTTCTATTTTCGAGATAAAAATGCTGACTCAGTTATTTTCCACCAGGTGGTGCTATAGGTGGTTTCATTGCGTAGCACATGGCTACTTTGCTATACCTAGACACCACTTCTATGCCTATAGCTGCCGCCGTTCTCAAGTTAATGGTGGTGGACAGGATATGGGTGGACACACTGTATAGTATCGACATTGTTCATTTCATCCTGATTGCTTTTCATGCATGGTTGTACTTTTTGATTCTAGTATCTATATATTTAATGATACTTTCTATATATGTCTGTTTACCTCAGTGATATATATATATATTTTTTCCTATGTATGCAAAAAAATGTTTTTATGCAGTATTTTCTACATCTAACTGTATACCCAGCACCCAGGCACTTTAGAATTGATCCATGTATTGTCTATGCTGCTATTTATCTTGTGGTTCATGGGATACTTGTGTTTATTCTCCATCCTTTGCTTTTTTTTGTCCTTTTCACTATTTTTTACATTGAAATAAATTATTCCTATTGCACGCATTAGCGCCCTTTTTTTCTTGTTATTTACATTTTCGTAGCAATTAGTGTGCGCTTCTATTTCAATCAGTATGGTAGACTATCAGCTGCCTTATTATAATTAACACTTATGAGCTAACAAGATTACTAAAATGGTGTAAGCCATTGTTTCCCAACTCTGTTGCTCAAGGCCCACTGATCATGGTTCCAGGATTTCCTTAGTATTGCACAGGTGATCAATACCAAGGAAATCCTGGAAACACGATCTGTTGGTGGGCCTTGAGCAATAGAGTTGGGGAACACTGATGTAAACAGCATTATTTTGCGGCAGGGCTGACATTCAGTAGGAATGGGACTTTTGTGATGTAAGTTAATTTTCATGACAAGGAATGACTGCAGTTCATCTGATCACTTTTCATAACAATCTAGAGATAATGCAAATTGCCATCAGAAAAATGGAAGTAGCGAGCTTTGTGAAAACCAAAATTTGTGTCAGTTTCAAAAATGTTGTCCAGGACTGTACACTACAATAGTGTAGAATTCAAAGTTTTTTTTTAGATTTCTCAATGTTATATAGAAATACTATGAAAAAAGTGCACTCTAAAAGTTTTTACATTTGAATCTTAAGATTCAGATGAATATACCCAAATCAGCAAAGAAAATGATGCTGAAGAACCTATTTAAAGGGAACCTGTCACCAGTTTTTTCCCTTATGAGCTGTGGCTACCACCAGTAAACCCTTATACAGTATTCTAGAATACTGTATAAGAGCCCGGGCCGCTCTGTAGAACATAAAATAGACCTCTATTATACTGACCTAGGGGGCGGTCCGGTCCGATGGGTGTTGCTGCTCTCGACCCGGTGCCTCTTCCATCTTGTGCAGTTGCATCCTCCTTTCTAGCCCTGCGTGGATGACGCATCCTACATCATCCACACAGAGGCCGCCATTGAGCTCCTGCACATTTTGATCTGCCCTGCTGAGGGCAGAGCAAAGTAAGGTAATGCGCAGGTGCGAGGAAAGATCAAAGACCACAAGTGCATGCGCACTACAATACTTCAATCTGCCCTCAGCTGGGCAGATCTAAGTAAGCGTGTGCAGGAGCACAATGGCGGCTTCTGTGTGGCTGACGTAAGACGCGTCATGCACATTGTGCTAGGAAGGAGGATGGAGACTGTACAAAATGGAAAAGGCGCAGGATCGAGAGCAGCGGCGCCCATTGGACCTGACCGCCCCCTAGGTGAGTATTTTAAAGGTCTTTTTTAGGTTATACAGAGCGGCCTGGGCTCTTATATACAACATTTCAGAATACTGTATATAAGGGCTCACTGATGGTGGCTGCAGCTCATAAGGGAAAATCCTGGTGACAGGTTCCCTTTAAAAAGTATGGCAGGCAAATCTACTTTATTACGTTTGTGTAAAAATAAAACTAGGTATTAGTGCTGGAAGAAGCTTCACTTCATCTTTAATGCCCCTAATGCAGAAGACATGGAGTCCAGTCACCCTGTGAAAGGCTCAGTGTACAGCTTCCAACAAGTAACACATCTTTGGGGATGATCTGTTATAGTCATAGCCACTTTCTTTTCCATGCATCAGGTATAAAACGCTCAGTTGCAGTGATCTGCATTCCAACACGTTCTAGTGATGGCGAACTCCTTCTTTAGGCCAGTTACCCTGCGATGATTGATGATACCTCAGACCGACAGTAGCGGATAGGGAAGCTTGGCTGCAGTTCAGTGTTATTGTAAGAAATCTCAAATATTTATTCCATCTCCTGCACTCACTGTAATCACATTTTCACCATGTTGCCAGGAAGGGAGCTTTGACATAAAGCCATAAACTGACACAGGCTACCATTGTTGCACTTATAAAATTTTAATATTATTTCAAATGATTGCAATTGCATATTTTCCTACCTGAAGTGGGATGACTAAAATGTCATTTTAAATGCAAAAGTCATAAAAACTTCCTTTCATTAATGCATTTAATTTGTTTATTTCAAAGACATTGCTTAATATGGTTTCCAGTGACTGACATACACATGGAACCATAGTTAAGGCGGACATTACAAGTCTAGAGCTGGAATACAGATTTGGGGGATGAAATTAAAATTATGCACACATAAAATAGAATGTAGTAGAAGACGGCTGTGGTACATTGTCAAGGAAAGTACAGTTGGATACGGTAAAGTTGCCAGATTGTAATAATGTCAACTTCATAAGTTCATCACAGTGACCCCCTGCTTTGTTAGCAATCATCTGTAATCTGTGGGGATTTTTGGCAGCAAGTGTTTAATTTGACTTCCGAACAAATCACATGGGAAAGAACGTCAATTTTCTAAAAAAAAAAATAAAATAAAATAGAAAAAAATAATCAGGATCTTGAACAGAGGATTAGATCAGAATATACAGTATATCACAAAAGCGAGTACACCTCTCACATTTTTGTAAATATTTTTTATTTTTCATAGAACAACACTGAATATATGACACTTTGATACAATGTAGTCAGGGTACAGTCAAATAACATTGTAAATTTGGTGTGCCCTCTAAATAACTCAACACACAGCCATTAATGTCTAAACTGCTGGCAACAAAAGTGAGTAAAGCCCCAAGTGAAAATTGGCAAAATCAGCCATTTTCCCTCCCCGCTGTCATGTGACCCATTAATCAAGGTCTCAGATGTGAATGGGGAGCAGGTGTGTTAAATTTGGGGTTATCGCCCACATACTCTTATACTGGTCAAAGTTCAACATGGCACCACATGGCAATCGATTCTCTGAGAATCTGCATGAATATGGTCTAGACTATAAGAAGATTGCCAACACCCTGAAGCTGAGCTGCAGCACGGTGGTCAAGACTTTACTGCAGTTTAAGAAGACAGGTTCCTTTCAAAGCAGGCATCGCTATGGTTAACCAAATGGGTTGAGTGCAGATGTTCAGCCACAAGATATCCATAGATTGTCTTCTCAAAATAGACGTATGAGTGCTGCCAGCATTGCTGCAAAGGTTAAAGGGGTGGGGATTGAGCCTTTCAGTGCTCAGAGCATACGCCGCACACTGCATCAAGTTGGTCTACATGGCTGTCGTCTCAGAAGGAAGCCTCTTCAAAGATGATGTATAAGAAAGCCGCAGTTTGCTGAAGACTAGTAGATTAAGGACATGGATTACCGGAACCATGTTATGTGATCTGATGAGACCAAAATAAATTTATTTAGTTCAGATGGTGTCAAGCGTGTTTGGCAGCAACCAGATGAGAAGTACAAACACAAGTGTGTCTCGCCTAGCATGGTGAGGAGTGTGTCATTGTTTGAGGCTGAATGAGTGCTGCCAGCTGTGGGGAGCTATGATCACTGAGTAACAGTGAATGCCAACATGTACTGTGACATACTGAAGCAGAGCATGATACCCTCGCTTCAGAAACTGGACTTTAGGGCAGTATTTCAACATGATAATGACTCCAAACTCACCTCCAAGATGACCAGTGCATTGCTAAGGAAGCTGAGGGTAAAGGTGCTGGACTGGCCGAGCATATATCCAGACCTAAACCCCATTGAGCATCTGTGGAGCATATTCAAACAGAAGGAGCAGGAGCGTAAGGTCTCTAACATCCACCAGCTCTGTGATGTCTTCATGGAGGAGTGGAAGAATATTGCTGTGAACTCCATGTCCAAAAGAGTTAAGGCAGTGCTTGAAAATAATGGTGGCCACACAAAGTATAAACACTTTGGACACAATTTGGTCATTTTCACTTAGGAACGTACACACTTTTGTTGCCAGTGGTTTAGACATTAATGGCTGTGTGTTCAGTTAGAGGGCACACCACATTTACACTGTTATACAAGCTGTATACTTACAACTTTATATTGTATCAAGGTGACATATCTTTAGCATTGTTCCATGAAAGGATAAAATATTTGCAAAAATGTGAGGGATGCACTCACTTTTGTGCTATTCTGTATAAAAATGGGTTTTCTGAACAAGAAAGCACCCTTTAAGATAAGTTTTGTATAAACAGTATAAGAGGAACTCTCTTATTTGTGACTGTCCTTTAGGACTCATGCCCACGTTGCGTCATGGCCAGTGCAGAAATGAATGCCCTCTCTGGCAGACTTGACGCTGCGTGTTGACAAAAAGAATACATCCAAAACGCATGTATTTTGGATGCATTTTACATGTGTTTTGGATGCATTTTTGTCAGTGCAGTCCCCCAGCTCTGCTACATGCCCGCTGACAGCAGACACAAACAGAGCCGGGCGATGAGAATGAACTCAGATGAAATTCACACAACGTCATTGTCATCCCGCGGCTCTGTCTCTGTGTGCTGTCATGAACTCAGATGAACCTCCGAGGTCAGTGCTAGGACACAGGAGTCCGCAGCAGTGACATCAGAGCTTCACCCGATTTCAGTGACATCGCGCGGTTCTCTCTCTCTCTGTGTCGCAGCCTGATTTGCAGTCACACATGAAGGACTCACCTGTGATTGCAAATCCCGAGTGAATGCAGTAAGCCGCGTGATCAGCTGTGCTTTCACTCAGGTTACTCGGTCACAGGTGCAGTCCTCCACCTGAGAGTGGTGGCCGCGAGTAACCTCAGTGACAGCACAGCTGATCGCGCAACTCACTTCAGTTGCTGCATGAAGCTCACAGGAGCGGCGGTGTTCTACTGCCGCTCCGGTCAGCTTCCGATGTAGCAGAGCTGAAAGCGTCGTGGGACCTTGCATGGATTACGTCGGACCTGGAAGTGATTTTGAGGGGTTAATAAAAGTGGTGAAAGGGGGTGTTTGTTTGTCTTTCATTCCAAATAAAGGATTTTTTGGATGTGTATTTTCTTTAACTTACAGGTTAATCATGGAAGGTATCTAGGGGAGACACCTGCCATGATTAAAATAAGGACTTCGTGGCAGCTATGGGCTGTTGCCATTAACTCCTTATTACCCCATTTGCCACTGCACCAGGGCAATTCGGGATGAGCCGGGTAGAGTCCTGGGACTGTCGCATCTAATTGATGCGGTAATTCCGGGCGGCTGCTGGCTGATATTGTTAGGCTGGGGGGCTCTCAATAACGTGGAGCTCCCCATCCTAAGAATACCAGCCTTCAGCCGTGTGGCTTTACCCTGGCTGGTATCCAAATTGGGGGGGACTGCGCATCGTTTTTTTTAATTTATTTATTGTTTTTACTGCTCGATATAGACACGCCCACCGGCGGCTGTGATTGGTTGCAGTGAGACAGCTGTCACTCAGCGTGGGGGCGTGTCTGACTGCAACCAATCATAGGCGCCGGTGGGCGGGGGAAGCAGGGAATACGAGATGGATTAATGAGCGGTCGACATTTTCAAAAGAGGAGAAGCCGTCACAGTGTGAACGCCGTGCAGCACTGCGCCGGTGATCGGTGAGTATGAGAGAGGGGTGGGAGGTAGAGACCGACATGGACAGAGAGAGAGAGAGACCAAAAGACCTGCGTTTATGTTAAAAAAAAAACCAAACATGCGGATCGCAACAAAAATGCAGTGCAAATGCACCGCTTGGCATTTTGGTAGCGTTTTTCTACAACTCATTGATTTCCATGGGTGTAGAACGCTGCCAAAATGCTCAAAATAATTGACATGCTGCTTTTTTAAACGCAGAGAATTTGTCAAATTTTTGACAATCAAAACGCTGCGTTTAAAAAAAGCATCGTGCGCACCGATTTTGCATGATTCTCAGACTCTGCTGGGGAAACAGAACGCATGCATTTTGACAATGTGACACTTCAGCTTAAAACACTGCAGAGACGCAAAAAAAACCCGTAACGTGCGCATGAGCCCTTAGAAGACAGAGGGTAGCTGCCACGCAATACTGAATTTCTTCTTTAACAGATAATCTGGGAAAAAAACATTTTCCAGAAAAAAAAAAATTCTGCCATGCTCAGTCAGTCAATTGCCAGGAGACAGACATCCATGGATCAGGTGATAGCCAAAGAGGTTAAATTGTTAAAAAGGGGGCGGGGGTGGGGGGGAGTTGTTTTTAGGAGACAACCTTTTTTATATAGATATGGCCAATGTCTTTTCTGCACCACTTTTTATGCAAAAAGCAGATAAATAAACTAAAAAACACTTTTACTGTAGAATCAAAGCACCGATCCATAATGTGACAATAGTGTCGTATTTAGTAAAGATTAACATTAGGATTTACTTTATAGTTAAGTTCTGTAGTAGTAATGGAAACAATAAGTAAATCTAAATCCTATCTTGTGATAGGAACTTGAATGCAAGGCAACAGCTTCACGTGAACACATTGTAATAGTTTTTGTAAATTTAAACAATGTAACTAAACCAAAGTTTACCATTCAGTGTGCTGGAAAATGGGTGCGCCCAGAAGAATCTTTCGTGGAAACAGGAGTGACTGTCACAGAAGTAGACAGCTGAAAAAACAAAAAAACCCACACAAGACCTCACACGGCAAAGTCAATAATTAGGCCAAAATTAGCCATTAACTAGTTCCTGCCTGGCTCATTTTTCCCCTTCCTGACCAGGCATATATTTGGCTTTATTGCTTTTTAACAGCTCGGATATTTTTTTTTCTCGTTCCAATATCCTAATCATTTTGGCTTTTTTTTTCTGTGACACACAGTACTTAAAGGGAATTTATCATGTGATAAAAAAACAAAATGCTATTAACCTGTAGATATGGTGTTACTATCATCTTAAACCGGGTTAAAAAGGGCTCTGATGCCGTGCAGCCACTGTGCTGAAACCCCCTCTGCCAGGAGGAAATTAACTTTATTCTCCTGGCAGCCTCAGGCTTGTAGTCATAGGGATATGCTGGAGCGGTTTCAGTCTTAAAGGGCTGTTAAAATTTCTTGTAAGGTCTTAAAAAGAATTTTGTGGGGCATCTGAACATACAGTGGTTATGGAAAGTATTCAAACCCCTTTAACTTTTTCACACTTTGTTTCATTGTAGCCACTTGGTAAATTAAAAAAAAAATAAATCATTTTTTTCTCATTAACCCCTTCAGCCCCCGGGCACTTTCCGTTTTTGCGTTTTTGTTTTTTGCTCCTTTTCTTCAGAGAGCCGTAACTTTTTTATTATTCTGTCAATCTTGCCATATGAGGGCTTGTTTTTTGCGGGACGAGTTGTACTTTTAAATGAAACCATAGGTTTTACCATATATTGTACTGGAAAACAGCAAAAAAATTCAAAGTGTGGAAAAACTGCAAAAAAAGTGTCATCGCACAGGTTTTTGGGATGTTTTATTCACCGTGTTCACTATATGGTAAAACTGATGTATCTATGTGATGCCTCAGGTCGGTGCGAGTTTGTAGACACCAAACATGTATAGGTTTACTTGTATCTAAGGGGTTAAAAAAAATTCACAAGTTTGTCCAATAAAAGTGGCGCACGTTTTGGGCCATTTTCCGAAACACGTAGCGTTCTTATTTTTAAGGATCTATGGCTCAGTGATGGCTTATTTTTTGCGTCTCGAGCTAACGTTTATAATGGTACCATTTTTGCGCAGATGCTACGTTTTGATCGCCTGTTATTGCATTTTGCGTAAAACTTGCGGCGACCAAAAAACGTAATTTTGGCGTTTGGTAAACGGCGTAGTGGCAAAAAAATTCCAATCAGATTAATTGATTTTATATTTTGATAGATCGGGCATTTCTGAACGCGGCGATACCAAATGTGTGTATATTTATTTCTTTTTTAACCCTTTAATTTTCAATGGGGGGAAAGGGGGGTGATTTGAACTTTTAGGTTTTTTGTTTTTTTTTTACTTTTTTTTATTTTACTAGTCCCCCTAGGGGGCTATAGCAATCAGCAATCCGATCGCTGATCGCTATCTGCTGATCACAGCAATACCGCTGTAATCAGCAGATTCAGTCACTTTGGTTTTCCCTCTGCTCTCGGCCGAGGGAAAACGAAAGTGAAACATCGTAGCAGCAGGCGTCATCACATGACCCTGTGCTACGATGGCAACCACCGATAGTCACGTGATAACACACGTGACTTCCGGTGGGGGCGGCGGTAAGTAACAAACATGGCCGCGCGCATTTAAATCTTGCTGCCAGACTTTGGCAGCAAGATTTAAGGGGTTAATGGCCGCGGGTGGAAGCGATTCCACCCGCGGCTAGCAGGCACACATGTCAGCTGTTGAAAACAGCTGATATGTGTGCCGATCCACGCCGCCTGCCCGCGGCAGGGGGCGGGGCTTAACGGGACACGATCCTGGACGGATAGATCCGTCCAAGGTCGTGAAGGGGTTAATGTACACTATGCACCCCTCATCTTGATTAAAAAAAATCCCAAAAGAGAAATGTAAAAAAAAAAGTATTCAGACCCATTGCTTAGTATTGAGTATATGCACCCTTTTGAGCTAGTACAGCCATGAGTCTTCTTGGGAATCATGCAACAAGTTTTTCACACCTGGATTTGGGGATCCTCTGCCATTCTTCCTTGCAGATCCTCTCCAGTTCCGTCAGGTTGGATGGTGAACGTTGGTGGACAACCATTTTCAGGTCTCTCCAGAGATGCTCAATTGGGTTTAGGTCAGGGCTCTGGCTGGACCAGTCAAGAATGGTCACAGATTGTTCTGAAGCCACTCCTTTGTTATTTTAGCTGTGTGCTTAGGGTCATTGTCTTGTTGGAAGGTGAACCTTTGTCAAAGTCTGAGGTCCAGAAGGTTTTCTTTCAGGATATCTTCATACTTGGCCGCGTTCATCTTTCCTTCAATTGCAACCAGTTGTCCTGTCCCTGCAGCTGAAAAACACCCCTATAGCAGGATACTGCCACCACCATGTTTTACTGTTGGGATTGTATTGAGCAGGTGATAAGCAGTGCCTTGTTGTCTCCACACATACCGCTTAGAATTATCACCAAAAAGTTCTATCTTCATCCCATCAGACCAGAGAATTTTATTTCTCATAGTTTGGGAGTCCTTCATGTGTTTTTTTGCAAACTCTATGTATGCTTTCAAATGTCTTGCACTGAGGAGAGGCTTCCATCTGGCCACTCTGCCATAAAGGCCCAACTGGTGGAGGGTTGCAGTGATCGTTGACTTTGTGGAACTTTCTTTTATCTCCCTATTGCATCTCTGGAGCTCAGCCACAGTGATCTTGGGGTTCTTCTTTACCTCTCTCACCAAGGCTCTTCTCCCACGATTGCTCAGTTTGGCTGGACGGCCAGGTCTAGGAAGAGTTCTGGTGGTCCCAAACGTCTTCGATTTAAGGATTATGGAGGCCACTGTGCTCTTAGGAACCTTGAATACTGCAGAAATTCTCTTTTGTAACCTTGGACAGCTTTGTACCTTGCCACAATTTTGTCTCTGAGCTCCTTCGGCAGTTCCTTTGATCTCATGAATCTCATTTGGTCTGACATGCACTGTGAGGTCTTATATAGACAGGTGTGTGCCTTTCCAAATCAAGTCCTATCAGTTTAATTAAACACAGTTGGACTCCAATGAAGGAGTAGAACCATCTCAAGGAGGATCACAAGGAAATGGACAGCATGTGGCTTAAATATGAGTGTCTGAGCAAAGAGTCTGAATACTTATGGCCATGTGATATTTCAGTTTTTCTTGTTTAATAAATTTGCAAAAATTTCTACATTTCTGTTAAGATGGGGTGCAGAGTGTAAATTAATGAGAAAAAAAAAACAACTTTTTTGACTTTACCAAATGGCTGCAATGAAACAAAGTGAAAAATTTAAAGGGGTCTGAATAGTTTCCGTACCCACTGTATTTTATAAATTATTTATTTTTATTGTGGAGTTCCATAGTATCTCGGGTTGGTATATTGGACAGAGTTAGGGTATGTGTGCACGCTGCGTTTTTTTGACGCTGCGTTTTTGGCCGCTAAAAGCGCACAAAAACTCAAAACCGCACCCGCTGCAAAAACACGCAAAAAACGCAGCAGTAAAAACGCATGCGTTTTTACCGCATTTGGGTGCGTTTTTGGCTGCGTTTTGCTGAGATTTTGATCACTGCGTTTTTCTGCATTTTTCCAATGCATTGCATGGGGGAAAAACGCAAGAAAGAATTGACATGTCAATTTTTTTTTTTTTTTTTAAGCTCAAAAACGCAGCTTAAAAAAAAGTTGTGTGCGGACAGCAAAAATGAAAACTCATAGACTATGCTGGGAAAGCAAAGTCATGCAGTTTTGAGCCCAAAAAATGCACCCGAAAAACGAGCAAAAATGCCGCGAAAAACGCACTGTGCGCACATAGCCTTTAAGGAGGGATTTAAGTTCCAGATTGAGCCTCCTAAAACCCAGCATCTCTTGCTCCCTACCTGCACTAAAGGATGCTTTACACGCTGGGACATCGCTAACGATATATCGGCGGGGTCACGTCGTTAGTATACATATACATACGTCGGTGCCGTTAGCGACATCGCAGCGTATGACACCAAGGAGCGACGATCAACGAGCGCAAAAATGTCACAAATCATTGCTCGTTGACACGTCGCTCCTTTTCAAAATATCGTTGCTGCTGCAGGTACGATGTTGTTCGACATTCCTGCAGCAGCACACATCGCTATGTGTGACACCGCAGGAACGACGAACATCTCCTTACCTGCCTCCACCGGCAATGAGGAAGGAAGGAGGTGGACGGCATGTTCCGGCAGCTCATCTCCGCCCCTCCTCTGCTATTGGACGGCTGCGTGTGGCGTCGCTGTGATGCCGCACGAACCGCCCCTTAGAAATGAGGCGGATCGCCGACCAGAACGACGTCGCAGGGAAGGCAAGTCTGTGTGCCGGGTGTAAGCAATGTGCGCCACGGGCAGCGATTTGCCCGTGACGCACAACCGATGGGGGCGGGTACGCTCGCTAGCGATATCGTTACCGATATCGCAGCGTGTAAAGTACCCTTTAGTGATAAAATGACCCCTGGGTCCGGAGGAGAAAGCACTGTCCGTACTTCATAATCTGTATACAAAAGGTTTTCTCAGCATAGTGTACAGAGTAATGGGGAAGATAATGGAGAAGGTAAACTGTGATAGACAGCTCCCCCATCTTCTGCAAGCTGCTTACTTTGCAGTGAAATTTTAGATCATCACTACAAAGTAAAGTGTGCTTTGCTCAGACATTTATAATCTATAGGCAGTCCAGAAGTAGTTAAGGGGTTTATTCTACCCATACAGTGTTGACCTCAGTAAATTGCTTGTGCAATTCTTCACTCAAAGATAACTTTGTTTCCTATACATGCTGGTGTTTTGGGTTCACATCTCCCAATATAAATCTTGCACATCTTGCTAAGTAAAGAAATGGTTTCAGATTTTAAATTCTGGATCTCCTATCAAACAAGATGTCATGCATTATTTATGTCAAATTTAATTGCAATCATATTTCTTTATTAGTTTGCCTCAATGGTGAACAGATTGTTTACAAATGCACCTCTGTGACAGGTTCTAAGCATCTGATAAGTGGAGGCCCAGGACATAAGCGCTCTGTTTCAAAGACAAACTACTACCAACTAGCAATGAAGGGTGGATGTGTGGTCAATCACCAGAAGTTACAAAAACCTTCTCTAATTTTACTGCCATGCATTTAATTGATGAGTGACTACAGATTAGTAGCCACGTCTTTGTTCATGGACTACCCTAGGGCAGGGGTGCACATCTAAAGTCCTCAAGAGCCACCAGCACTGCATGTTTTCAGGATTTCCTTAGCATTGCACTGGTGATGATTCCAATACTAAGGAAATCCTGAAAACATGCAGTGTTGGTGGCTCTTGAGGACTGGAGATGTGCACCCCTACGCTAGATGAAACTAAAGACTTACCGTATAGCAGGAAAAACAAACAAACAAACAAAACAATAAAAAAAAACCCAACTAAGTGTCCAGTTGTAACTTTAGATTTATGTCAAGGTAGACCTGCAGTAAAGCAATATGTCCTGTCTGGAGGCTTTATGAAAAAGGCAATGTGCTTCATGTTAACAGTACTTGCCAAAAAGGTTTTAAACTTACTTTAATATCTAAATTTCTCTTTTCTTGCTGTACCTCGTTATTTTATTGCTGAAGTATTACAGATAGAGAGAATGCTCAGAACCACAGTGATGTCTGTACAATACAGTGTACAAAATGGTTTGCAATAAACAGAAGTAATACAAAGGTTGACTAAAAGCGACACTAACCAGGGGCAAGCACAAACACAGGACCGACAGGACAACGTCCACGATGACTATCCGCAACATACATTGAAAAGCATACTACGCATCTACAAATCTCCAGAACTGCCCCTCTTGTTCTAGATCTTCATCTTCTTCAGGCACTTGATATATGAGGTAATGGAAGCTTACCAACACTCTCTTCTAACAGGTGACTGAATGGCAAGCAGGCATCTATGGATCACAGGCATATTTTTTGAAATGCATAGTCGTTTTAAAGAGAGGCCATTTTGGAGAGCTCTTTGTTCATCTGTGTATACTGTTCCTTTAGACGCATTACAGCTTTATTGTGCTCCTCGTCTATCGCCAGGCGTCTTTGCTCCTGTTCCTTCATGAATGCCTCCCACTGTACGCGAAGTTTCTCACGTCTAACTTTTTCTTCTGTGACACTCTAAAAAGAAAATAAAAATACAAAATGTATTATAAATATATTATACATCAGAGCTACTTAAGTCCTTCCAGGCTACATAGGATGGGCAGAGTGCCACACGACCACCACCATACACCATAGGTGTCATACTCCCCATGCTGATTTCTGGCATCTTACATGGAAGTTCAAACACGTTGGACGTTGAAACATTTTATCTGAAGTGGTGGAAACTCCTAAATACACAGCTGATATGTTTGTTTTCTGTTTTATTAATCTTAGATTAAGAACTATGGTTTCATCATGATAACAATTTTCCCTTCATGGTTCAGAAGCTATTGATATGCGCTGGATGAAGGAGAGAGCGCATTCCTTAAAATCTAGTAAATACTGTAGTTTCATATGGAAATATAGTAGATAAAATATATGTTACTCTCAAAAATGTAAAAAAAAAAAAAAAAAGTATGGGGAAAGTTGTTTGACTTGCCCATTACTGAGTCCTCAGGTACAGCCCTTGCTGAAGCGCTGGCCAACTTGCAGGAAACCTAATGCAATTTTTCTTTTCTGTTTATTTCTTTTACATTTCTTTGTTATTCAGTATAAAAATAAAAGCTGATCCTTTGGGACTTTTTCTTACCTATATTTAATTCAATCACTGATTTACTGCATCTTGTGAACAAAGATAAATGAGCAATAACGGTACTAGGTTTTCATGCTTTTTTGTATTATTGAAACAAATATTATAATGGAAATCCAAGACATAAATGCGGTTACATCAGCCACAGTTAGACCAAGAGTTCAGTGAATGATTTCTTCAAGGTACAGTATAATCAAAAAACAGCGAAACAGTTAAAAATGTAGCCTCTAAACAATGCCATAATGTTTTGAAACCATCAAGTCATCCAGATGTAACTGTAATGTAGACTATCTGCATTGATTCAATTGGTTTTATAAACATTTAGCAACAATGGTTTAAAAATCACTGCGTGTTTTATGTAGTCCCTCCATCTTTTTTAAAGGGTCAGAAGTAACCGGACAACTGACCAGCCATTTCCAGTGAAGACTTCCTTCATGACAAACTATGGCAATAGTGAAGAATCTGGAGCAATGGAGATTAGCAATAGGTAGTCCAAATAAAAGTAATAAAAGCACCTAATTCCCGAACACAGATTTTTTTTTTTTTTTTTTAAATGTTCGTGTTCACTTATTTATACTCATGAAGTGAAAGGACTAAAGCCGCAAGGACGTCTTTTTGTTGATATTGCTTGATTGAAAGGGAAGATCAAAAGCTGCAGAGATATCAAAGTTCACAACTTGGAATGTACAAACCATGAACCAAGGCAAACTCAACATCATCAAAGCTGAAATAGCCAGAACAGGACTCTATTTACTTGAAATTAGCTAACTAAGATGGACTCAATTATGACATTTCCAATTACACGAACGTTGGATCTACGATTCTGGTAATAACAGCAGAAAAAGAAACAGTGTCACTTTTATTCCCAACCGAAAATAGGCCAGCACTGTCCTGACGTATAATGCAGTCAGTGAGAGTCATCGCCATATGACTACAAATAGCACCAATCTATGTCACAGTTAGAAAAGTCTACTCACCAACAACAGATGCCGTAGAAAAGGATGTTGAAATATTCTATGATCAAGTTCAAGAAAAAATTGACAAAACGTCAAAATAAGACTTACTCATTATCATGGGACACTTAAATGCCAAAGTGGGCCATGTAAAACACGGAACTGCTATTGGAAACTTTGGACTTGGTGAACAAAACTAGGCTTGAGGAAGAATCACTGACTTTTCTACAACAAATCAGCTGTCCAACATGAACACCTTTGTCCAAAATCACAAATAGATACTCTACACATGGACATAGTCAAATGGGGCCTAGAAAAATCAGATTTACTACATCAGTATTCAACAAAGATGGGGGTTGTCGATCATTACCATGAAAACAAGGCCAGGAGCTGACTATGGAAATTATCCAAACTTTTGAAAGCAAACATTTTAGTCAAGTTGTACAAACTAGACCACAGGTAATTTTTATCTGACCAAGATACTAGAAGTTTTATGAAATGGTTTGCACAACCGATTTATATCACTGGACAGAGATTAAAGAAAGCCTAAGGAATTATGGACACATATAAAGATTGTTATTACAGAAGAAGCCAGAACGACAATAAACAAGAGGCAGAAGAGACCCCTGCAGCCATGGTTAACAGAAAAGACTTGAACAATCAAGGAAGAAAGATGAATGGCAAAAGCAAAAAGGTAACAAGCAGGACGCTGAAAACATCAGTGAAAGACTAAAGAGAGCCAGTCAAACAAAAAATATGTACAGATATAAAAAATGAACATCTGAATGGCAAGACCAGGGAGGTATACCAAAAGATCAAAAGAGACAACAACATTTTCAACCAAGAGTGGGAAAGTTGAAGGACGCCAACAAAAACAAACTGAGCCAGAACACATCAAGGAAAGATGGAAAGAGTATAATAATGAGTCAGTGATATGGGAAGAAACAGAGACTGGAAGAATAACAAACCAAACATCTTGAAGGATGCAGTCGTTGCAGCAATAAAACGTTTGTCAAAAAACAAAGCACTTGGATGTGACAACATTCCACTAGAGCTAAAAAGTCTTCTGAAGAAGCAGTTGATGTCATCACATGTCTATGTCAACAGATATGGACAACTGGTAAATGGCCCAAGGTCTGGACAATATGAGTATTTATTCCTATTACAAATAATGAAGATGCTATAGACTGTGGAAACTATCGTACTATTATTCTCATAGCTCATGCCAGAAATATACTACTGAAGGTCCTACAACGATGGCTACAGTCTTAAGCCCCCATCACATTTAGCGACTTACCAGCGATCCCGAAAACGATGCGAACTGATAAGGATCGCTGGTAAGTCGCTGGTGAGATGTCACACAGTCAGACCTTACCAACGACTTAGTAACAATACAGGTCGCAGTAGCGACCTGTATAACGATCTCTGCTTTCTTTGGGACCCTGTCACACAGTGTCAAACATAGCGATGCGTCCTGCCCAGCAGGACATCGCCTTTGAAGAAAATGATCCAGGACATTCAGCAACGACCGGCGACCTCACAGCAGGAGCCAGGTCGTTGCCTGATGTCGCACATAACGAGATCGCTGTTGCGTCACGAAAACTGTGACCCAGCAGCGATGTCGCTAGCGATGTTGCTTAGTGAGACATGGCCTTTGCTTTGACAAAGAGCTGCCAGAGGAACAAGTAGGATTAAGAAATGGCAGAGGAAGAAGAGATGTACAGTGGAACCTTGGATTAAGACTAATTTGGTTTGAGAGCGTTTTGCAAGACAAGCAAAGCTTTTTAGAAATTTGTAACTTGGTTTAAGAGCAATGCTTTGCAAGAAGAGCAAATATTCACCGTGCACACTTCTGGTTCTGTCCTTTCGCCACGCTCTGGAGGTAACTTTCTGTACATATGTACTGTATACAGTATACCATTGCACAGTACAGTATATACTATATAGCATGTTTATTAATTTGTACTTATGGATATAGTATTGAACGTTCTGCTAACCAGTACAGCACATTGCTTGTACTGTACCTCTCGCAAACTCACTAACAATTCTATTGTAAGCTAAAGCGCAGTTTAATTTGCTTTATATGCTTTTTACTGTGCTGTACAGTATTTTGTATTAGTGTACTGTAATAATTTTAAATGAATACAGTACATCATTTTGCATTACTGTAATACGTTTGTATAAATACAGTAAATATTTTTGGGTTGTGGAACGGATTATCTGTCTTTCAATTACTTCCTATGGGAAAATTCGCTTTGATATAAGAGTAACTTGGTTTAAGAGCACACTCCCGGAACCAATTATGCTCGTAATCCAAGGTTCCACTGTAAGTGCTAACATTAGATGTTACTATTAATCTTTTTCGTCGCTAAGATGCCATCGAAGTTGGCGCATGCGCATAGCGCTTATCTCCGGCACCATCTTTGTGAAGATTGTGTTACCCCCTGTTATTCTAGTCTTGTGACTGGGAGGGCAGCGCATGTGCCCTCGCTTCTTCAGCTCCCGTTGTGGCCGCGAGAGCGCGCACGTGGAGAACAGCTGATCGTAGAGATTAGCTGCAGAAGAGGACACCGTGCCGCCTCAGGACACCCCAGGAGACCGTGCTGCACCAGGACACCGGGCCGCCCCAGGATAATTGAACACCGTGCCACCACAGGACACCAGGATCTTCAAAAAAGATGGCGCTGGAGATGAGCGCTATGTGCAGACGCCAACTCTGATGCCATCTTAGTGACGAAAAAGATGAATAGTAACATTAGCATAGAGAACAGAGAGAGGGAGGATCAACAGGCAGGGGGCGGGAATCCATATGAATACCCACCCAGAGATTATCTGCTCTGAAGTTTACTTTCTTGGATTTGAAAGCCGAGCTGACCACTAATGGGATTTAGATAAGCAGCCTGATAGCGCCAGTATAGCACTAGCTTTAGCTTATATACGAAAATCATGATGATTGGTTCCCTTTAAGGGTTACAAAAGCAGACAATGCAACATTGATGGCAAGAAGCGTAGATGGAATGAAAGACTTATTACGGAGTGTTAAGATTGAAAGCTTGAACATTGGACTCCTATTCAATACACCGAAGACCAAGATATTGACCACTGCCAGGTATGACTGGGACATATTTGAGATGGACAGCAGAGAACTGGACGTTATAAATGACTTTAACCTACTCGAATCAATGATCAATCAAGATGCAGCGACAACAACGGAAGTCAATTGGAGAATAGCTATGGGGAAATCAACAATGAAGTTACTCAACTATGAACATTTCACTGGTGACAAATACACGGCTTGTACATAGTCTGGTCTTTTCTGTAGTAATATATGGAAGTGAAATCAAGACGGTAAGGGAACAAGACAGAAGAATCAACGAGAAGAAAAAAAAGCAAATGTGGTGCTGGAGAAGGACATTATCAATACCATTTATGGCAAGAACAACAAAGAAATCAATTTTTGAACAAATCAAGCTACAGTGCTGTCAAAAGTATTGGCACCCCAGCAATTCTGTCAGAGAATACTCAGTTTCTTCTTGAAAATGATTGCAATCACAAATTCTTTGGTATTATTATCTTCATTTATTTTGCTTGCAATGAAAAAACACAAAAGAGAATGAAACAAAAATCAAATCATTGATCATTTCACACAAAATTCCAAAAATGGGCCAGACAAAAGTATTGGCACCCTTCGGGCAGCTTTGCACGTTGCGACATTGCACGTGCGATGTCGATGGGGTCAAATCGAAAGTGACGCACATCCGGCGTCGCAGTCGATATCGCAACGTGCAAATCCTTTTTGATACGATGAACGAGCGCAAAAGCGTCGTTATCGTATCATCGCTGCAGCCTCCGACATTTCCATAATGCCGGTGCAGCGACAGGTACGATGTTGTTCCTCGCTCCTGCGGCAGCACACATCGCTGTGTGTAAAGCCGCAGGAGCGAGGAACTTCACCTTACCTGCCGCCGGCTGCAATGAGAAGGACGGAGGTGGGCGGGATGTTTACATCCTGCTCATCTCCGCCCCTCCACTTCAATTGGCCGCCTGCCGTGTGAAGGAGGCGGGTCGCCGGCCAGAGGGACGTCGCACGGCAGGTATGTGCGTGTGAAACTGCCGTAGCGATAATAATCGCTACGGCAGCTTTCACTAGATATTGCACGTGCGACGGGGGCGGGACTATCGCTGCAGCATCGGTAACACATTGTTACCGATGTCGCAGCGTGCAAAGCCCGCCTTAGCCTAATACTTGGTTGCACAACCTTTAGCCAAAATAATTACGAACAACCGCTTCCGGTAACCATCAATGAGTTTCTTACAATGCTCTGCTGGAATTTTAGACCATTCTTCTTTAGCAAACTGCTCCAGGTCCCTGAGATTTGAAGGGTGCCTTCTCCAAACTGCCATTTTGAGATCTCTCCACAGGTGTTCTATGGGATTCAGGTCTGGACTCATTGCTGGCCACTTTAGTAGTCTCCAGTGCTTTCTATCAAACCATTTTCTAGTGCTTTTTGAAGTGTGTTTCGGGTCATTGTTCTGCTGGAAGACCCATGACCTCTGAGGAAGACCCAGCTTTCTCACACTGGGCCCTACATTATGCTGCAAAATTTGTTGGTAGTCTTCAGACTTCATAATGCCATGCACACTGTCAAGCAGTCCAGTGCCAGAGGCAGCAAAGCAACCCCAAAACATCAGGGAACCACTGTAGATATTTCACTTGAAGCAAGGATCATCAAGCTATTACTTGCCTACATTGGACACATCATATGAAGTGAACAATAACTGGAGAAGGACATAATGGTGGGAAGAATAGAAGGAACAAGGCGAAGAAGATGCAACCTGAGGACTTAATCAATAAAACGGTGGAGAAGACCATGGTACACCCTGGCTTGCACAAGATCTATCTTGCTACAGAGCGTTTGTCCATCAATTCACCATAGCTCAAGAACAGAAGGCCGTTAAAATAAAATAAGAATGCAGAATAAACAGCTTGCCAGCAAATTGGTTTGCACAAACAGGACCTGCTCTGCCGAGAACAATAGCAGCCTATGTGCACTGAATGATCTATTACTGAAAGTTCAATGTGCATCTGAAGTGGGGCTGGTCCATGCAAACAGACTAGTAAACAACCAGACTGGCAAAAACACAGGCAGTTGTTCAGATAGGCCATCAATATCTGATCGACACCCGGTACACCCGCCGATCAGCTGTTCTCAGCAGCATTATGTGGCTGGAAATGCTAGGTTCCGGAGTTGCCCAGTCTTCTGATAGTGGCCATGGCTGGGTACACCTCCTATTGATTTGAATGGGTGCTGGGTGTTGGACTCTGGTCGAAGAGACGTTTATGACCTATCCTAAAAGATAGATCATCAGTGTAAGGGGTACTTTGCACGCTGCGACATCGCAAGCTGATGCTGCGATGCCGAGCGCGATAGTCCCTGCCCCCGTCGCAGCTGCGATATCCTTGTGATAGCTGCCGTAGCGAACATCATCGCTACGGCAGCTTCACATGGACTCACGTGTCCTGGGACGTCGCTCTGGCCGGCGACCCACCTCCTTATTAAGGGGGCGGGTCGTACGGCGTCACTGCGACGTCACACGGCAGGCGGCCAATAGGAGCGGAGGGGCGGAGATGAGCGGGATGTAAACATCCCGCCCACCTTCTCCCTTCTGCATATCCTACGGGAGCCGCGGTGACGCCGGTAGGAGATGTTCCTCGCTCCTGCGGCTTCACACACAGCGATGTGTGCTGCTGCTGGAGCGAGGAACAACATCGGACCATCGCGTCAGCGTAATTATGGATTTCGCCGACGCTACACCGATGATGCGATTACGACGCTTTTGCGCTTGTTAATCGTATCATCTAGGCTTTACACACTACGATGTCGCCTGCGATGCCGGATGTGCATCACTTTCAATTTGACCCCACCGACATCGCACCTGCAATGTCGTATTGTGCAAAGTACCCCTAAAAGTAGTGGACAATCTCTAAGGAAATCCAGCCAAAATGTTCTTTTATTATGTCACATGCAAGCATGAGAATATCACATTGGTAAAGTATCTGATGTCTAGCAATCACTTATTTCAAAAAAGCAAAAAGGGCCCTATAGAACACTAAGGGGTACTATGCACACTACGATATCGCAGGTGCGATGTCGGTGGGGTCAAATCGAAAGTGACGCACATCCGGCGTCGCTGTCGACATCGGAGTGTGTAGATCGTTTTTTATACGATTAACGAGCGCAAAAGCGGTGAAATCGTATCATCGGTGTAGCGTCGGTCATTTCCATAATTTTGGAAGGACCGATGTTACGATGTTGTTCCTCGTTCCTGCGGCAGCACACATCGCTGTGTGTGAAGCCGCAGGAGCGAGGAACATCACCTTACCTGCGTCCCGGCTGCAATGAGGAAGGAAGGAGGTGGGTGGGATGTTTACGTCCCGCTCATCTCCACCTCTCTGCTTCTATTGGCCGCCTGCCGTGTGCACACGTCACTGTGACGCCGCACAACCCGCCCCCTTAGGAAGGAGGCGGTTCGCCGCCCAGAGCGACGTTGCAGGGCAGGTAAGTGCATGTGAAGCTGCCGTAGCGATAATGTTCGCTACGGCAGCTATCACAAGATGCGACGGGGGTGGGGACTATCGCGCTCGGCATCGCAGCAATCGGCTGCGATGTCGTAGTGTGCAAAGTACCCCTAAAACTACAAACAGCAAAAACCTGCTGAAAGATTGACTTGACAAGTAAACAGAGCAGCACGAGGTGGAGAGAAAGACACTGACTCCAGCGATGTATCACTTAGAATCACAGTTTTCTCTGCCGCAGATTGAACAGAGCTCAGTTGTTGAGCTGTGTATAAGCCCACTTATAGTGTTCTGTGTACATTGTATAGTGACTAGGACTGTAAAAGTCTGGATCCACACGGTTTCAATGCTCTCTGGGTGCCGGACCTGGGATTCCGGGTGCACGATCCGGATTTGGCAATTAAAGTAAAAATAAACAAAAGAAGACATAAGTGAGATTTTCATACTTAACGAGACTCGGTATCATGGTGGCACACTGCTTCCGGGTCGCGCATTCACTTACTGTACTGTGCATCACATACACACAGTTTTCCGTGTTTTCCCCGCCCACCAGCCGTTCTCTCATCTGTGATTGGTTGCAGGCTGACGCACCCCCCAGCCTGTGACAGTCATCGCGGCTCAGTCACAGGCTACACTCAGAGCTCTTCTCTATGGCTGCTCGCTCTGTTATGTAGCAGAGCTGAATGTGTCATCGTGGGACCTCGTGTGGATTACGATGGAGCTGCAGAGTGTTTGGGCTTAATAAAGTGGTGAAGGAGGGTGCATTTTGTACTTTATTCCAAATAAAGGATTTTTCTGTGTGTGACTATTTACATTCACTTACAGGTTAGGGTGATGCAGGTATCTCATAGACGCCTGTGCCATCACAAACCTAGGGCTTAGTAGCAGCTGTGCGCTGCTGTTAACCTCTTATTACCCCGATTGGCACCGCACCAGGTCAACGGGAAAGGCAGACTTTATTATAAGTAGCTGCTGCTATAACTGTAGGTCAGACCTAGTATCCCTCCATCTCAAAACGATCAATAGGGGAAAGGGAGAAAACAGCTGTGACTATAAATACTGGTGCAGCTCCGATTTTTCCTGTAACCCCAAAAAAAAAAATGAGGATATTACAATGTACCACAAAACTGATTCCCAAAAGAACTCAGGCTTACAAATCTAATTCTATACCTACAATACTCATTATGTACAAAACCTGGATCACAGGACTTCTGAGAGACTAGGGAAAATATATACTGCCACAACTGTTTTTCCCCTTCGAATACTGATAGTTCTGCTTCACATCACTTGTCTTACTTCACTATTCCCATGTCCAGAGTAAATGTGACTCTTCTGATATTGTCTTATACTATGCTTGATTAAAAGATCAGAGTAGTCTCTAAAGCTTGCTTTTTGTTCCTTTTTAATGGCTAACAGAGAAGATATCAACCACTGAGGGCTCTCACTTTTCATTATTTTTCCATCTACTAGCACAAAGATATATTTTTCCTGTAACAGAAAACAAACATTAATATAAACATTGTTTTTTTTTTAAGGTTTTAGTGCTTTTTCAGAGGTATACAGGATATCACACTCTTCAAAATATGACCCCATGATAGAATCTGCCAGTTTCATAGTGACATTGCCAACAAGTATTTGAGGATGTTTGCTGTTTGATTTGGGACATCGAGTGCAAGTATTTTTGCTCTGTCCACATATTTTAATGGCAAGTTAGTAAAAGTAGGGCGATGATATTTGGAGCTTATTATACACCCTGCAGTGTGCACTCTGTTTAATTTTATGTTCAGACACAGGTGTCCTCTGCATCTGGTGCACTACTCATCCAGAGTCGTACTTAAAGGGAAACTAACCCCAGATGTGACCCCCTATATACTGCAGCCACCACCAGTGAGTTCTTTTATACAGCATTCTAGAATATTGTATATAAGTGCCCAGGCCAATTAATATAACAAAAAACATTTTTCATTATAATCACTTGTGGAGTGGTCCGGTTTGATGAGCGTCGCTGGTCTTTGTCAGATGCCTCCTCTCTTCCTTCCATCATCCTCCTTCCCAGCCCTGTGTGAATGATGTATTCTCCTTCCCAGCTCCGTGGGGGTGATGTATCCTCCTTCCCAGCTCCGTAGGGGTAACGTGTCCTACGTCATCCACACACACACACTTTTCTTTACCCTGCTAAGGGCAGAGCAAAGTACTATAATACGCAGGCGCGGGGAAAGATCACAGACTGCCCACGCATGTGCACTACAATACGTTGGGCATAGAGAAGTACACGTGCGCAGGAGCACAAATGGAGACGGAGCTGGGAAGTAGGACGGCTATTGCAAGAAGATCGGCGCCGCTGGTCTCAATCTGGCACCTCCTATGGGACCCAAACACCCCGCAGGTGAGTATAAGAAAAGCAGTTTTTTATGTAATATAGAACGGCCCGGGCACTTATATACAGTATTCTAGAATGCTGTATACAAAGGCTTACAGGTGTTGGCTGCAGTTTATAGGGGCCAAATCTGGTGACAGGTTCCCTTTAAAGCTCCACTCACATCTCATTATATATATATATATATATATATATATATATATATATATATATATATATATAAAATATATATATACACACACACACACACACACACACACACACACACACTAGAAGGTGGCCCGATTCTAACGCATCGGGTAGTCTAGAATGTGTATGTAAATTAGCATATTGAATAATAATATAATCAGTAAGTCTTGAATAATGATGGTTCATTTTTTGCTCGTTGGTCTCCTGCTGTACAGCACGCATCAGCGTGTTTGACAGTGGGAGACCAACTATCTGAATGGGCAGGGAGCCGGGGTAAGCTAGTAACCATGGTACACATCGGATAACTATGCAAAGTGATTTCCATAGTTACCCAATGTGTACGCTGGTTAACAACGTACGCCGGCTCCGGCACACGTGTGCCGAGAGCCGGGGTAAGCTAGTAACCATGTTACACATTGGGTAACTAAGAAAAGTGGTTTCTATAGTTACCCGATATGTACCATGGTTACCAGCCTACGCCGGCTCCGGGAGCCAGGATAAGCTAGTGGTTTCACACATCCGGCTTTTCTGCACTTTATCGGATCCGGCGCGCTGCCGTAGGCTGGTTTCAGATGTCCGTGTTTTAGGTACGTGTGACATCAGTTTTTAACACGGATGTCACACATACCCATGTTATTCTATGATGTTCCTCACACGTCCGTGTTTGCACACGGACCGTGTGACTTTTCATGACCCTGCACGCACACACGCAGGCATCTCTGGCAGCACGGATGTCACACGGATCGCACACTGATGTGATCCGTGTGACATCAGTGTAAAACATACCGGAGAAAATATGGGTCTTTTTAATAAAAATATTTTCTATATTTACTTCTCTCCAGCGATGCTGTCTCCGGCTCTGCTGCCTCCCGCTCCTTATCGTCGCTCATTAAACTCACTGAATATTCAGTGCCCTGTGGAGCTGGAAGCGGAAACAGCGCTGGGGACTTCAGTGCCGGGGACAGCATCACTGGGTGAGTATACAGCAGAGTGTGTGTGTACATGCATGTGCATGCGCTTGGTGTATCCATGTGCGTCTGCTATGTGCGTATATGTGCTCTGTGTGTGTGTGTATACATGTATGTGCGCTATGTGTGTATGTGCTCGGTGTATTCATGTGTGTCTGCTATGTGTGTATATGTGCTCAGTGTGTGTGTGTATACATGTATGTGCGCTGTGTGTATGCGCGTGGTGTATCCATGTGTGTCTGCTATGTCTGCTATGTGTGCTCAGTGTGTGTGTGTGTGTGTGTGTATGCGCTCGGTGTATCCATGTGTGTCTGCTATGTGTGTGTGTCTGTCTGCTATGTGTGCTCAGTGTGTGTGTGTGTCAGCTCAGTGTGTGTGTGCTCAGTGTGTATATGTGCTCAGTGTGTGTGTGTGTGTGTACATGCATGTGCGCTGTGTGTGTATGCGCCGGTGTATCCATATGTGTCTGCTATGTGTGTATATGTGCTGTGTGTGTGTGTGTGTATACATGCATGTGCGCCATGTGTGTTTGTGCTCGGTGTATCCATGTGTGTGTGTATGTGTGTCTGTCTGCTATGTGTGTGTGCTCAGTGTGTGTGTGCTCAGTGGCAGCATCATGGTTTGGGCCTGCTTTTCTTCAGCAGGGACAGGGAAGATGGTTAAAATTGATGGGAGGATGGATTTAGCCAAATACAGGACCATTCTGAAGAAAACCTGTTGGAGTCTGCAAAAGACCTGAGACTGGGACGCAGAATTGTCTTTCAGTAAGACAATGATCCCAAACATAAAGCATAATCTACAATGGAATAGTGCACAAATAAACGTATCCAGGTGTTAGAATGGCCAAGTGAGAGTCCAGACCTGAATCCAATCGAGAATCTGTGGAAAGAGCTGAAAACTGTTGTTCACAAACGCTCTCCATCCACCTTCACTCACCTCGAGCTATTTGCAAAGGAAGAATGGGCAAGAATTTCAGTCTCTCGATGTGAAAAACTGATAGACACGTACCCCAAGAGACTTGCAGCTTTAATCGCAGCAAAAGGTGGTGCTACAAAGTATTACCTTAAAGGGGCCGAATAATATTGCACGCCCCAATTTACAGTTATTTTTTATAAAAGTTTAAAATAAGCAATAAATTTCATTCACCTTCACAATTGTGTCCCACTTGTTGATTCTTCATCATAAAATTTAAATTTTATATCTTTATATTTGAAGCTTGAAATCTGTTAAAAGGTTGAAAAATTCAAAGGGGCCGAATACTTTTGCAAGGCATTATATATATAATAATTTTATTCATTTATATAGCGCTATTAATTCCACAGCGCTTTACATACATTGGCAACACTGTCCCCATTGGGGCTCACAATCTAGAGTCCCTATCTGTATGTCTTTGGAGTGTGGGAGGAAACCCACATAAACACGGGGAGAACATACAAACTCCTTGCAGATGGTGTCCTTGGTGGGACTTGAACCCAGACTGCAGTGCTAACCACTGAGCCACTATGCCGCCCTGTATATGTGGGTATATATATATATATATATATATATATATATATATATATATATATACACACACATACACATATATACACATATATATATATATATATATATATATATATATATATACACATATATTTTATTATATATATATATATATATATATATATATATATATATATATATACACATACATATATATATATACATACATACATACATACATACATACATATATACACACACACACACACCGTATTTTTCGCTTTATAAGACGCACCACAAATTTAGACATAAAAAAGGTAAAAAACAGAAAAATGGGGTCAGTCTTATAATTCGGTGTTCTCTTACCGGAGGAGGGCAGCAGTGGTGGTGAAGCGGGGTCACAGGAGGCAGAGGTTGTGCTGCAGGCGCGGCGGGTCAGTGGCAGCGGGGTCCATGGTGGCAGGTGCGGTGGCGTCCGTGGTGGCAGGTGCGGTGGCATCCATGGTGGCAGGTGCCGCAGGATTCCGTGGTGGCAGGAGCCGCAGGTGAGTCGTGCAGCAGGCCGGTGCAGTGAGTGTCCCAGTATCCGCGGTCCCTGTTCAAATGATGGCGTCTGGTGCAGCGCATGCGCAGATGGAGCTCTCATCCAAGGGCTCCATCTGCGCACATACTGACTCCCGGAATGGCGCGTGCGCAGATGGAGCTCTCATCCAAGAGCTCCATCTGCGCATGCGCCCACTCCCGGCGCCATCATTTGAAACTGGGACAGTGGACAAACTGGGTAACCTGCTGCACAGCCGCCCGCCCCGCACGCGCAGAGTGGCAGCCAGCAGGCTGCCCGCACACCCTGCGTGCAAGCGGCTGGGTACCTGTGCTTGCGTGTGTGCGGGTGGCAGCCGGGTACCTGTGGCTGTATGAGGGCGGCAGCTGGGTGCCTGTGTGCGGGAGGCAGCCGGGTGCCTGTCGGTGCCGGCTGCCTCCCGCACACAGGCACCCGACTGCCGCCTGCGCACAGGCACAGGCACCCGACTGCCACCCGCATGCAAGCATAGGTACCTGGCCGCTTGCACGCAGCCACAGGCACCCGATCGCCGCACAGACAGGACCCTAGGGTAAAGCTATATTCGGATTTTAAGACGCACCCCCCATTTTCCTCCCAAATATTTGGGAGGAAAAGTACGTCTTATAATCCAAAAAATACGGTGTTTAATTACATATACATATATATATATACATATATATATATATATACATATATATATATATATATATATATATATATATATATATATATATATACACACACATACACTTACATACATACATATATATATATATATATATATATATATATATATATATATATATACATAGTGAGTTGATGCATCTCCACCAACTCCACATCACGAACATAGAACCTACAATAAAATGTATAGCATTTGTATACTGTGCAGTATGTTAGATAGAACTCTTAAATATATCTACATGCATGTAAAAAGCAGCAAATCTACAAACACAAAATTTGGAATATTTTACATTTTCCTAAATGTAAAATATGCTACGTCATTAGAATCGGGTTTTTTTCTAACATTGGTGTAGCACAGAACGGCTTTTTTTTTCTAACTTTAGCATAGTTGAATCTTCAAAAGGATGGTCACAGTTTCTAAAACTGCAGAGGCTATAAGGTACACAGTCCTTTTCCAAAGGTATTTTCTACAGTGACCTTTGTAAGCATTTTCCCCTTTTTCAGTAAACAGAGGGGGCACTGTATGATCAGATCCTGTGGGCTTTCACCACTCTAGTCTTGGCCACAGACTGAAGACCACTGTTGATATTTTCGTGGGAGTGTATAGGTCATAGTGGTTTCCCACTCTTGATGTTAATACAAACAAATAAGGTTTAATCGTCTTAGTTTAAAGAATTAAAATATACCCGGCATTTAAGAAAAGCAGCTTTGGCAGTTCCATAATGACCCTAAAAAAAGTCACAAAATAAATTTATCGAGCAGAAAAAAAAGCAGAACAATTTTAGAGTAAATGTTGAGTGTCAAGGTTTTTCCAAAATGTCAAGTATATATAAAAGTAGGTAGTTTTTTTTTTATATAAAATATATCTAATATATAAATGTGTGTGTGTGTGTGTGTGTGTGTGTGTGTATGTCCGCTAAAGGAATTTGCACCGTTGCTTTTACAATCACGTAATTTTGCACAGACGCCCCATGTGACCCAGGGAACGTCATAGACTATGTTTGAACGTCAATAAACACCAATAGTTAGAGAAAGATACCCATATCACATCACAAAATAATTAATATTTCAAAAGTCTTGTATAAAGATCATAATATATGTGAGGGTATATTGGACCAATAGGACCATTCGAATTCAATATAAATCACCAAAAAAGATTAACCGAACAAGAGGTCATAAAAACAGTTTTTATTAATGTCTGTTAAAATATTACATATGTGTTTTAAAATGCATACTGTGACTGAAAAAGGGGGCGTCACAAAATTGCATAATATCACATAATATCATATAATATCATACAGTGGTGTAGGTGAACTAGCAGGAGATAATGCAATCGTATAGTGTATATAATGTAAATACAAATATGCACATATAAATCATATCACACATACACATATGCATAAGAATAAATGCAGGGAGCACTAAATTGCAGCTAGAAACAAGCCACAGGAGCACAAATACCTATCTCCGTAGTAGCCAGTGCAGTTCACCTAGACCACCGCAAAAGATTACATTTAATGCAGGAGGCAGTACTGAATGGAGGAAAACCCCTCAAAATGTCCAAGTATAAATTAGGGTACACATAATAGTGAAATATTTACCCAAATGATGATGTAATGCTGCCTCCTGGTAAGAAAAAGGACGCCCACACCCCGACGCGCGCACGTTTCGTTGCCGTCTTCTTCAGAGAAATGTGCGCGCGTCGGGGTGTGGCCGTTCTTTTTCTTACCAGGAGGCAGCATTACATCATCATTTGGGTAAATATTTCACTATTATGTGTACCCTAATTTATACTTGGACATTTTGAGGGGTTTTCCTCCATTCAGTACTGCCTCCTGCATTAAATGTAATCTTTTGCGGTGGTCTAGGTGAACTGCACTGGCTACTACGGAGATAGGTATTTGTGCTCCTGTGGCTTGTTTCTAGCTGCAATTTAGTGCTCCTTGCATTTATTCTTATGCATATGTGTATGTGTGATATGATTTATATGTGCATATTTGTATTTACATTATATACACTATACGATTGCATTATCTCCTGCTAGTTCACCTACACCACTGTATGATATTATATGATATTATGTGATATTATGCAATTTTGTGACGCCCCCTTTTTCAGTCACAGTATGCCTTTTAAAACACATATGTAATATTTTAATAGACATTAATAAAAACTGTTTTTATGATCTCTTGTTCGGTTAATCTTTTTTTTGGTGATTTATGTTTGAACGTCATAGACTATGTTTGGGCGGGAAAATTTAACCCCGTGCTTTCCAGTTACTCTACAAAAATCCTGCAGCCATTAAACTGAATGGAGCTGCAGGCTATAAATAGCAACTGTCAGTGGTTGCTATAGGAACAAAATAAACAGTATAATAAGCTTATGTGTGAGGTATGAAGATGTCGGTGGTGAGACGGATAAAGAGAGACAGAGACACAGACAGAGACAGCCGGGCAAAGAGACAGACCGGGCAAAGAGAGAGTGAGAGAGAGATTGAGACAGATAGACTGATGCAAATACAGACAGAGAAATAGAAACAGAGACAAGGAAAGAGACAGAGAGCGAGACTGACAGACAGCGACACACAGACAGAGACTTGGAGAGAGACCGTTACTATCCCAGGCAACCCCCGGGTACCACAGCAAGTATGTGTGTATATAATATATTATATATATATATAGAGATATATATATATATATATATATATATATATTATATATATATATATATATCAATGACATGTCAGACTAGTTCCACAAAAAATACAAACTGGTTTGGTTGGTGTGAGCTCAAACAAATTTTTCAAGACTCCTTGAAAAGACATATGCGGAATGTAAACGTCCTACATATCGGTCTCTCACTTTTGCAGGCGTCTCAGGTTTGACTGATCTGAATTCTGTTCACGCACGATGGATGGTATGACACTGCAGATGAGGAAGAGGGGGCTGCAAAAGGCTCTGTGCACGGCTATCTTGGCTTCATAGCAGACCACCAGTAGTACGATATACTGCAATAATAAAGTTTTGCAGTATATGCCCATCTCAACATTGATATTGCAACACCAAGAAGGAAGTCGAAGTTATGAAAATTAGAGGATTGATAGATGTATTAATTATATACCAAAGTTTAAATTATCAAACACTGTCTACACCAGGGGTCTCAAACACACAACCCTGGAAATGCATGTGGCCCCTTTGGCTGTGATCTGTGGCCCATAGGGCACCAAACTTATCTTCAAGGCAGCTGGACCAACGTGGCACCCCATAAGAGCTTCATGACAAAGTGCAGTGTGTCAGAGCGTTACGTGACGAAGCAGAGGTGTCTTTCCTGTGGTGCTGAATCGCTAGTGGTAGGTGAATATGAAGAGGAGATTTTTTTTAACCCCTTCACGAGATCTACCATAAACGTACGGCGCAATGATGATGCTAGCACGCAAGCAGACATGGCACCTTGAGCAGCAGGGAGTCAGCCGATTAACAGCTGACACTTAACTGCAGCGGCCATGTTGGATAACTGAATAGATCACAGCCCTTTAACCCCTTAGATACCACTGTCAATACTGACAAAAAATAAATAAAAACTGATCAAAAGTCGTTTACAGATTTAAAAAAAAACAAAAAAAAAAACAAAAAACACTGGTATCACTGAAAAAGTCATCTTGTCTCGAAAAGGATGTGGCCTTCAACTAACATTTTCTCTATATGCGGCCCATTTACTGAGCTGCGTTTTGTAGATCATATAACCATGATCTACACAATCCATCAGACAACGGTCTATGAGCTGGATGTCCAACTAAACGCGTTTCTATTTACCTCACGCCCCTCAAAGACGATCACGGTGCAGAGCAAAAGGGCACTGGAGGTCTATCCTCCTCAGGGATGCATTTGGGCATGACAATTCATCAAGAGCTGCTGCTGGCAGATCACTTTGCAATTGTTGATCAATAATGTTCTATATGTTCTCAATAGGAGAAAAGTCGAGACGATGCAGGCCATGGCAACAGGTTTAGGCCACACAGGCTGCTTATGGTAACCTGAGCAACAAGAGGCTTGGCCTTATTGAGATGAAAAATGCCTCCTGCAACAATTTGAAGAAATGGTCATACTATTGGTTCTACAATTGATCCATTCCATACTGCAAGTGAAATTGAAAGTCACATACAAAGCTTAAAGCCTCAATCCGTGTCTACACAAACCATCAGACGGTTTTCGTATGACATTAGAGCTAACAGCCTGATGCCCGGCTACAGATGTTCCATTGACATCACATCACCACAGTCAAAGGCTATTAGATGCAGAACAAAATGGCAATCCTCAGGGATGAGTCTTCATTTTGTCTTGGATGCACTGATAACACTGTTCTACAGCAAAATTTGTTTAGGAGACGAAACAGTTGAACTTAACTTTGTGGTGCTGAAAACAAATATGATGCTTACATTTGCTGATTGGCTCTAATTTTTAAGATCCAGAAGAAGAGGTTGTAATTATCTATGACACCTTTCATGCAGGCTTACAGAAAAATTACGTCTTATGATTTCATCATCATTATTGCATTGTTAGTAGCTAGTCTATTACATCATCTATTTAGTCTATTGCGAATTCAGTATACTATCATCTTAGAATGACCAATCAAAAAACGCCAACTCATGTCAGATGACAATCCCAATTACACTTGCACCACCTACTTTTATAAATGCTCTCTATGAATACCGAGATAGATCAAAAAAAGACAACCGTACATAACACCAACATAAATACAGTTAGGTCCAGAAATATTTGGACAGTGACACAAGTTTTGTTATTTTAGCTGTTTACAAAAACATGTTCAGAAATACAATTATATATATAATATGGGCTGAAAGTGCACACTCCCAGCTGCAATATGAGAGTTTTCACATCCAAATCGGAGAAAGGGTTTAGGAATCATAGCTCTGTAATGCATAGCCTCCTCTTTTTAAAGGGACCAAAAGTAATTGGACAAGGGACTCTAAGGGCTGCAATTAACTCTGAAGGCGTCTCCCTCATTAAACCTGTAATCAATGAAGTAGTTAAAAGGTCTGGGGTTGATTATAGGTGTGTGGTTTTGCATTTGGAAGTTGTTGCTGTGACCAGACAACATGCGGTCTAAGGAACTCTCAATTGAGGTGAAGCAGAACATCCTGAGGCTGAAAAAAAAGAAAAAAATCCATCAGAGAGATAGCAGACATGCTTGGAGTAGCAAAATCAACAGTCGGGTACATTCTGAGAAAAAAGGAATTGACTGGTGAGCTTGGGAACTCAAAAAGGCCTGGGCGTCCACGGATGACAACAGTGGTGGATGATCGTCGCATACTTTCTTTGGTGAAGAAGAACCCGTTCACAACATCAACTGAAGTCCAGAACACTCTCAGTGAAGTAGGTGTATCTGTCTCTAAGTTAACAGTAAAGAGAAGACTCCATGAAAGTAAATACAAAAGGGTTCACATCTAGATGCAAACCATTCATCAATTCCAAAAATAGACAGGCCAGAGTTAAATTTGCTGAAAAACACCTCATGAAGCCAGCTCAGTTCTGGAAAAGTATTCTATGGACAGATGAGACAAAGATCAACCTGTACCAGAATGATGGGAAGAAAAAAGTTTGGAGAAGAAAGGGAACGGCACATGATCCAAGGCACACCACATCCTCTGTAAAACATGGTGGAGGCAACGTGATGGCATGGGCATGCATGGCTTTCAATGGCACTGGGTCACTTGTGTTTATTGATGACATAACAGCAGACAAGAGTAGCCGGATGAATTCTGAAGTGTACCGGGATATACTTTCAGCCTAGATTCAGCCAAATGCCGCAAAGTTGATCGGACGGCGCTTCATAGTACAGATGGACAATGACCCCGAGCATACAGCCAAAGCTACCCAGGAGTTCATGAGTGCAAAAAAGTGGAACATTCTGCAATGGCCAAGTCAATCACCAGATCTTAACCCAATTGAGCATGCATTTCACTTGCTCAAATCCAGACTTAAGACGGAAAGACCCACAAACAAGCAAGACCTGAAGGCTGTGGCTGTAAAGGCCTGGCAAAGCATTAAGAAGGAGGAAACCCAGCGTTTGGTGATGTCCATGGGTTCCAGACTTAAGGCAGTGATTGCCTCCAAAGGATTCGCAACAAAATATTGAAAATAAAAATATTTTGTTTGGGTTTGGTTTATTTGTCCAATTACTTTTGACCTCCTAAAATGTGGAGTGTTTGTAAAGAAATGTGTACAATTCCTACAATTTCTATCAGATATTTTTGTTCAAACCTTCAAATTAAACGATACAATCTGCACTTGAATTCTGTTGTAGAGGTTTCATTTCAAATCCAATGTGGTGGCATGCAGAGCCCAACTCGCGAAAATTGTGTCACTGTCCAAATATTTCTGGACCTAACTGTAAGTACATATGTCGCAATTGCATAATGAAGAGGTGTATGGGCTGTAGGGATAGAGCGAGACCTACGGGAAATTACATTAGAGACACAAAATTGTAGAAAGAATTCTACGACAAGCCGATAAGGTCAAAGAACAAAATATTTATTGGTTAAAAAAGACCGCCACAATGTAGTTTGAACCAGAGGAAGAGGGCATCACATGTAGTAAAATGGATGGAGGCAGATACTCCATGATATGCAGTAAAACAGTCCAGGGACAATATATGGCAGAAAATGTGACAAATTAGTTTGTAAATAAAGAAACTATATGAACAGAAAAAAATAAGACACACAGTTTTGCAATATAACGTGTGTATCACATGTTAATAAAAGTGAAAATTTGCAGGACTGGGAGACCAGATGGCGTGTTATAAATGCAACAGTCAGCCTAGTAAAAGGTAAATATAATCAGGAAAAGAGGACACCACATGTCGTATGTGCAAACAATGGTGTGCCAAAGGGAATAAAGCACTTGTGGCTTCAGCACAACATGATGCACACACCCAAAGTGACGACAGTTTGTAAATCTGATAGAACTTGTGCGGCCAAAAAATGAAAGGAAAATAGATACCTGATCATAGGAGATCTGGCATGGAAGGCCTGCCCGCAGATGTGACACCCACCCACGTTTCGGTGTCACCTTCGTTAGGGGGTCCCCCCTTTTCCTTTTTCTGTTTTACTGCACATCACGCTACATGTGATGCCCTCTTCCTCTGGTTCAAACTGCCATTGTGGCGGTCTTTTTTAACCAATAAATATTTTGTTCTTTGACCTTATCGGCTTTTCGTAGAATTCTTTCTACAAGTTTGGGTCTCTAAATGCTCTCTATGTAAGGTATACAGTTTTAGGATTTCTTAGCTTATGTTTTTTCCTTTATGCCTTATTATTGCATAAACAAAGTAGATAGTTTTGATACATATGAAGAAGAGAAGTCAGTTTTGTGTTACAAAGGCAAAACTTGACTACCATGATAAGGAAAGCCTACAATTTGTATTTTAGCTGCAGAATAGGAAATCAGGTCAAGAGTTAGGGGTACTTTGCATGCTGAGACATCGCTAGCCGATGATAGCGATGCCGAGCGCGATAGTACCTGCCCCCGTCGTACATGCGATATCTTGTGATAGCTGCTGTAGCAAACATTATCGCTATGGCAGCTTCACACGCGCTTACCTGGTCAGCGACGTCGCTGTGACTGCCGAAGAATCCCTCCTTCAAGGAGGCGGTGCATTTGGCGTCACAGCGACGTCACTAATCGGCCAGCCAATAGAAGCGGAGGGGCGGAGATGAGCGGGATGTAAACATCCCGCCCACTTTCTCCCTTCCGCATTGCCGGTGGACGGCGGGGGCAGGTAAGGAGATGTTTGTCGCTCCTGCGGCTTCACACACAGCGATGTGTGGAGCTGCAGGAACGACAAACAACATCGTACCTGCGGACGCACCGACATTATGAAAATGAACTACGTGACACAGATCACCGATTTTTGACTGTTTTACGCTCGTTCATCTTCTCTCCTACGCTTTACGCGTTGCGGCGTCGTTACCTGCGCCGGATGTACGTCGCTTTTGATTTGACCCCGACGATATCGCAACATGCAAAGTACCCCTTAGGCTTGACAAATATTATGCAATAAGATGTACATCACATCTTACCCAGTGGTCGCATGGGAAAAAGCAATCTATGTCTTTTGCAGTCCCAATGATCTGGAGAGAGCCAGCGGATCAGACTACCAATTGCTATTTCTGCACAGTGCCCCCATTAGGAAAGGAGTTTCAAGCAAGAAGTGGACTTCTCAGTATCTAAACATTCCATCTGCAACATGCACAGTACCATATACAGAGGAACTACCGATTCCTAAAGCACCAGATACATTTTCAGTCAAGTCAAGCGAGGAAGAAAAGGGAGTTTGGAGTCATGAAGCATCTTCCTCTCACAACCCAGACTGTCAGAAACCTCAACTTATACCACAAAGAGAAATTAACAATCTTGTTAGAGATTTGGATCTCCCCAAAAATAAGGCTGAGCTCTTAGGTTCCAGCAGTGTAACCTCCTAGCGGGCGATGTCCGGATTACTGTGTTTTGCAACCGTGATAAAGATCTTGTCCAATACTTCTTCATGGAGGTCGATCTTGTGACATGCAACATCAACAGTTTAATGGAAGCTCTGAAGAAAAGTCATAATCCAGAGGAATTTAGACTCTTCGTTGATTCGTCCAAAATAAGCCTAAAAGATGTCGAGCTGCATAATGTCAATGTGCTGCCTTCAATTCCAGTTGGTTATGAATCCTACATGAAAGAAATCTATGAACAACATAAAAACAGCTGTTGAGGTGCTGTTACGATTGAACCCGAATGCTCATGGGGATGGACAAACCAGGCAAGATGTAAAACTACGCCTCAAAACCATCTAGTACTTGCACTAGACCTGACCCTGATTTATACCTTTCAGATAGAAGAGTTGTGAGGCAGGAACATCCAGAAAACTGTCAGTGGTGCGGGCTTAAAAGAAACGAAGCCTGCAGTCAGCGCAGGCACAGATTTAGCTATCGGATCAATGACAAGTCGAGATCTCATCTGCGGACGCACCACCTCTGGGCGCCATGTTCCTTAAGTCCGCTTCTGCGAGATGAATGGGCCGAAGGTGGAGCGTGCGCAGGTGAGATCTTGAGCAGAGAGCTCAATCTGCAAATGCGCCGACTCCGGGCGCCATTATTTGAAGCCCACACCACCAACATTGTCAGGATGGCCCCTGCCTCACCACAGCGCACAGCCCACAGAATTGCCCCTGCCTCCTGTGACCATTCTCCACCACCCCACGGTAAGCTACATTCGGCTTATAAGACACAACCCTTATTTTCCTCCCAAATTTTTGGGAGGAAAAAAGCGTTTTATAATCCGAAAAATACAGGTAAATAATAAAGTAAATATAACTTCGCTACTTTGTGGATTTTCACCTATCGCTGGGGTCTCTGGAACATAACTCCCACGTTACTCTAAAGTATAAAAGGAGCTGTATTTTAACGTGCCACTGTTACTCGTGTTACTGTAAGCAGCCTGCATAGCCTAAACAAGATACCATTTGCTGTATCATCTCAAGACTGGTCTGCCATCGAGTCCATCTGGGACATCATTGGTCAGCAATGGCAAAGGGAGCTGCCAGCAGCAGATCTTGACAATATGCATGCGCACGTGCATTCAGAATGGCATCATATTACTCAGAAAATCATTTATAATCTCACTGATATGATGCCAAGGTGTGTATACTCGATACTAAATAAATGAAAATATTTTAAAAAGTTTTTTTTTCTGAATTTGCATATTCTTTGGCTATGTGTGCACGTTGCGTATTTGCGTGCAGTTACGCTGTGTATTGCACTGCAGCGTTACTGCATGCATCCTGCGTCCCCTGCACAATCTATGAAGATTGTGCATAATCCATCTGCACGTTGCGTTTGAGAGCGCAGCGATTGCATGCTGAAATTTTGATCCAAATCGCTGCGCTCAAAAATGCAACATGTCACTTATTTTGTGCGCTTTGGATGCAGCTCCCACTCTGTCTATGGTTGAGAAAGCATCCAGAGCGCATGAAATCGGCATCTATTCTGCACATACACTGCATCCATTACGCAGTGTTTCTGCAGCGATTTGAAGAGCACATGCACTGCCAAATTGCTACACAATTTTCTGCATGGACACTACGCAACGTGCGCACATAGCCTTAACATGTCTATTGATCCTGTGATTTTCATAATTAAACAACTTATTAATCTTTGGGTTGCAATTTCAACGTTAAGTGTATATACACTTGTTATTCTGGGCTCTAGAAAGTCAGCATAAAAGCTGTGCATTCCCTCAATGCCACATTGCACGCTGTGCTTAAAGCGGGCTTTACACGCTACAATATATCTTACGATATGTCGGCGGGGTCACGTAGTAAGTGACGCACATCCGGCATTGTAAGTTACATTGCAGTGTGTGAGAGGTACGTGCGATTGCGATTGAACGTTAAAACGTTCATCGCATACACATCGTTCAATTGCTAAAAATTGAACGTGAGGTTGTTCAATGTTCCCGGGGTAGCACACATCGCTGTGTGTGACACCCCGGGAACAATGAACAGATCTTACCTGCGACCCGCGGCTCCCGCCGGCAATGCGGAAGGAGGGAGGTGGGCGGGATGTTTACGTCCCTCCCACTCCAGGAAGTGGATGTTCGCCGCCCACATCGAGGTCGTATGGAAGGGTAAGTACGTGACAGCAATTAATCGTTTGTGCAACACGTTCAACAAATTGAACGTGCCGCACATATGATGGGGGCGGGTACGATCGCATACGATATCGTATGCTTAATCGTAACGTGTAAAGCAGGCTTAAGCTAGGAAGTTTCAGGAGAAATTGTGAAATACTACATAAAATATACTTTTTAACAAACAAAAAACCTGCACGTTCTGGATTTTAAACATACCAGTTATTAAGGGTTTAAATGCAAAAAAATTATTGGTAAAAGTGCTGGAGGTCACAAATTTCTGCTAAGGGGCCCCATGATATATATGTTCATACAAGCAAGTTTGCTCAATCCCAAGTCAAACAAGCAGTCAAACAGGACACTTAAGTGATTCATGTACTCCCCTATTACCACGGGTGCTGCATAAAGTCTAATAGCTGGAAGCTTTACCTTTCCACTATGGTCTTCTACAACACACTCAACAAGTGAAGAAATCCATTAAATATAAACAAGAAATGGAACATGTGGAAAAATTAAGCCACAAAAGAGCAGCATGGGTTAACATGGAATGTAAGGAGCATGTGTGCTGTGTACCGATGATGCCCCCTGCTGGAAAAGGCCAATGGCTTACGTGAAATATATATATAAAGAGAATAGCAAAATAAATGTAATTTATGTGATAAGAGCTAAGGTAAGTGACAAATCTCATAGGTCCATGAAGAGTCTGACATTCAGAGGACACATACATATTTTACAGAAGGGTTAAGTTACTCTTTTCTGTATCTTTATGGAGTTATTTGTATCCAAAGAAGAGTATATAATATGCATTAGACAGAAACGTGGGTTGATCAAGCTCCAATTAATGTTGCAAAGACGAAATTGGGTGCTTACTCCAATGCAGCAGGCCACATTACTCCCCACTTCATCAGATTATTATACATAAAGCAACAGCACTCCAATAATAGGCACAAAAAGGGATGTGCTCATGAATGCTTTTTATTTTTCTACTCCTATCCCAAAAAATAGATTGCACAGCAGAGTAAAACGTAGCAATGTTTCGAGTACTGTACCCTTCGTCAGGCCTAAAACATGGCATGTGTAGAATATCTTAGATGAACAAATGCAAAAAATCCACTTGTACCAGTATATGAAGGGATGGAATCACTGGGCTGTCTAGAGATCCAAAGAGAATGAAGAAATTACTATTGTGCACAGGAGAAAGATTAATGGTCTAAAATGCAGTGAATATAGAGGGATATGATGTCACATTATACTGCAGTGCAATCTTTTTTGGACATGAGGGTATAAAAATAAAAAGCATTCATGAAAACAGCCCTTTTTGTGCCTATTATGGTGTACTATTCTTTATTTATAATACTTTTCTTACATAAATTTGCAATCCTATGGAATACATAACACTAAGGGGAACTTTGCACGCTGCAACATCGCTACTGCAATATCGTCGGGGTCAAATCGAAAGTGACGCACATCAGGTGCAAGTAACGACGTCGCAAGGTGTAAAGCCTAGAAGCACCGATAAACAATAGCAAAAGCGTTGTAAATCGGTGATTTGTGCAGTGTCTGTCATTTCCATAATTTCGCTGCAGCGACAGGTACGATGTTGTTCCTCGTTCCTGCAGCAGCACACATCGCTGTGTGTGAAGCCGCAGGAGCGAGGAACATCTCCTTACCTGCGTCCCGGCTGCAATGAGGAAGGAAGAAGGTGGGCGGGATGTTTACGCCCCGCTCTTCTCAGCCCCTCCGCTTCTATTGGCCGCCTGCCGTGTGACGTCGCTGTGACGCCGCACGACCCGCCCCCTTAGGAAAGAGGCGGGTTGCCGGCCAGGTAAGTACATGTGAAGCTGCCGTAGCGATAATGTTCGCTACGGCAGCTATCACGAGATATCGCATCTGCGAGGGGGGTGGGGACTATCGCGCTTAACATCGCTACAATCGGCTAGCGATGTCGCAGCGTGCAAAGTACCCCTAAGACTAAATGTGATAATTACAAAGAACTTCGCAGACTGCAGTGCGAGTGTCTATATTCACGGTGATTGCGGTCATCTACTGCACCAATTGATGGTCACTGCCGTATACAGGCTAATACAATGGTCAACCAGCGTTGTGTGGAGTGGAACAAGGCGGTGCGTCCGCATAAGCTGTATTCTATCAAACAATTCTATATTATGCCATATAAAGTTAATATATTCTGCCCTGGTGGGTCTTCTGATTACAAAATGTTGTAACATATCAATACAATATGCCAGCAGGTCCTGTTCAGAAATCCTGACCTTGCTACCCAGGTTTAAGGAATTTTTCTATCCTATTTCAAAGATATACGGATATATGGATATACGGTTATAATATACGGATATATATTCTCCTTATTTACATTATGGAAGGGGCTAGAATAACAATACTTGTGTAATCCTCATAATAAAGATGAGCATTTTTGAAGCCCAGTTATAGAATGAAATAACTCACGAGTCCTCAGCAGTGTGAAGAGGAGCACAGAGGCTAAGTGGGCAGAGATTGCATTAAACTTTCATAAAGGATTATGCAGCCTCTCTGCCATATTTTGAAACTAAATACAGCATGTTTATTAAGCCCAAGATCTATTTTGTAATGTATAAAGTTTGGAGGACTATCTAAATTGGATATAAAGTCAGCACACTTTTTAAAATGCCAGTTTTTGTCATGTTAAACTTTTTTTTTGAAAGAAGAAGAATTTCAGACCTTTTTCTATCTCTAATGTCAACCATAATCTGAACAAATTCTATCACGGGTGTGTCATGGTTGACAGACAACCCTGTGGTGTCTGGCTACAGCAGGTCACTACTTTTGGCTGCACAAACTGCTCCTTGATATTACATCTTTACTCTGTGGTGTGAATGGAATTGTGTGTCTTCTGTTTTAGGGTTTGCCCTTTCGCCATTAGGACCCTGCAGAGATCTTTTCCTTTCAGCTGTTATCCCTCACCCTGTCTTTATATACTTGCATTTCCCCATGGTATGTTGCTGGTGATAGAGTTAGGTTCTTATACGATCCTGATTGCAAGCAGTCGGCTTGTAATCATCTAAAGAAAAAGTTTTTGTATGTTGCCATTCCTCTGACCCAATCATCTTTGGGACTAGTTGTTTGTTTGCTCTCCCCTGTTTGTTTTCCCTAGGTTTTCTATTGACTAGCACTCATCCTGCCCATTCATTAACTAGAGCCCAGTTCAGGGTCAGCCAGGGCCAGGTATACTGCTTGGCGCAGAACGTTTTATCAAGGGGTCGCCATTTCCTCCTTCCCTAGACACAGAGTTTACCCTCTTCCCTCCTTTTTTGCCATTCGCTCGGTATTTCCCCATACCTAGCATGACTAATCCATTGAGAAAAACAGATAATTTTGAGGTGGGAATAATAATAAAACTAAAATAATGTGGTTACATAAGTGTGAGCATCAGCGTTTGTATGCCAGGAGTGTAACTTACAGAAAAAAAAACTAATTGAAAGATTGACATCTATGCTTTATTATGGCATACAAATACTGATGAAAAATACGGATCAAAAATAGGGCTATGTGAATGAGGCCTTATGGTTGGGATGTGGTTGTGCTCAGAATTAGCCAATTAAATTTAAACAGTAGTCAATGCTCAACTGCCATCATTTATAGTGATTGTGATTAACCGCATTTAAAGTTTTGCAATTTTAGTTAAATGTTTCTGACATATCCTTAGTTGCATTTTACAGGACAAACCATAGTCCGTTAAACAGCTTGCAATACAGCAAAGGGATCTCAAATCATGACAAGTACTGGTTGTGTATTGCAAGAGATAATCTTCTGCATTCTTCTTATGTTTGGCCTGTGGGATAAGGTGGTAAGATGAGGCCTTTCCTTAAAAAAAAAAAATAAAAAAAAATATGTCTAAGCTTAGATATGTTTTTACCAAAACTTTCATCAAGTCTTCCTAAAGCATGTGGGGAGTAATGTTATGGGCTGACGAGACCAAGATGAACTTTTTGGCCGTAATTCCAAAAGGGATGTTTTATGCAAAGCCAACACTGCACATCACCAAAGGAACACCATACCCACAGTCAAGCATGTTGTAGGCAGCATTATGCTTTGGGGTTGTTTTCAGCAGCTGGAACTGGGGTTTTAGTCCAAGGTGTAGTCAATTATGAACATTTTCAAATATCAGTCAATTTTGCATCAAAACCTTCAGGCCTCTGCTAAACAGCTGAAGATAAATTTCAACGTTCAGCATGATGACCATAAGCATACCTACAACATAATAAAAGAATGGCTTCCCCAGAAGAGGAGCGTTTTGGAATTTCACAGTCCTGATTAGGGCTTTACAAATGAGATGCCCCCGAATTCTGACAGATCTGGAGTGCTACTGCAAGTAAGGGGTACTTTACACGTTGCGACATCGCTACCACTATATCGTCTGGGTCACGTCGTTAGTGACGCACATCCGACGCCGGTAGCGACATTGCAACGTGTAAATCCTAGATGGAACAATGAACGAGCATAGAAGCGTACAATCTCGCTGATCTGTGTAACGTCGTTCATTTCCATAATGTCGGATCGACCACAGGTACGATGTTGTTTGTCACTCCTGCGGCACCACACATCGCTGTGTGTAAACCCGCAGGAGCGACAAACATCTCCTTACCTGTGTCCCGACGGCAATGCGGAAGGGAGAAGGTGGGTGGTATGTTATGTCCCGCTCATCTCCGCCCCTCTGCTTCTATTGGCCGGCCGATTAGGGATGTCGCGGTGACGTCGCTGTAACGCTGAACGCACCTCCCCCTTGAAGGAGGGATTGTTCGGCAGTCACAGCGACGTCGCCGACCAGGTATGCGCGTGTAACGCTGCCATAGTGGTAATGTTCGCTACGGCAGCAATCAACACATATTGCATGTGCAACGGGGGCGGGTACTATCTTGCTGGACATCACTAGCCGATGCTAGCAATGTCGCAGCGTGTAAAAGTACCCCTAAGAGTGGACAAAGATTGCCAATTCTAGATGTGCCATGCTTAGGCTTTTACTAAAAAACTGAATGCTGTCATATATTCCAGAAGTACTTGAACAAAGTATTGGATGAAGGCTGTGCATATGAACACATTTCAGATTGTTCTCAATTGAATTGTACAGCTAACAGGTGACATTAAAGGGGTTGCCATGAACAAAGTTCATTTTAGTCAGTAGATCTCAGAATACAAACAATTTGCAAATTGGATGCGTTAAAAATTGTTCCTGTGCTGAGATCTTTAATTATAACCTTGCCAGAAGATGTGGTGTGCTCAGAGCGTGTCCCTGTACGGTCAGACACAGCCATTACACAGTACATAGCAGGGACACATATATAAGATTATCTCATCACAGGAACGTTTTCTTATTCCAAGATCTATTGATTAAAATGTACTTTTTTGGTGCTACAACTCCTTTAAGATGGAGAAAATTCTAAAGTGATAAGATTTGATTTTTTACATGACAAAATCTACTATTTGGCTACTGCCCAGTTGTGTCCATTTTTGGTTTCAGCATTTCATTTCAGTAATACAGAGCTCGTGTCAGAACTATTGGACAATTGTATCCACAATAGAGTTGAGCGGATTGCTAATAATAATCCAGGTCCGGTGGACCCGTCGCGGGTTGTCACAGAAGTCCGGATCCGATCCGGACCAATGTAAGTCAATGGGGAGTGGATCCGGGACTAGGAAAAAAAGGAGGCGAAAAAAAAAGGAGGCGAAAAAAAGGAGGCGAAAAAAAAAGGCGAAAAAAAAGGGAGAAAAAGAGAAAGAGAGAAAGAGAGAGAGAAAAAAAAAAATCCCGAACCCGGACCGTGCAGCCGGATTCCCGGGTCCAGGTCGGATCCGAATCGGACGCTGAAACCGCGCGGATCCGGACTTTTACAGTTCGGGTCCGCTCAACACTAATCCACAACCATTTTCCTAGTATAATTGCTCAAGCGCTGTGGATAATAGTTGTGACACCACAAGATAACAATGAAAAATGGTGGAATGGGCAGAACTAGGCAGGGGATGCCAGATGGACCTAGAAGGTAGTGGCATAATCCAATAAACAATAATTACTAGAAAATAAATGCAGATTAAGAACTTAGCGTATTTTCTGTACAGCGAAATTATTGCCAATCACAAAACGTGCATTCGCTTATGTCATGTTGTTACAAAATGTATATTGTAGAGTTTGTGTGATCTATAACGAGCAGTCATACACCTCAATCATGGTCAGTCTCCATCTTTCTATGTGTTTGGTGGTCCTTAGTACATACATGTGTCTGCATATCTAGCCAGATTTGCTATACTTGGGTTTCTTCTTTATAGTAATCTTTGCCTATATCAAGCATACAAAGAAAAGAAAAAGCTTTTCACAGGGTATTTCAGCTTCTCGACAGGTTTCCTGGCCGTTTTGGGAATCTCGGAGTTTGGTGACAAACGTGCTGAGAGCCATATTTACCTTCTCATTCTCCTGGTCTCGCTGCTGGAGCCTATGGATGGTGTGATTGGCAGTTTCCACTGAAAGAAACAGATATGAATGGATTAATCAGCTGTCCTGTCCTCGCGAGGAAACTGTGTCCACATCAGTGTGCGGTAGACTGCAGACTCATCGTAGTAAAACATTTTAGCAGTATGTTCAGGAAGTGCCCATGGGTGAGAACTGCGAAGCCCTGGTTCAGTGCACTGCACCCCGTTGCTTTCGAGAAACCAAAGCAGGAAAGGATATTAAGGCCCCATCACTTTATACTGCTGACAAGCAATGGGAATTTGGAGCTCACTGCGCATATGGAAGGAAAGGCTTGACAAGTCACAGATTGTTAACAGATGGAGCGAAGACTCAAATACTTCCTTTATTTACATGTTCTAGAAGGCTCCGACAAGCATGTAAGGATTTCACTTGTTCTATGCCTAATCCAAACTCTGGCCACCGTCAGAAAAAAATTACTTCCAGATAAATAATGAACAAGTGGCACAGCAAAAGAAAAAAAAAATACTGCTCCCTTCATATAACAACATGGTAAGCAATGCAAGTGAAAAAATAACGTCTTTCCACCCAAGGCCATGTTCACACCATGTATTCATGATGCTTTATTTGCGACAACGTTCAGAAATCACAGTATATTTGATGCGTTTTTAATGCAATTTTGGAAAATCATGGAAAGAAAAAAACAGAAACATAGAGAAAAAATGTGAATACACTGTGTAAACATTCACCAAGGGTTTAAATGCTAGTCCCAGACCAATCCAATAGGAGAGCGGAAGGACGACTGCAACTGGCATCTCTGCCTTTTTATCTAATCCCCATTCTTGGTACTATTGCTGGACTTCAAATGCCAGGCGAGGAAGTTTTCCGTGCCTTGGTCCGGCTACCATAGATCCGATGTACCGATGTCGGACCTGGGGCCTGCAAAACCCTAATCATGGACCAGTTGTATTCTTGCTTTAAGGGGATATTGCCATCTCCAAGAACCAATCCCAAGATGTAGCAGGTGTAATATTAATAATGTTTGTAAATCCCTCCAATTAGAAATGTAGTATAGTTCTCTTGATTAGCTAGGTTGCGTACCTCATGTGCCAGTTATTGCAGTGGCTTAGGTATCCATGGTTACGATCACTCATATAGCAACAGTTAGTTGCTAGTGGTTATAACCAGAGATACCTAAGCAACTGCAATGCCCTGTGAAATGAGGTAAGCAACATAGCTAATCAGAGAAACGACACTACACCTCAAATCGGAGATTTATGCTAATATTATTACACCTACTACATGTTGGGATAGCATTTTGGAGATTGGAATACATCTTTAATGATATGTTTCCACATTAAAGGGAACCTGTCATCAGAAATTTTGCTTTAAACCTAAAAGTTTCCCCCTCTGCAGCTCCTGGGCTGCATTCTAGCAAGGTTCCTGTACTTTTTGTGGCCCCTTTTAAACCAAATTAAACACTTTATAAACTTGTACCTTTTGCTATGTAAATGTTGTAAATAGTCCATGGGGGCGGGCTCTCTGCTGACCGTTGCTGTTCCTCCAGCACATTGACGCCGTCCCCCCACGCTCCATTTCATCCATCAGGACGCCGCCCACTGCGCCCGAGGTGCCGCTCACGCCATGATCGCTGGTGACGTGTGTCACAAGCACGAGATTATGGGCGGCGCTGTGATTGCATCGCAAGTGCCCGCCCATAATCTCGTGGACGCGCTTTCCCCCACTGCCTCCAGCGTTCTGCGCAAGCGCTCGCCGGCCAAATGACCTGACGTCACCTCCTTCCCATCTTACCCTGCAGCAGGGCAAGATGGGAAAGAGGTGACGACTGGTCATCTGGCCAGCAAGCACTTGCGCAGAACGCTGGAGGAAGAGGGGAAAGTGCGGTCACGAGGTTATGGGCGGCACTTGCTGATGACACTCACAGCGCCGCCCATAACCTCGTGCCTGCGCAAAACGTTACCAGCAGTCACAGGTGCACAGTCCCGCTACAGTCGCACAGCGCATGCACGGGACCTCGGGCGGCGTCCTGAGAGATGAAATTCAGCGTTGGGGGGGCGGCGTAAATCTGCTGGAGGAACAGCAACGGTCAGCAGAGAGCCCGCCCCCATGGACGATTTACAAAATTTACATAGCAAAAGGTACAAGTTTATAAAGTATTTAATTTGGTTTAAAAGGGGCCACAAAAAGTACAGGAACCTTGCTAGAATGCAGCCCAGGAGCTGCAGAGGGGGAAACTTTTAGGTTTAAAGCAAAATTTCTGATGACAGGTTCCCTTTAAGGTCTCCCACCAAAGCATCATATAGTACCTACTACCATGCAATACAAGAAAAATCTCTAAGGCTATGTGCGCACTTACCGGATTTTGCCGCGGATTTTCCGCGGATTTGCTGCATGTTTCGCTGCAGAAAATGTTCATAACATCTCTGCAGTGAATCACCAGCAAATCCTATGGAGAAAAAAAATCCTGTGCGCACTAGGCGGAATTTGACAGCTGCATGTTTTGCTGCGGGAATCCCGCAGCAAAAACAAGTGCATGTCACTTCTTTTCCGCACATCGCTGCGGGATTTCACTCCATTGACTCCAATGTTAATCATGAAATCCCGCAGGGAATAACGCAGGCAGCAAGTTCTGTGCGGTTCACTGCGTTTTCCTGCGTTATTCCCTGCGGTATTTTGCGGTTTACCTCTGGTAATGTACATCGCTTGCTTGCGGTTTTGCAGGGAAGTGATGTCATTACAGGAAGAGGAAGCCGTGCAGAGAGTAAACACACACAGATCACAGACATAGAACACAGACACATAGAACACACATAGAAAGAAAACGGAAATATAGAAAACAAAGAACGTGGGCTCCGCTGCATATTTACCTTCCAGCCGAGGTAAGCACACAGTGGCGGCCCGGTATTCTCAGGCTGGGGAGGGCGAGGGGCAGGGTTAATGTCCCCCGCTTCCCTCCCACCTCCCGCAGCCGAGAATATCAGCCGCAGCTGCCCCGGCACTGTCGCATACATTATGCGGCAGCACCGGCGTGTCCTCGGCTCTTCTTGCCGCCGTGTAGCAGTGGCAGCAAGGTAATACAAGGGGTTAATGGTGGTGGGGGACCACCGCCATTAACTCCAGGCTTGATCATGGCAGCGTCTATGTGACAGCTGACATGATCAACCCGTAAGTAAAGTGAAAAAAAACACAGACACCGAAAAATCCTTTATTTTAAATAAAACAAACAAGCCTCGTTCACCATTTTATTAACCCCTCCCGCACCAAAGCTCCGGCGTAATCCACCGCTCCGGCGTAATCCACAGGTCCTGCGCTGCTGACATCCAGCCGCGACTGTCACAGACACAGCGCTGAATGAAAGCAGCAAACAGCAGAGGTAATTACCGGTCATTTCCCACGGCCGGTAATGTGAACTCACTGCCGACCGTGGGAAATGCAGCGATCTGTCCTCTATCTATCCCTCTGTCTGTCTATCTCTCTATCTATTCTTCTGTCTATCTACTATCTCAGAATTAAATGACTTTTTTTTTTTTTTTCTTCAATGTGCTTTATTGCATTGAATGCAATAAAGCACATCCCAACCCGCACGCGGCAAAACCGCGGCAATACCGCGAATAATACCGCGGTAAAACCGCAGCAAACCGCGGCAAACCGCATGCGGTTTTCGGGTGCGGTTTCCCACGGTTTTTTACCGCGGGTGCGGTAATCCTTGAGAGCATGCGGAATTTTCTCAAGAAAATTCCATTTCCCAGTGCGCACATAGCCTAAGACTCTCAACAACCCTCAAGATAGATGAGAAATAGCTCAGGCAAGAAACTGTGCAATAAACTGCAACTAAGCCACAGTCATGTGAATGAAGAATTGTTCCAGACAAGTCAAAAGCAGCATAGAGAAAAAAGTTTTGCTCCACCATCTGAGAGTAGCATAATGTAGAGACAGAGACCCTGATTCCAGTGATGTGTCACTTACTGAGCTGTTTGCTGTCATTTTGATAAAATAAATGTTTTCTCTGCTGCAGATCTAGCAGTTGCCGTATTTTTCGGTCTATAAGACGCACCCTGGTTTTAGAGGAGGAAAATAGGAAAGAAGGGAATTTTGTTTACTTACCATAAATTCCTTTTCTTCTAGCTCCTATTGGGAGACCCAGACATTTGGGTGTATAGCTTCTGCCTCCGGAGGCCACACAAAGTATTACACTTTAAAAAGTGTAACCCCTCCCCTCTGCCTATACACCCTCCCGTGCATCACGGGCTCCTCAGTTTTGGTGCAAAAGCAGGAAGGAGGAAACTTATAAATTGGTCTAAGGTAAATTCAATCCGAAGGATGTTCGGAGAACTGAAAACCATGAACCAAAAGAACAATTCAACATGAACAACATGTGTACACAAAAGAACAAAACAGCCCGAAGGGAACAGGGGCGGGTGCTGGGTCTCCCAATAGGAGCTAGAAGAAAAGGAATTTACGGTAAGTAAACAAAATTCCCTTCTTCTTTGTCGCTCCATTGGGAGACCCAGACAATTGGGACGTCCAAAAGCAGTCCCTGGGTGGGTAAAAGAATACCTCGATAAAAAGAGCCGAAAACGACCCCCTCTTACAGGTGGGCAACCGCCGCCTGAAGGACTCGCCTACCTAGACTGGCGTCTGCCGAAGCATAGGTATGCACCTGATAGTGTTTCGTGAAAGTGTGCAGACTAGACCAGGTAGCTGCCTGACACACCTGCTGAGCCGTAGCCCGGTGCCGCAATGCCCAGGACGCACCCACGGCTCTGGTAGAATGGGATTTCAGCCCCAAAGGAAGCGGAAGCCCAGAAGAACGGTAGGCTTCATGAATCGGTTCCTTGATCCACCGAGCCAAGGTTGACTTGGAAGCCTGCGAACCCTTACGCTGGCCAGCGACAAGGACAAAGAGCGCATCTGAACGGCGCAGGGGCGCCGTGCGAGACACGTAGAGCCGGAGTGCTCTCACCAGATCTAATGAGTGCAAATCCTTTTCACATTGGTGAATTGGATTAGGGCAAAATGAAGGTAAGGAGATATCCTGATTGAGATGAAAAGGAGATACCACCTTAGGGAGAAATTCCGGAACAGGACGCAGAACCACCTTATCCTGGTGAAACACCAGGAAGGGGGCTTTGCATGACAGCGCTGCCAGCTCCGACACTCTACGGAGCGATGTAACTGCCACTAGAAATTCCACCTTCTGCGAAAGACGTGATAAAGAGACATCCCGCAGCGGCTTGAAAGGTGGTTTCTGAAGAGCCGTTAGCACCCTGTTAAGGTCCCAGGGTTCCAGCGGACGCTTATAAGGTGGGACTATGTGGCAAACTCCCTGCAGGAACGTGCGGACCTGCGGAAACCTGGCTAGACGCTTTTGAAAAAATACGGATAGCGCCGATACTTGTCCCTTGAGAGAGCCGAGAGACAAACCCTTGTCCATTCCGGATTGAAGGAATGAAAGAAAAGTGGGTAAGGCAAAGGGCCAGGGAGTAAAACCATTATCAAAGCACCAGGATAAGAAGATCCTCCAAGACCTGTGATAGATCTTGGCGGACGTTGGTTTCCTGGCCTGTCTCATGGTGGCAATGACATCTTGAGATAACCCTGAGGACGCTAGGAGCCAGGACTCAATGGCCACACAGTCAGGTTGAGGGCCGCAGAATTCTGATGGAAAAACGGCCCTTGTGACAGCAAGTCTGGGCGGTCTGGGAGCGCCCACGGTTGACCCACCGTGAGATGCCACAGATCCGGGTACCACAACCGCCTCGGCCAATCTGGGGCGACGAGAATGGCGCGACGACAGTCGGACCTGATTTTGCGCAGCACTCTGGGCAGCATCGCCAGAGGAGGAAATACATAAGGCAGTCGAAACTGCGACCAATCCTGAACTAATGCGTCCGCCGCCAGAGCTCTGTGATCTTGAGACCGGGCCATGAATGCCGGGACTTTGTTGTTGTGCCGTGACGCCATGAGATCGACGTCCGGCGTTCCCCAGCGGCGACAGATCTCTCGAAACACGTCTGGGTGAAGAGACCATTCCCCCGCGTCCATGCCCTGAAGACTGAGAAAATCTGCTTCCCAGTTTTCTACGCCCGGGATGTGAACTGCGGAGATGGTGGAAGCTGTGGCTTCCACCCACTGCAGAATCCGTCGGACCTCCTGGAAGGCTTGACGACTGCGAGTGCCGCCTTGGTGGTTGATGTATGCGACGGCAGTGGCGTTGTCCGACTGGATACGGATCTGCCTGCCCTCCAGCCACCGATGAAAAGCCAATAGGGCTAGATACACTGCCCTTATCTCCAGAATATTGATCTGAAGGGAAGACTCTATCGGAGTCCAGGTTCCCTGAGCCCTGTGGTGGAGAAAAACCGCCCCCCACCCTGACAGGCTCGCGTCCGTGGTGACCACAGCCCAGGTTGGGGGTAGGAAGGATTTTCCCCGCGACAGAGAGTTGGGCAGGAGCCACCACTGAAGTGACGTCTTGGTTGCAAGGGAAAGAGAGACGTTCCTGTCGAGGGAAGTCGACCTCCTGTCCCATTTGCGGAGAATGTCCCACTGGAGTGGCCGCAGATGGAATTGCGCGAATGGCACTGCCTCCATCGCTGCCACCATCTTCCCCAGGAAGTGCATGAGACGCCTCAAGGGGTGTGACTGACCCCGAAGAAGAGATTGCACCCCTGCCTGCAGAGAAAGCTGTTTGTCCAGCGGTAGCATGACTACCGCTGACTGAGTATGAAACTCCATCCCGAGGTAAGTCAGTGATTGGGTCGGTGTCAACTTGGATTTTGGGAAGTTGATGATCCACCCGAACTGCTGGAGAGTCGCCAGAGCGACGGAAAGGCTGTTTTGACACGCCATCTGAGAGGGTGCCCTGACCAGAAGATCGTCTAAGTAGGGAATCACCGAGTGGCCCTGAGAGTGTAGGACCGCCACAACAGATGCCATGACCTTGGTGAACACCCGTGGGGCTGTCGCCAGGCCGAAAGGCAATGCCACGAACTGAAGGTGTTCGTCCCCGATGGCGAAACGCAAAAAGCGTTGATGTTCGGGTGCGATCGGCACATGGAGATTAGCATCCTTGATGTCGATCGATGCTAGGAAGTCTCCTTGTGACATCGATGCGATGACCGAGCGGAGAGATTCCATCCGAAACCGTCTGGTGCTCACAAACTGGTGTTTCTCCTGCTGAGAAGTCGACTCCTCTACAGGTGGCGGCGGGGGAGATAGATCTAACACCTGGTTGATGGACGATATAAGGTCATTTACTATGGCGTCCCCTTCAGGTGCATCAAGATTGAGAGCAACGTCAGGGTCAGAGCCCTGAGCTGCGACGTCCGCCTCGTCCTCCAGAGAGTCCTCAAGCTGGGAACCCGAGCAGCGTGAAGAAGTCGGGGAAGATTCCCAGCGAGCCCGCTTAGCCGGTCTGGGACTGTGGTCCGGGCAGGAGTCCTCCACGTGAGACCTAGGGCCCCCCCTGGGAGCGCGCTGCGGCGCGGACAGAGAGGGGCCTGGAGGCGACGATCCAACAGGGCCCGGGGCCTGTGTAAGGACCGGTCTAGACTGCAAAGCTTTAAGCAGCTTGGCAGACCATTTGTCCATAGACTGAGCCATGGATTGTGAAAGTGACTCAGAGTTTCTCAGCAAAAACGGCAAACTCTGTCCCTGCCGCCTGGACAGGGGGAGCAGGGGGGTCTACCTGAGCCGAGGGGCCCACTAGTGACCGAGGCTCCGGCTGAGCAAGCAAAACAGGGGTCGAGCATTGCTCACAGTGAGGGTAGGTGGAACCCGCAGGTAACATAGCCGCACAAGAGGTACAGGTCGCAAAATAACCCTGTGCCTTGGCACCCTTGCTCCTTGTGGACGACATGCTGTTGTCTCCGAGGAGAGTGATCACTGAGGGTATATGGGAAAAGGTATATAGCCCGACCGAACAGAAATATATATATATATATATATATATAGTATCTATTCCGGCACCCTAAGGGGACCAGCACCGGGTGACCGGTGTGGCTTACCGACCGCTAAAAAGCGGAGCGTGTGTCCTCCAGATTCCCTGCCTTAGGTCTCCCAGAGTTGCAGAGCTCTTTCCTGGAAATCCTCCACCGGCAGAATGCCAAAAAAATGGCTGCCGGAGCTCTCTGGGGAGCAGTGGAGCCGTGGGCGGCGCTAGAAAAGTACGGGAATCTGGGGTCCCCACAGTGATCAGTGAGGGGGGAGGAAACATACAGGATGCTCCGGCCCTCACATCCGACGTCAGGTCGGCAGTCCCGCCCTTACCCCTGACAGACAGGCCCGGGGGCGGGAGTTTTGCTACTAAGCCGCAATGAAGCCGGGGACTAAATTTAAGACCGCGGCCGACAAGCAGGCGCGGTCGGCGCGGAAGTCCGCCGGTCTTCACAAATCAGCAGCTGCTGCAGCGTCCGGGATGAAGGCGCTCCATGCACAGCCCCCATGGGGACACAGAGTACCTTAGAGATGCAGGGCCCGGTCCCTGAGGATGAATAGACTCCTGTCCGGCAGATTCCCACAGGGGCTGCGGAGGGAGCACGGTCCCAGTAAATGGATGACCGGTCAGGATCCCACTTCTCCCAGAGCCGCTAAGGGATGGTGAAGGAAAACGGCATGAGGCTCCGGCCTTTGTACCCGCAATGGGTACCTCAACCTTAACAGCACCGCCGACATAGTGGGGTGAGAAGGGAACATGCCGGGGGCCCCGTGGGGGCCCACTTTTCTTCCAACCGATATAACTAAAATGAGAATGCATGAGTGGATGTGTGCCTCCTTCCACACAAAGCATAAAACTGAGGAGCCCGTGATGCACGGGAGGGTGTATAGGCAGAGGGGAGGGGTTACACTTTTTAAAGTGTAATACTTTGTATGGCCTCCGGAGGCAGAAGCTATACACCCAATTGTCTGGGTCTCCCAATGGAGCGACAAAGAAATAAAACTTTAAGCAAAAAAATGTGGTCATGACACACTTATGGGGCGAGGATCTACTGCTGACACTGTTATGGGGGTAATGTCCCCAAATTCTCTACTAAGGTACCCCATCCTGGTAATGATCCTCCTGCCTTGTATATGATCCTGCTATAAACCCCCATCCTGCTCATATACCAGCATCCTGCTCATATACCCCCATCCTATTGATATACCCCCCTTCCATCCTGCTCATATTCCCCCATCCATCCTGTTCATATACCCCCATCCTGTTCATATTCCCCCATCCATCCTGCTCATATAATCCCCATCCTGCTCATATACTCCCATCCTGTTCATATACACCCATCCTGTTCATATACACCCATCCTGTTCATATACACCCATCCTGTTCATATACACCCATCCTGTTCATATACCCCCATCCTGTTCATATACCCCCATCCTGTTCATATACCCCCATCCATCCTGCTCATATACTCCCATCCTGCTATATGCCCCCATCGTGCTCATAGACCATCTTGGTATATGGCCTGTATCCTATAGCACAGAGAAAAAAAAATAAACGTTTATACTCACCTTTTCCTCACTCCCTGAAGCACCGATCATCTTCCTCTCTGCGCCGCTGACCTGTGTATGTGGAGCCGTTCCCCTGCAGCATCGTGATGTCTTCCTGTCTGTGCCGATCAGCTGATCAGCACAGATCAGCTGACCGGCACAGACAGGAAGACATCGCGTGCTGCAGGGGGCCGCCTCACACACGGGGACAGGTGAGTACACTGATTCACTGCACCCCACGCTGATGATGACGCGCGGGAAGCAGTGAATACAGCCGCACATGATCACTCCAGGCTGTAATTGCCAGGGGTGATCATGCGGACCGGCTCTTTACTATGCGCGCGTCCCCGCTCGTCCTCCCGCCCACCTGTCAGTGCCGGCTTCTGCGCTGAGAAATGGGCGGGAGGATGGGCGTGCATATGTAATGAGCGGGCCCACGTGGTCACAGCAGGCTGCTACAGCCTGCTCGTGCCCCCGATGACCCGCTCCACCGCAGCACGCAGCACCCTCATTCCCGGCCGCAGCCCTATAGTCAGGCCATAAGACGCACCTCCAACTTTCCCCCAACATTTGGGGGGAAAAAAGTGCGTCTTATGGTCCGAAAAATACGGTAGACAGAGCTCATGAATACGCTGGACTACCAATATGCTGGACCAAGTAGTCCTGTAATGATAATGTACTGCAGATTATACAGTGGTTCAATCAAAACTACACTGAGCAGCCCAATAAGTGACACATTGCTGGAATAAGGATCTCTGCCCCTACATTATGCTGCTCTCAGATTAGGTGGCATACACCTGGTGACAGATTCCCTTTAAGAGGTTGCACACCTTCGGCTAGTTTTTTTTTGTATTAACTTAAATAAAATCAGTTTTACAATAGAGTTTCATTCAAAGTTTATACCATCTACTTCTGTAGTCATTGTAATTCTGACTGCACTGACTGAGAATGTGTCAGTGAGCTTGTTCTGGTAGGAGAGGTTGTAACTCTTACCTGTGTTTTTCTGAGCGCCTCTCCTCTGATTTATGACCACAGATTATATCAAAGTTTAATGTGTAGGTATATAAGCCAAACAACAGAAATATTAAATTAAACCCCAGTGCAAAAATGTTTATCAGCCTGATTTTGAATGCTGTGTGTGAACACTGCCTATGGGTCTATGGTAGCGGTCGTGATTATTAGGGACCACCGACAATAAAGGGACTGCTAGTCAAATACATACTCTATTCTATATATTTTTTGAGGAGTAAGGGGGTCCCAGTGATGTCACCCATCCTTTACATACCATCAGCCGATATGATAATGAGGGTAACAGTGCCCCTTCACGGGATGCCGGTGTGGAAATATAGATGTCGGACAAGGAGCTGTGGCACCTCACTACAGCTGCGTGATTTCTATAAAAAACTGTTCTTTTCCCTGAAACTCCAGAAACATATGAATTATGTCAGCCGCACACAATAAAAACTACATGTGACGAGGCGACTCCCTGCGGAGCTCCATCACATTCCCTTCCACATGCCCTATGCTGTCTATTAGCCATCGCAGAGACCCGCAATCAGACCCTTAACGACATTGTGGTGGGGAATGCCACCTTCCTGGCACGACAGGGTCATTTTATCCTACAAATCATATACACAATATGGCACACATGCAGCGGCACGTTCCCAGCACAGGAATACTGAACTAGTGGCATCGGCCCCTCACATCCGGGTCACCAGCAGGTCACATCCATGTCTGCTATTCTACTGTCTGCAGGTGATTTTTTTTATTTTTTTTTTAACTATATAGGAGGAGAATTTTATTTTATTTTTTAGACCCACATTTTTCTGGTTAAGCATCAAAATCAGAAACTTTCCCAGCTACTTCCCAAGTGTGAAAACTTTGCCAGGTGCCAGACTGAAAACCACAACAGGACCGAATTTTACATAGCTCAGGGATATTTCGCCAGCTCGTGTCACTTTCTTCTTTTTTTGGCAACAGCTAAAGGCACACAAGCACTTTTTCTTCTCATCCCTTTTGACATATGCAGTATATTTTGGTTGATCCCAGGAATGCAAGCCTATGCAGAAACAATTAATACTTTACAGCATGTTGGAATAAGGCTGTGGTGAACAAGGCAGACCAAGCATACTCCGCTCTACACTATGGAAGGCCTCAAGGCACAGATTCTCATGAAAACCCCTAACCTCCAAAAAACTGTACCCTTACCTCAGCTTCCAAATGTTGTGGCAAAAGATATCATTTTTTATGATCTGTGATGTAAGGCCTATCCTTAGCATATAGGCCATCAATGTCTGATCGGCTGGTGCCTGATACCCACCCTGATCAGCTGTTCTCTGTGCTGGCAGCAGGTGGCCAGAAATGCTCAGTTCCAGAGCTGCCCCATCAATTGATAGTGGCCAGGTACTGCACATCTGTCTCCCATTCAAAACAATAGGAAGCAGATGTGCAGCACCCGGCGCTATCAACTGATGGGGCAGCTCCGGAACTGAGCATTTCTGGACACCTTCTGCCACTGCTGGCACCGAAAACAGCTGATCAGTGGGGGTGACAGATGTCGGACCACGGCCGATCACACACTGATGACATATCCTACGGATAGGCCATCAATGTAAAATTAGTGGACAACCCCTTTAAAAGGGTTAGGCTAGTTTCACACCTGCGTTGGACGGGATCCGTAGCATTGCGTTGTGTGACGCATGTAACGGATGCGTTGCATATAGTGGCACAACGCATGCTACAAATCGTACAAAATAACGCAATCCGTTATAGTTTTTTTCCTTGACTTTACACATCTGAGCATGCGCAGTTGTGTAAAATCAGCTGCGTTAACGGAATCCGTCAAATGACGCATTCTAACGGAATCCACCACCATAGGCGTCCATTATAAAAACAACGGACGCCTAATGGATTCCTGCAGGTTGCGTTTTTTTTGACACTCCGCCAAGCGCAGAAAAATGTTACATGCTGCGTTCCATCCGCCCGACGCAGCGTCAAAATAACGACGCTACGTTGTCCAGCGGATGCAACGCAGACACTTGCGTTACAGTGCATCGTCAATACAAGTCTATGGAGAATAGCGCAGTGCGTTAACGGACTGCGCTATTCTCCATAGTGACGGAATGCGCTGAACGCAAGTGTGAAACTAGCCTTATTCTTCACATAGCACTTCAGGAGTGCAGTGCTCCAATGACCTAAATTATGCACTCTCTCATGCTGCAAGCAAAGTCCGCTTTACCCCCACAACATCGAAGATCACAGGGGCAGTGCAGCTGGCCAACTTCAGAGCAGGGCTTGGAAACACTGTGACCCTTAACAAGGAGACTGACCACAACTGATAGACTGAATACAAGTGTATCTCAAATTAGAATATACTAAAAATGTTAATTTCAGTAATTCAATACAAAAAGGGAAACACATATTATATAGAGTCGTTACACATAGAGTGATCTATTTCAAGTGTTTATTTCTGTTAATGTTGATGATTATGGCTTACAGCCAATCAATACCCAAAAGTCATTGTCTCAGAAAATTAGAATATTATATAAGACCAACTGAAAAAAATTTAAAACTCTGAAATTTTGTCCTACTGAAAAGTCTGTACAGTAAATGCACTCAATACTTGGTCGAGGCTCCTTTTGCATGAATTACTGCATTAATGCGGTGTGGCATTGAGGCGATCAGCCTGTGGCACTGCTGAGGTGTTATGGAAGCCCAGGTTGCTTGGTTAGCAGTCTTCAGCTTGTCTGCATTGTTGGGTCTGGTGTCTCATCTTCCTCTTGACAATACCCCATAGATTCTCGATGAGGTTAAGGTCAGGCGAGATTGCTGGCCAATCGAGCACAGTGATACTGTGGATATTAAACCAGGTATTGGTACTCTTGGCAGTGTGGACAAGTGCCAAGTCCTGCTGGCAAATGAAATCTCCATCTTCAAAAAGCTTGTTGGCAGAGGGAAGCATGAAGTGCTCTAAAATTTCCTGATATATGGCTGCGTTGCCTTTGCTCTTGATAAAACACAGTGGACCTACACCAGCAGATGACATAGCTCCCCAAACCATCACTGATTGAGGAAACGTCACAGTAAAACTCAAGCAGCTTGGATTGTGGCCTCTCCACTCTTCCTCCAGACTCTGGGATCTTGATTTCCAAATGAAATGCAAAATTTACTTTCATCTGAAAAAAACACCTTGAACCACTGAGCAACAGTCCAGTTTTCTCTCCTTGGCCCAGGTAGGACGCTTCTGGTGTTGTCTATTGGTCATGAGTGGCTTGACACAAGGAATGTGACAGTTGTAGCCCATGTCCTGGATACGTCTGTGTGTGGTGGCTCTTGAAACACTCCAGCAGCAATCCACAACATTGCTACTGTAATAAGAACTTGTAGCTAGAGAAGTCGCATCTATATGTAATGTGTGACGTGCACACCATCAGTATTTGGGGTGTTTTTACCTCAGTTTTTGTAGCCAGAACCAGGAGTGGGTAAATAATACAGACGTGGTGCCCGTGTTTCCATTATACTTTTACGCTGTCTGTTCCTCTCCTGGTTTTTGCTACAAATACTGAGATAAAAAGAAACCTCACCAAATACTCAACGTGTGCACGAGGCCTTAAAGATAGTGAGGTAAAAAACGCCCCAAATACTCAGCGTGTGCACGTGGCCTTACAAATACGGAGGTAAAAAAAAAAACAAACACTCACCAAATACTCAATGTGTGCACATGGCCTTACAGCCAATATCACTTGAGAACTTAAGGATAAAATTACTCTGAACTGAAAAGAATTATTCCATAGGATAAAAGGATAATATGCCGATTGCTGGGGGATGGACTGTGGGGACCCCTCACAATCCCGAGATCGGGACTAGAGTTGAGCGTGGTTCGTGGTTCTCCAGTTCGCGGCTCGAGTGATTTTGGGGGCTGTTCTAGATCGAACTAGAACTCGAGCTTTTTGCAAAAGCTCGATAGTTCTAGATACGTTCGAGAACGGTTCTAGCAGCAAAAAAAAACAGCTAATTCCTAGCTGGCTTTCCGCTGTAATAGTGTAAGTCACTCTGTGACTCACACTATTATGAAATTTCAGCATATAGTGTGCGGGAACAGCGCATTCAGATCACTGCTGTATGGATAATGGCGATCGCCATTTTTTTTTTTTCCTTGTCTTCCTTCCCTAAGCGCGCGCGTGTAGTGGGGCGGGCCATCATGTCAGCCAATCCCAGACACACACACAGCGAAGTGGACTTTTAGCCAGAGAAGCAACGGCATGTGTGATAGGATGTCCATGTCACATGTCCCTGCATTATAAAAACGGACATTTTCCTCCAGCACGCCATTATCTGCCTTCTGCGTCCTTGGTGTCAGTCATCACTGGCGCAGCTCCTATCTCCGATACAGCTGTATACGCTCCATACACAGCGCTGGACAGCTTAGGGATAGCACTTTCTATCAGTCCTTTTAAGGGCTCATACCGGCAGGGTCAGAGCCATAGGTGACAGGTCCTGAAAACAGAGTTTAACAGCTACACAAGATGACAGCGTCTGTGTAGCTAAGGTCAGGGATTTCCTCGCTGCATTTCCCCATTAGGAGGGATAGAAAGGCAGGCTTCCTTTCCTCTACCCAGAGACCCACAACCCTGCCACTGTACCCTCCTGCCCTTTGCACACTCCAACTCATTGTTACTAAGCCATTATACTAGCAAAACACTGAGTGAAATTAGTGGCATCCTAAACGTGGCTATTGGACTTCTGTATAGTCCCACTAGTGCACAGATATTTGCAGCACGTCTGCCTGCATTGCACACTCAAACTCATTGTTACTTACTAAGACAGAATACCAAAAATTGAGTAAACTTAGTGGCATACAAGAAGTGGCTGTTGTACTCCATTAGTGGCCCACTGGTGCAAATCTATGTGCAGCACCTATGCAGGACACCCTCCTGCTCTGTTTTTAATAAGCTATAATGATAGCAAAAAATACTGCCATTTAGTGGATGTTGTATTCCATTAGTGTCCCACTGGTGCCAAGCTATTTCTAGCACCTGTGCAGGACACCCTCATGCACATTTTGCTACGCTAATGTTATAGCAAACTCAGGGAATTCATTGCTGCATTTGATAATTTGGAGGGATAGAAAGTGAGGCTTTCTTTAGCTTTTCCTTCTGTTCATAGACATCATCTCCAAGTCCACACCCGAAGAGCAATTTCTCCTCCACGTCTAAGTGTGGAGAGGCAGCTAGTGCGCATGAGTGTGCCGATTTACCCCAGCTGCAGCCTAACTACAGTGTTTCGCCTAGTGAGTATGCTCAGCCTGACTGTGCCATTCCTGACGCTAAGTCTTCATTTCGGGATACAGCGCATGCTCCCACACTTAGTGTGAAAAGCCTCTTTGCACAGGTACTTGCATTCCGTGCCGGGTCTAAGTCCTGTTTTGTGCCGAGACACCATGCTAAAGCTGATAGTCTTTTTTCAGATACTGTATTTCATGCACTTACTGCATCAGAGACTAGGTCCGGTAATGAACTCTTTGGCCCTGCCCCTGATGTGGGGGGGCCCATATAGACCACAGGGCATCAGTTGTCCTGACGATGTGGCCAGGCCACTCCCAAATGGCTTGCAGAGGCCCGCCCCTATGACTTGTCACCTCATTATTGATGGTCAGACGATGACTGGTGAGGTGTTTGTGTCGTGGCAGCCATGAGGTCATTATTGAAGTTGCGGTTCCAAATAGGACGCTAGTTATGCCACTCATGACGTGTCACTCTGCTTTTGTCTCCAGGAGGTGCATTGTGGTCCACCCTGGTTTGGGGAGGACCCAGGTTATAAAACGGGCTGGAGCCAACAAGGAGGTGCGCAGTCTTCTATTATGCTCCGAAAGAGCACACCTCCATGTGTTGAACCCATTGCGGCTTTAGGCCAGAGGTAGGCAGGGATAGGGCGTCGATGCAGGCCGCCACCACAGTTTGTAACGCAGAACGGTTAAGACCAGCTCCTGTCCTACAAGTCCTGCTTGTGCAGCCCAGTGGCATTAACAGGCCTGCTGCTGCTGATGCGCCTGCTGTCCACAGGTGTGGCCCCAATGCACACGGTCAGCGTACTCAATGGCCCCTGTGATGTTAACAGGGAGTTCCTGGGCTGGGTGGGCGTGTGGACCCTGTGACGCTAACAGGGCTCCCAGTCTCAAGATCCGAGTGGCGTCTAACTCGGTTCAGGCAACTATTAGTTTCATAGCCACACAGATCTGTATCTTCCACCTAACCTTCCAGTTGCCAACCTCTCCTTTTCCATCTGGGAGCACGGTGGACATTGACTGCTGATGGGGATATATACCTTTCTCTTTCTTTTCTTATTAATTTTCGTTATATACCGGTAACATAGTATATACCACCTTATCCAAATCTGCCAGTCCCACCGTAACAGATGGTGTTTCTTCATCAAATGTTACTTTTGCTTAACCACCAAACCCACGGACAAAAACTTTTTTCCCCTTTCCAACATACCTGTTCCCCTTTCCACCAGCATTTGTCCTTTTTCAACTCATTTGGTATATGACCAAAAGTGCAACTCTGCAGGGACACCGTACTCAATGCCATCTCAGCACAGCAGCCAGCCCTCGGTCCCTCAGATGTGGACAAGTAAAAGCCCATTTCCTCCTAACCATGACAAAGCGTTGAGATTCACTCTGTGCAGCACTGGTGTTTACTGGAAAAGCAGATCTAAGAATCCGTACCACCTTCTGCAGATACTCCTGTATACGTGCGTCCCTTTCTATGGCTGGAATTATTTCGCCAAATTTGGTCTTGTACCGGGGATCTAACAGTGTGGCAACCCAGTAGTTAGCATTACTTCGAATTCGTACAATCCGAGGGTCATGTTGTAGGTAGTGCAGCAAGAAGACGCTCATGTGTCTTGTGCATCCAGGAGGACCAAGTCCTTGGTTTGTTGGTGGCAGAGAGGTGAGAATCGTGCCTCCTTCCTCTCCCCCCCAACCTCGCACAACCGAAATGTGAGCAAGCTCTCACTCATCTGCTGAGTCTTCCATGCCCATCGCAAGTTCGTCCTCCATTTCTTCATGGGCTCCTGCACCTTCCTCAACACTTTTTGCTGATACTATGCGCCCTTGTTAATCCCTATCCCCCACCGTCCCATGACTGCCGCCTAGGTGCCGCTCACCGTATGGACCTTGTAGATCTTATTATCCCTTCTGCATATGACTCCTCCTGTACTTCCTCCCCTTCCTCTTGGACCAACACCTGACTCCGAATATTGCTTACAGTGTGCTCCATCTTGTAGATCAGGGGTGGGGAACCTCCGGCCCGCGGGCCGTATGCAGCCCGCGATGACCTTTTCTGTGGCCCCCGGGGCACTGGAGCAGATTCCCGGTGGCTGTGGTGCTCGGGCAGCCGCTCATCTTGTCTATTGCCGGCAGACAGCACTGGGGGTGGGACTTCCTCCCTCTGGCTCCTACATGATCCCTGTGAGATTGCAGCTAGAATCAGAGTGATGGGGGAGGGGCCTGCACGGGATATAGAAGGCTGTATAGTGCCGTGCGTTCTGCCTCTCACACTCCCGTTCTGTGCTCGGCTGTTCATGGCTAGCAGGTCTTTTCTTGGAGAGAAAAGACGAGAATGAAGGCAGCCCTTGAGCTGAGCTGCTGCATCCATCACTTGTGCTGCACCTGATCTTACAGGGCACCTAAGCAGCAGGTACTTATATCTGCGCTAATTGTGTTTATATCTAATATATACCACCATATATCAAATGTATTTGTGACTTCAGTGTCCAGCGTCTGTTGTGTATACATGTGCGTGTGCTGTGTATACGGCTTGTGCATGTGCTGTGTATGTGCTGTGTATACGGCGTGTGTGCTGTGTATGTGCTGTGTATACGGCGTGTGTGCTGTGTATGTGCTGTGTATACGGCGTGTGCGCTGTGTATACGGCGTGTGCGCTGTGTATACGGCGTGTGCGCTGTGTATACGGCGTGTGTGCTGTGTGTGCGGCATGTGTGCTGTGTGTGCGCGCTGTGTATACGGCGTGTGTCTGCTGTGTATACGGCGTGTGTGTGCTGTGTATACGGCATGTGTGTGCTGTGTATACGGCGTGTGTGTGCTTTTGTATACGGCGTGTGTGTGTGTGTGTGTGTGTGCGCGCGCGCGCGCTGTTTGTTGTGTTTGGCACTTAATAAAGTTTCATATTGTAAGGTTTATTGGTATATCTAATTCCTGGTGTGCATATGTTTACATGCAGAGCTTTTTTTCTTCTCCTTATGTACTGTGTATACGGCTTGTGAGTGATGTGTATGGCTTGTTGAGTGCTGTGTATGGCTTGTGTGTGTGCTGTATACGGCGTGTGAGTGCTGTGTATGGCTTGTGTGTGTGCTGTATACGGCGTGTGAGTGCTGTGTATGGCTTGTGTGTGTGCTGTATACGGCGTGTGAGTGCTGTGTATGGCTTGTGTGTGTGCTGTATACGGCGTGTGAGTGCTGTGTATGGCTTGTGTGTGTGCTGTATACGGCGTGTGAGTGCTGTGTATGGCTTGTGTGTGTGCTGTATACGGCGTGTGAGTGCTGTGTATGGCTTGTGTGTGTGCTGTATACGGCGTGTGAGTGCTGTGTATGGCTTGTGTGTGTGCTGTATACGGCGTGTGAGTGCTGTGTATGGCTTGTGTGTGTGCTGTATACGGCGTGTGAGTGCTGTGTATGGCTTGTGTGTGTGCTGTATACGGCGTGTGAGTGCTGTGTATGGCTTGTGTGTGTGCTGTATACGGCGTGTGAGTGCTGTGTGCAGTATACAGTATCTCCTGTGCATGTGTACTATATATGGCCAGTGTGTATTGTGGGTGGTGTAAAATAGGAAACCTGTGTCAAGGCTGTGTGCAGTATACGGCCAGTGTGTCAGAGCGGTGTGTGTATGTACAGTGTCTCCTGTGTGATATATATGATTTACCAATCTGCGCTTCAAACAAAGACAAACCTGGAAAAGCAGTTGTGAGAAGCAAACATCACAGCGCAGCAAAGAGAATCATCTACGGCCGCCACAGTAGGGGTGTAGGGGAGAGTTAATTGTTTGACTAATTATAGCCGGGTCATTTTCAAGTTGATAATTTTGTGCGGCCCCCGAAGGTTGGTAGAATTTTCCAAATGGCCCCCTGCAGTAAAAAGGTTCCCCACCCCTGTTGTAGATGACCAGAATTGTCACGCTGAGAATGGCATCGCTAGTGCTAAACATCTTCGTCGACATTTGTAAACTGTGTAGAAGGGTGCATAGGTCCTTGATCTGACACCACTCCAGCAGCGTGATCTGCACCACCTCTGGATCAAGTTAGCCCAGGGTATACATCATACCGTATTTCAGCAGGGCTCTGCGGTGCTGCCACAGACGCTGCAACATGTGCAGATTCCAATTCCTGCGTGTCGGAACATCGCATTTCCGGCGTTTAACCGCCAGACCCTAAGACTTCAGGAGCGATGAAAGTTGTTGAGCTGCTGGGTGCGAAGGATGAAAGTGAGCACACAGCAGCGTGCTCGCTGCACAAGGCCATGTAGGCCGGGATGGTATTTTAAAAATTGCTGGAGAATCAGATTCAACACGTGAGCCATACAAGGCACGTGTGCCACATTGCCCTGAAGAAGGGTCGCAGACTGGTTTGCATCATTGTCGCACCCGACCTTCTCTGGCTGCTGGTTGAGTGGAGACAACCATTGATGAAACTCGATCTCACTCTCCAGAGCTAACCGTCCACAATTCCTCAGCGGTGTCTCACATTTCCCCTACATTTCAAAGTAAACATTTGACCGCCTGATGGCCTTGAGCTCTGCTGCCAGCATAGTAAGGAGGTGTGTGGGATTCCTTGGGCGCAGTTACAAGGAAGGGTGGACTAACCACACAGGGTTTGGGCCGAGGTGGAGGACCCACACGAGGTTGAGGAGGCAGAAGCAGTGGAGGAACTTGTACATACAGAGGAAGGATTGACACACAAGTCGTGGGGACGGCAAGACTTGTACAGCAAACCCTTCTCCATCTCTCACCATAGTTACCCAGTGCCCAGTCAGCAACATGTAACTCCCCTGTCCATGCTTACTGGTCCAAGTATCTGTGGTGAAATGCACCCTGTCACACACAGAGTTTCTCAAGGAATCGGTGAGGTTGTGTGCGACCTACTGTGGTAGCGCGGGCACGCCTTTCTTGGAGAAGGAGTGACGACTGGCCATTGGCTCTTGGGGCACTGCAATGGGCATAAGGTCTCGAAAATCCTCGGTCTGAAAAGGGTGTAAAGGCAGCCTTTCTGTTGCCAACAAGTTGCAGATGATGAAACTCAACCTCTTAGGCATGTCATGCCCTTCGAAAATCATGTAAAACACAGCGAGGGGACTCCAACCACAGTCTCCCTCGTTTCCACTAATTGGGCCACACACACCCCACTTGACTGGCATCACTTGATCCCCCTTTTCAAAATGAAAAAGATGCTTTGCATGAAGCACTCTCAAAAATACGCGTGCCTTTCGCCTCCCCTTGCTGACCCAGGGGAAGAAAAGTCCTCTGAGAGCCATGACTTGTTCATCTTGGATCTTTTAGAAACACAGCGAGGGGACTCCAACCACAGTCTCCCTCGTTGCCACTAATTGGGCCACACACACCCCACTTGACTGGCATCACTTAACCCCCCTTTTCAAAATGAAAAAGATGCTTTGCATGGAGCACTGTCAAAATACGCGTGCCTTTCCCGTCCCCTGGCTGACCCAGGGGAAGAAAAGTCCTCTGAGAGCCATGTCCACATTGTCAGTGGACAGACACGTGTGCTTATCTGCCAGCAGACCCCCAGCAGCACTGAAGATAGGTTCCGAGAGAACGCTGACTGCAGGACACGACAAGATCCCCAAGGCGTACGTGGCAATCTCAGGCAATTTATCCAGATTGGAAGCCTAAAATGAGCAGGGTTCAAGTTGCACAGTAATGGCATCGATGTTTCCTTGCATATACTCATATCTGTGTGTCCTCCTCTTTTTCCTTGTCCAGCTCTTTTGTTTTCGCATGAGTATATGTCTTTGTCACTTTCCCATGTGTTTGTGTTGTGTTGTGAGTTGTTTGTCACCTTTTGGACACCTTTGAGGGTGTTTTCTAGGTGTTTTTATGTGTTTGTGAATGCCTGCCATTGTTTCCTATGCAGTTCGAGTTCGGTTCGACGAACCGAACTCGAACGGGAGCTCCGTTCGGCGAATCGACCTCGAGCCGAACCGCGACCGGTTCGCTCATCTCTAATCGGGACCCTGGAGCCCAGTCTTGAATCTAGCTGGAAGTGTACATGCTCGACACCTCCTCCATTAATTCTCTATGGGACTGTTATAGATGAGCACTATATTCAACAGTTCCATGGTCAATGTGTAAAGGAGGCTGAACATGCACACCTCTGCTTCATTCATTTTCAATGTGACTGTTCTAGCCAAGCGCTATATTCAGCAGTCCCATGGACAATGTATAAAAGAGGCCGAACATGTGCACACCTGCTCCATTCATCCTCTATGGGACTGGTATAGATGAGCGCTATATTGAACAGTTCCATGGACTGTGTATAAAGAGGAGGCTGTATGCACACCTCTGCTCCATTCATTTTCTAATGGGACTGTTATAGCTGAGCGCTATATTAAGCAGTCCTAGGGACAATTTATAACGAGGAGGTCGAACATGCACACCTATGCTCCATTCATTCTCCATGGGACAGTTACAAATAGCCGAGTGCTATATTCAGCAGTCCCATGGAAAATGTATATAGGAGGCTGAACATGCACACCTCTGCTCTATTTATTCTCCACAGAACGGTTATAGCTGAGCGCTATATTCAGCAGCCCCATAGACAATTTATAGAGGGTAGCTTGAACATGCACACCTCCACTCCATTAATTCTCAATGGGACTGTTATAGCCACGTGCTATATTTGGCAGTCCCATGGACAATTTATAAAGAGGAGGCCAAACATGCAAATCTCTGCTTTATACATTCTCTATGGGACGGTTATAGTCGAGCACTACATTCGGCAGTCCCATGGACAATTTATAGAGGGTAGGACAAACATGGACACCTCTGCTGCATTCAGACTGAGGCTCCATAGTGCCAGCAGCTGGACCCCAGCAATCAGCATGGTGTACCCTACTCTACAGAAAGGGGAAAATGCTCTTTTTTAAAAAAAAATAGCTTTTTAAAAAGCTTTATGCAATCTAATTATATTTAAATCAAGAGATATATATAAAACATCCTTGAATAGTAAGACAGTTGTGCAATCTCAGCCACGGATGGATTATGTTACTTTACCGCAGAACAATAACAGGAAGGCAGAAAATTAAGGCTAATTTCTCTAAAATTTAATGTAAGATTTGAAGACTGTTTGTTTAGTGAGGAAGAAGCGTACAAGTGATGGCTGCTATACGGCCCATAATCCAGGCTGGCGGCAATACAAGGAAACGGATCCTCCAAAGGGAACTGTCAGCAGAAAAGGAATCTGGAAGATCGGGACCAAGTGGCAACCTGCTGCTGTCTGTGTTGTTGTAGATTTACTCTGGCCATTTAATAAAGCGGCCAGCTGACATGCCGAGCAGAAGCACGCCTCACATTCTTTCAGTCGCCGGGTGCCAAGGTAGCGTGACGCTGACAACTGCAGTCAATTAAGTCAAAAAGTGGAAAACTGACCTTACCCATCTCCATGGAAACCATGCCAGTGTTGTCAGCACCATTACTTGCAGTGCCAAGGCAACATAACAGTCATTACTCCAGAGCGGCTGAGGACGGCACTCACTCGGGCTGAGATTTAACCAGTTTTAGTTTACATTTTTTCTTTTAGAGTCTGACCACATAAGTATTCTTTAATATGTTGAGTCAATAAAATCTATGGGAGAAAATAGGGATCGGAGATTTATTCTGCAAGGGAGAACTGAGGACATGCTCATAGCAGCCTAAGGGTATGTTCACACATTCCTTCAGGTGGGTAAAAGGGTCAGTTTTTCTGTCCTTTTCTCTGGCATTGTGTAAAGCCTTTGTAAGCCCATTAGATAACAGTTAAGGTACCGTCACACATAACGAGATCGCTAGCGAGATCGGAGCTGAGTCACGGTTTCCGTGATGCAGTAGCGATCCCGTTAGCGATCTCGTTATGTGTGACACCTACCAGCGATTAGGCCCCTGCTGTGAGATCGCCGGTTGTTGCAGAATGGTCCAGGCCATTTTCTTCAAAGGCGATGTCCTGCTGGGCAGGACCCATCGCTGTGTTTGACACGGTCATAGTGACTGCTGAGATCGTTATACAGGTCGCTGCTGCGACCTGTATTGTTCCTGCATCGCTGGTAAGATCTGACTGTGTGACATCTCACCTGCGACCTCCCAGCGACTTACCTGCGATCTCTATCAGGTTGCATCGTTTTCGGGATCGCTGGTAAGTCGTTGTGTGTGACTGGGCCTTTAGCGCCAAGGCTTCTTTACACTTCTGTTGAGAAAACGCCCCTATCCTTCCTCTCCTCTGCCCACTTGTTTAGGCTGTGTTTACAGAGAGTTATGATCCGCTGTTTTTGAACACTCAGTGTGATCATAGCCTAAGGATTTGTGCACGCAATGTCTTTTCCAGGCACATTCTGCCTAAAAAAAAACCAAACTGCTGTATCAGAAAATGACAAAAAGCAGATAAAAAGAGCCGTGTCCATTCTTCTTCAATTTTCCACTTGGAAGTTGCTTTGTACTTTACAATACAAGTCAAAAGGGAAAGCTCAGAAGACGCCAGTATGTCCTTTGGAGCTTTTAGCCATCATTTTTGCTTAAAGGGGTGGTTCACCCATTTTTTTATTTTCTATATCAGTGCAACTTACAATTTTAGGTGTCTTCTTCATTGACCTCTATTTGCAGTTCTGGCTCTGAGCGGCGCTATCCTGCACGCTCAGTGTCGGTCACATGACCCCCTGGTGCTGTGGCCGCTAGTATCCTCTGTCACGTCACGTCAAGTTCCGGGCTCTCAGACTTGACGTTACATCAGGGAATGCTGGCGCCACTCAAGCTGATTGACTGGGTTGTGATTACCTCACGTCACAGCCCCACATCGAGGGGAAGATCCGGAGGACGCCAGTATGGAGCATTGAAGAGCGCTTAGCAGATTTGTGAGGTACAGGGCGCCAGTGTGGAGTGCAGGGAGGGTTTCTTCAGCTGAAACCCCCCCTGTCACGCAAGTATCTGATCTCACTATCCACCCGCCCGCTCTGCTCAGCTGTCAGGAGAACGGGCGGTGTGATCATGTGCTCCCACCAGCAGTACAGGTGACTAATGCTGCATGGGACCAACTTTCTCCACTCTTACCTGCACGAGTCACAGAGTGGAGCAAGTTGGTGACATGTAGCACACTATGTGTCAGAGCAGAGCATGTCACCAACTTGGTTTGCTCTGTCACCTTTCGTGCTGCATGTCACCAAGTTACTGCACACTGTGACTTGTGCTGTGTAGGACCAACTGTCTCCACTCTGTCACCTGCACAACAAGTAACAGAGTGGAGCAAGTTGGTGACATGCAGCACAGCATGTGACAGAGCACCTCTCTTCCCTCTCTCTTTTCCCTTCATTCTCTCTCTTTTCCCTCTATGCTCTCTATTCCATCTCTCTCTCCTGGCATGGTCAGTACAGAAATCTCTCTATCGTGGAGGGGTGAGAGGTGGTAATAAAGATGGAGTCTCTAATGTGTCTGTGTATTTATTTCTAATAAAGTATTTTTTCTCTGTGTGGTGTCTTTTTTTTAACCCTTTATTGGAGATTCTTAATGACCGGGTCAAACTTGGCCTGACATTAAGAATCTCGGGCTTTTTACCAGCTGGTACAACAAAGCTGGTATTAACCCCTTATTACCCAGTGTGCCACCGGGCACCAGGGCCACTGGATGAGTTGGTTACGGCGCCAGAATATGGTGCTTCTATGAGAGCGCCATTTTTTGGGGCGACTGTGGACTGAAATTCGCAGCGGGGGGGGTGGGGGGGGGCAGAAAGCTTGGCGCTGTGGATTCCAATCCCCAGCTGCCTACCTGTAGGTGGCTGGACACAAAAAATAAGCGAAGCCCATGTCATTTTTTTTTTTTTTTAATTATTTCATGAAATAATTAAAAAAAAAAAAAAAAAAAAAAAAGGGCTTCCCTATATTTTTGGTTCCCGGCCAGGTACAAATAGGCAGCTGGGGGTTGGGGGCAGCCCCCACCTGCCTGCTGTGCCTGGCTAGCATAAAAAAAAATAGGGTTAGGGTTATGTGTTTGGGTTTTTTTTTTTTAATGAATTTAAAAGTAATCAGATTACTCCAGTGTCGGCTGATTACTTGTTCTGTGTTCCGCTGCATCCATCGCAGCGTGTGCGGGCTGTGAGGTCAGTTGAGTTCAGTCTGGCACTGGAGTCAGCTGATATGAACTCAGCTGAACTCTAGCCCGCACACGCTATGATGGATGCAGTGGGACACAGAAAAAGTAATCGGCAGACACTGAAGTCAGCTGATCTGAACTCAGCTGAACTCTTGACCACACATCCTGCACACGGTCACACATGATCTGCAGCAGGTAGTGACTGCTGTTAACGTGTATCCATCGCAGCGTGTGCGGGCTGTGAGATCAGGAGTCAGCTGACTCCAGTGCTGGCCGATAAATTCTGTGTCCCGCTGCAGAAGGATTCGGTAAAATAACAATTGCGGTTGCATGCGCTGCACATTTAATCCACAGGATCCGGTCCTATGCGGTTTGCGGTTTTTTGCCTACAGGCAAAAAACGCTGATGTGAAAGTAGCCTGCAAAATGCATGCCACACGGATGATACGGACGACACACAGGGACTAGGCAAGAGAGGAAAAAGCAATCTCATGACCCCATCATTTTTTTTTCCCCCAAATATTTATTTTTTTCACATGTTGCGCCGGCTAAGGCTGCTTTCATACATCAGTTTTTTTTTTTCCTCATTGAATTGTATTAGCACCGGATTGTACCTGATGCCCTTGCGTTGCATCCGTTGTGCACGGATCCGGCGAAATTTATGTGCCCAGCTGCCGGAAAGGACACAGCATGCAACGTTTTTTGGCAGCGGACAAAAAACGGACCGCGCCGGATCAAGCGTCATGTACAATGAAAGCCTATAGGTGCCGGATCCGTTGTAATGTAGCATACAACGCATTACAGCGACTGATTCCGTTTTTTTTTTCTACGGAGCATGCTCAGTAGCACAACGGATCCATCCAAAAATTGAAGGAACTGATAGCAAACACTGATGCAACTGATCCGTTTTTTTCGCCTGATCCGTTGCATCAGTTTTTACACTGGATTGTACCTGATGCCAAAAAACTGATGTGTGAAAGCAGCCTAATCATAATTTACACACACACACACACACACACACACACACACGCACACACACGCACACGCACACGCACACGCACACTATGAGCTATATGAGAACAAGCAGAAGATAGATGCTTTCTTCCCCTGGTTGTGCAGAGCTGGGATCTTCTGCTGTCTCTGTTGTGATTTATCTCAGTGCTTCCACACAGTGAAGAGGCAGGGAGGAGTCTTTGTGTGGACAGCTGAGTGGGTGTGTTAGATACAGTCCTACAGGCGCAAAGAATTATGGGAGTTGTAGGAACTGAACCCAGGAAGTCAGGAGAAAGATTAACCCCATCAGAGCTGGAGCCAGAAATAAAGGATGTGCTGCTAGAGTACGATAAAAGGTAACATTGCTGAAATAACATAATAGATGTGTAGAGAGGCACATATTAGCAAGATTTATGAGGGAAAAAAAAAAAAAAATCAGTTTTGGTAACTGGATAACTTCTTTAAAAAACAGCCAGCAGTGTTTTCATTATATAGAGTTAAAAAAAAAACAAAAAAAAAAAAACACAACACTTGAAAACGTCATTAAAAGGCTATGTTCCTACGATCAGGAACACCCTACATTCTAGACGCAGCGTCATTCCTTTTGCAGAGCTGTGAGTGTTCTCCGCAGAAGAACGCAGCATCTGTGCCTACGACCAGAATTTTGGGAGCGGCGTATTTTTGCAGTGTTCTCCCGATGAAAAACACCCTCTTCCCAAAACAGTCAAACGTTCAGCAGAAAAACCAAAAATAAAAACACCAAACACGCCAGAGTTTCCTGAAGCATCTTCTGCTTTTTGAGGAGGTTTTTTTTTTTTTTTCAAGTGGAAACTACTCAATACCAATGCTCCTATAGTACGGAACAAGAGTGTGGTCACCGAAAGGAAATATTGGTAAGCACCGTTAACAGGCAGCTACCAATTTTCAGATTTTCCCTCAAATCTAAGACAAGTAAAGTTAAGTCCTGAAAAAAAAAAAAAGAAAAAAAGTAGGGCAGTCAAGAATACTATTTGTTGTTTTGCAATAAAGGACTTACATAATTTCAGCACAGGTCCAAACTGATCCTGCATTACATCTGTACATCTTGGAAGAACATGATCACTAGTTTCAGAGATGCTGGTTTTCACATTTTCTAGAACTCTCAGTTCTCTATGTCCACGTTTTTCCTTGAAAGTCAAGAAACAAAACAATTACATAATATTCATAATAGCTTGGGAAACTAAACAGCAATATGCAGACACATAGCGCAAGTCAGGGAAAGACTATACTAAGTCACCAATACTGAGCCCAGTGATTGGCTGCAGCAGTCATGCATGCGGTTTATGTGACATCACTGCTGCAGCCTAACAAAGACTAAAGCAGCATAGGAGCATTAGTGATAGAGCAAAGAAGGGTGAATATCAGCTTAGTATATTAGCTAACCAAAGGCTTGTGGGTATATAAAGTAAGAGGTTTTTGCAGAGGATAACCCCTTTAAAGGGAACCTATCAGGTGCAATATGCACCAAGAACCACGAGCAGTTCTGGGTGCCTATTGCTAATCCCTGCCTAACTATCCCTATATACACTAGCATAGATAAAGAGATCTTTAGAAAAAGTATTTCTAAAGAACTTTTACCGTATGCTAATGAGCGAGGCGACTAGTCCCAAGGGTGTTATATCCCCTGACAAGTCCATCCTCTTAGCATGTTCGTACACACACGGGTGTACTAACATGCTATTCAATGAAGCGTCACCGGTGGTGACGCGCGTACCTGTGTCCGCTGTGACCGCTCTTCTGAATGCCCGCCACTTCCAGGCATGCACAGTAGACGTCTCTGAAGCCGGGACGCATACACCCGACTTCATACTGCGCCGGAAATGTCAGGCAACCAGAAGCACGGTCACATCGATCATGAATGCATGTTAATTGCATTTTAGAAAATGTATTCATTTTGCTTTTACTGTAATACTTTTTGACATGAATAAATAATGCATAAAAATCAAAACCACGCTACATGTGCACGAACCGGATATTATTACAGATGGAACCCAGTGGAAAACTTCACGGGGATCCAACACGCTTTGACCGCACATTAATATCTTTAGATGTTGAAGATGGGAGGTCAGACTATGACTAGTGTAATGGTACCCCAAAAACATGGTATTCGACTGTGAAATTTGGGATCACTGTGTTATACAAATGGATATACTGAATGTAATCGATGATAACATTAGTGATGAGCAAGCACTACCATACTCGGGTGCTCGATACTTGTACAGAGCAGGTTAACGCACGGATGGACACAACTCGAATATCTGAGTATAAAATGGAAGTCAATGGGGAACTCAAGCATTTTTCTGGAAGATTTCCCCCATTGACTTCAATTATACTCAGGTACTAGAATCGCGCCCATCCAAGCATCCAACTGCTCATTACGAGTACCGAGCACCCGAGCATGGCAGTGCTCGCTCATCACTAGAGCACATGAAGGGATCTTTATCTTTCCATACCCTCGTCTCGGGGGAAAGATCTGTGCCCCACGTACCTTGATACATAAAGAATCAGGAACATCTGGGCACATTGTAAATAAAGGTAAAGCATCAGCACAAATTCATAAAAACATTGCTCTCAGCACATAGCAGAAGATGAGTTCTGCAGGCCTGGAAAATGCTTCAAAGAATCTCCACTACAAAGAATATGGGAGTTTTAATAAACCCTTAGTGGAATGAAACACAGACCCAGCGGAGCACTGGAAGATATTAGCTCACAACGGCACCTCACACAAACGCCTCAAAGGACATCTGTTTGGAACATGTGTTTGTCGTGTCTGCTCTGCATGACCCGCCTTTCTGAGGTGAAGAACATTAAAAGCCACATACACAAAGAGCTATGCTAACAAGATAATGGCAGCACAGTAAATCTGTCAGCAGCACATTAAAACTAGGGGTCTACTGCCACCTCGTGGGGACATTGGGTCCATGCAACGTCAGAGCTGACAATTAGAGGATTGGAAACTGCACAAACAAGGAACGCTGGAGATGTCAGGTAATCCTACATCATACCGCAAATATAGATCTGTCCTTTACACTAGCAGGACAGACATACATATGGCTGAACGAGTAGAAAGCTATTCTTCCCCTCCCCTCTACAGATTTACTCACTAGGCTTGGCTGAGTGTGCTCGATCTCAATGGACCATAGAGAAAAACATGGCCCACATATAAAAAAAACCAAACCCAAATCATACATTGATCTAATTAAGTCCCTTCTTTATCCTGGCCTATAACCTCACTAATCTAACCATCTTCTGTTCTCTCTTCCACATACATCATCCTCCTTCTGTCTTCTGGGATGGATTGATAGCAGGCATGGAGTGTATGAGGCCCTTAGCACCATGCATGGACCGATGTGGAGGTGCACTTCTATGTTGCATTCAGTAAATCTGACAAATGTCCCAATTCTGAGAATTGCGTATCCATGCTCTAAAGTCCCTATCAGACCCTGACCTTTAAATACATCCATAACCAGGATATTAACATTACAGCACTCTGCGGTACTCAATACCTAATAAAAACCTCTTCAGTTTAAGCCATCACCCCCCATTCTAGAACAGAGGAGACATGACGTGTTGCAGTCTCCTATTGTCCGCCCCAGCCTTATCCGATACAGGACACCTATGAACTGGTGCTATATTTTTGCTTCTGACAGCAGAGACATACTATTGCTAGTGGGGTGACACATTGTCTGAGTTTTCCTATAAAATTAACAGCAATAATATATCTATTTGGCAAGGAATATTTTTTTTTATGCAGAGCAGACTGAGAATTGAGTAAGTGTAACGTCATCGAGACCAGTAATTCACAAAGTAAACAAATTGGAAGTAGGCGCTACACTCATGGTTGGGAGGCAGTAACCACGTCTTCTCTAGCACTTTACAATGTATTCCATATACAGCAGAAGAGATTGACTCTAATGAGGCTGCCAGAATGAATCACTTTATAATGCTTAAAGTGGCCCTGTCAGGAGCAATATGCACCCAAAACCATGAGCAGTTCTGGGTGCGTATTGCCAATCCCTGTCTAACAGTCCCTGTATACACTAGCATAGATCAAGAGATCTTTAGAAAATGTATTTCTAAAGATCATTTACTATATGCTAAGGAGGCCAGGGACTAGTCGCTAGGGCGTTACTTCCCTTGGCTAGTAGGCCCCTTTAGCATGTAAGTATGCCCCAGTGGGCGTGCTAACATGCTAATGAATGTACATACAAAGATTGATCAGAGAAGAAATGACCATGCACAACACTAGAAAATATATGGTGTAAAGATAGTTAATACATGTTCGGAGAAATAGTGTGTGGGTCAAGTGGATGTAGCTGACCTACGGTAACAAAGACTAGGCACCGAGAAAATAGAACAAAAAAATTCTAAAGAGAACCAATTTATTCAAAAAGTATAACAAATTTTATTATTAAAAATGAATGCCAACTGGCAGAGAACCTAAAAAAGGGGCATCACATGTATAAATATTGTAAAGGTAGGGACAGGTATCAATGCACAGGTATTGAGATGCTAGAGCTGGTGGTGGAAAAGTTTAAATATACAATACCATATCAGATTAACACAGTCGTTTGCAGTAGTATCTATGGCATATATGCAGGAACTAACCCTCAGGTATCTTTTTAATAAAAAAAGAGGATAATAGTTGACACGTATATTGCTAACCATAGAAGATGTTAAAAACAGAACCATATGCATAGTTGATAGTATCCACATTAGCATGTGCAATAATGGTGGCTGTGGTATTCAATGTAAATAGGTGTTGTAAAGGTATACATACACAGCACAAAAAAAACATTAGTATGGCCTGTTATACAAAGGTAACTGCAGCAGATATGTATGGAAACACCTAAATGGGGGTATGGTAGTTAAGCAAAGAGAGGATTTTTACCTGGACATGAGAGGACCTGTGCTCACTTGTGACGCCAGCCCCAGGGGCTGCAGTTACCTTTGTATAACAGGCCATACTAATGTTTTTCTGTGCTGTGTATGTATACGACCATGGACGGATATATCCGTCATGGAGCGTGTCCCGTTAAGCCCCGCCCCCTGCCGCGGGCAGGCGGCGTGGATCGGCACACATATCAGCTGTTTTCAACAGCTGACATGTGTGCCTACATGTTACGAGTGGAATCACATTCCACCTGTAACATTAACCTCTTACATCTCGCTGCCAAAGTCTGGCAGGGAGATGTATATACGCGCGGTGAAGATTTTCACTTACCGCCGCCCCCACCGGAAGTCACATGAGTGATCACGTGACTTTTGGTGGTTGCCATCGTAGCATAGGGTCATGTGATGACGCCTGCAGCTATGAAGTTTCACTTTCGTTTTCCCTCGGCCGGTAGCAGAGAGTAACAGGAAGTGACTAAATCTGCTGTTTACAGCTGTATAGCTGTGATCAGCAGATAGATAAGAGCGATCGGATTGCTGATCGCTATAGCCCCCTAGGGGGACTAGTAAAATTAAAAAAAACAAAAAAAAAAAAAGTAAAAAAAAAAACCTAAAAGTTCAAATCACCCCCCTTTCCCCCCATTGAAAATTTTAAAGGGTTAAAAAAATAAATAAATCTACACATATTTGGTATCACCGCGTTCAGAAATGCCCGATCTCTCAAAATATAAAATCAATTAATCTGATTGGTAACGGCGTAGTGGCAAAAAAATTCCAAACGCCAAATTTACGTTTTTGGTCACCGCAAGATTTACGCAAAATGCAATAACAGGTGATCAAAACGTAGCATATGCGCAGAAATGGTACCATTAGAAACGACAGCTCGAGACGCAAAAAATAAGCCATCACTGAACCATAGATCCCAAAAAATTAGAACTCTACGGTTTTTGGAAAATGGCGCAAAATGTGCGCCACTTTTATTGGACAAGCTTGTGATTTTTTTTTTAACCCCTTAGATACAAGTAAACCTATACATGTTTGGTGTCTGCAAACTCGCACCGACCTCAGGCATCACACCCACACATCAGTATTACCATATAGTGAACACCGTGAATAAAACACCCCAAAAACTATTGTGCCACCACACTTTTTGCAGTTTTTCCACACTTGGAATTTTTTTTTCTGTTTTCCAGTACAATATATGGTAAAACTTATGGTTTCATTTAAAAGTACAACTTGTCCCGCAAAAAACAAGCCCTCATATGGCAAGATTGATGGAAAAATAAAAAAGTTACGGCTCTCGGAAGAAGGGGAGCAAAAAACAAAAACGGAAAGTGCCCCGGGGCTGAAGGGGTTAAAAAGATACCTGAGGGTTAGTTCCTGCATATATGCCATAGATACTACTGCAAACAACTGTGTTAATCTGATATGGTATTGTAAATTTAAACTTTTCCACCACCAGCTCTAGCATCTCAATACCTGTGCATTGATACCTGTCCCTACCTTTACAATATTTATACATGTGATGCCCCCTTTTTTAGGTTCTCTGCCAGTTGGCATTCATTTTTAAAAATAAAATTTGTTATACTTTTTGAATAAATTGGTTCTCTTTACAATTTTTTGTTCTATTTTCTCGGTGCCTATGCTAATGAATGTGCAGTGTCAGATGATAGTCGCGCTTACCTCTCCGCCCGTCACTGGATTTCGTCTTAGTGTGCATGATTCTGGACTTTCAGTCTTGCGCACTATGAAGGCGGGTGTACGCGTCCTGGCTTCAAACCCGTGTAGTGCGCATAACCGACAGTCCAAGATCATGTGCACTGAGCAGAAATCCAGGAGTCTGACGCAATGGCAGCAGAGAGGTGAGTGTGACCATAGCTCTACACTGCACATTCATTAGCATGTTAGCACAGGGCGTACTTACATGCTAAAGGGGCCGACTAGCCAAGGGAAATAACACACTTGCGACTAGTCGCTGGCCTCATTAGCATATCATACGGGATATTTAAAAATACTTTTTCTAAAGATCTCTTTATCTATGCTACTATAGGCTGGGATGGTTAGGCAGGGATTAAAAAGCACTGTACAACCAGGCTCCTGACCTCAACGTATTATCCTTGATGAACTGATAACTACTTCACATTGAATCTCTGTGTCCATCAAACATGGAGTCAGTAACTGCACTAATAGTGTTAATGCACCAACCAATTAGTCCCTTCAATGAGTGTTATTGTGCATAAAAATCTAATTCACATGCAGTATATGGTAACAGAGATGTTTGCATAAATTACTTCCCTTTAGAAGTTTGATGTCATATCGTAGCCTCGACGCGTTTGTACAGTAGGGACCAGACATATAGAGATGTTTTTTGTATACGTGGCTAGTGGTGGTTTGGTACTCACATGGTGAGAGAAGGACGGTTTAGGGACCTTTAGGGTTAGTCCATGGTGAGCGGGGGCGCCATTTGTGCTTATTAGGGTGCTGACCACTGCAGGCAGGTAAGGCGGTTTATTAGGGGCATTAGCAGGGCAATTGAAGTATTAGATTGATCCGGTCTGGCAGCCCTGTATGTTCCCTAACCTTGCTGTTCCCTAATCTGTCCTTAGTGTCTGGTACCTTTTAATTGGAGTGTTTTTGTTTATTTGCCCGATGACAGTTTTAATGCATATTTAGGAAATTGACATGTAACACTAGAACTACTGAGGTAGTCATTTTGACTACTTTGCACCATGTATTTCTATATAGGTGTCACGAGTCCAGTAGTTCTAGTGTTAAGGAATTTTGCTTTGTGTTAACTCCTTACTTGGAATTCCTGGATTATTCCTATAAAGTTAGTTAAGCAGGGATTAGCAATATACACCCAGAACTGTTCATGGTTCTGGGTGGATATTGCACATGACAGGGTCCCTTTAAAAAGGGTTGTCTGGGCATAGGTATTAGATAACGGAAGAGATAGGTCAATAGGAGATTGGTAGGGGTCCGACAAGGTGCCCCCACTGATGTATCATGGATGTAAACACTTTGAAAGGGTTGGCTCTATGCCAAGTATAGCGGTACTGTATAGCGGTACTGCAGCGCAGCTCCTGTTCTTTTCAATGTGAAAATGGTGGTTGTGGTTAGCCATGTGTTGTCGGCAGCATAAATCACAAAGCCATAAATCGGTCAGACTGCAAGCATTGTTCTCAAGGAGTCCTTTGTTCAGGACCTGACCCGACTATTAGCCAGAGCAAAGAGACGTTAGATTGCACTTCTGACTTCAGAGGACAGCGGTCATTTTAGGAAAGACATTTTGTCTCTTTCTTATAACCAATGGCCTGAAGAAGTTGCTCCCCTTTGGGAACACGGACAACAGATACACTTTTTCTTTTTAACATTCAGGTTGAAATATCATTCATGGTCGGACAGACAGACGCAGGTTTTATGTATGGCCATATGGCGGATCTGAGGTTATATGTCATCTTCTCTGGGGAGAATGCATCAAAATAAAATGAAGTATGCGGGAAGAACATTTTTCTCCATCTTGGCTACTCCATAGATATTACTCACCAAAGGATTTCTTTTCGGTACTAAACTTCCTCCAGTTCTCAGTGGACTCCCAGTGGCTTTATACTACATATATCAAATCAATCGGATCATGGATGTTAAATACAGAGATAAGTGGCCATGAGACATACACAGTACAGCTCCTAATTCCTATCTGTGTGACTCACAAAAAGTGTGATCGTCACAATGCACATTAACCCAATGACAACCATGCTGCTCTTGGACCAGGACTTCTTTTAACCGTGCAACTGTAAATTTACAGAGTGGGGTTAAAGATCCTGCAATCTAGCAGGAGCAGGTCAGACACCCTAGGGAGAAGACAGAAGTGGGTTACTACCGCTTCTGTCTTCTCCTTTTCTGGCTACATAAAGCTCAGTAAGAGCTATGCAGTGAATAGATGCATCAACACTGCTGAAGCTTCTAGCTGAGTGACTACATGATTGCCGGGTGTCTGCCAGCATAGCTATTCCAGATCAGCTCTGCCAACACTTTAAAAAAAATATTACATAACATATCAATTTCTCCCAACAGACCACACTGACTTATAATGGGGTGAGTCATGTTTTGCCAATCTGATAGAAAAAATACTGACAAACCTCACAAATTCAGATGTGAACATCACACTTGAGTCTTGATAACAAAACGTAACAATCTTTTCTAATCTTTCATTCAGATTTTTATGATGGAGTATATAAGTCTAGCTATTCCAGCTCAATTGCATGGAAATTATGAAACGGGAATCTATGTATGCTAGTACATCAGCACAAGATGGGCTTTCTTACACTAGGCTTTGTGGACACAGTTGGCAAATGTCACATATAGTTTGTGTGAATGTACTTTGTAAATAAAAAAGTCCTGAATAGTAATGGGCGAGTGTGCTAGGCACTTGCTCGAGCATCGGGGTGCTCGGGTAATGATTGACATCCATAATGCTCTTTACTCTCATCCCAGCGTCTGACCAGCTCGAATCGAGGAATGAGCAGTGGATCATTTTAGTTCTCGCCCATCTCTAGTCCTGAACCCTGCAATACAAAGTAATATTTGACAAAATTCATGCTGTGCCAAAATTCACATGGACTTTGCCTCTCAATTATTTAACTTACTGACACAGATTCCACGTGAAAAAAGCGTGATAAAGTCGTACGTGGATTAGCCCCACTGAGCTGGTCTAGTCTATTCGTGGATCTGAGGCACATTAAACTGCAGAGATCCGTGGGTCGGTCTTTAAAGGGGTTATCCGGCTTATTTTGTTTATTGCACTATTAGGCTACATTGGGGCAGGTAAGTAGATAGTAACTACCTACCTACCCTGCTGTCAGCCCCTCTCACCTGGCTCAGAGCGGTCATGTGACCACTCCTGCCGGGATTTTGCTGCTTCCTGTGATGTCACGTCAACAGGGGCAGGAGCATGCTGGGCATGTACAGTGCGCCGGAGTCCCCGCCCCTCTTCCCCTGCACCTTCCCACGCCACTGCTGTGGGACCCGTGGGATGAGGTGAGGGGCTTGGCAGCTGCTTGCGGTGTCAGCTCCAGCACCGGGCCCCCTGCTCAGGATCGCTCGTTCATATGTATTGGCATCACAGATGCCAATACATTTCAAAGCATTGATGACAGGCAGAGCTGCGCTGCTTCTCAGCATTGTCCCGCCGTCTGTGCTCTCTGACAGTTCAGTACAGCGGTGACGTCACTACTGTGCTGATATGGACAGCGAGCGAACGAGGAGCAGTGGCCGACACAGAGGAAAGGGGAGTATGTATTCATACCCTACACGGTGGGGGCGTATATTGCTATAATGGGCTGCAGAGCCTGTGTGTGGGGGGGTGTAGAGCCTTGCATGTGGGGATGCAGAGTGCCGTGTGTGGGTGGGGTGTGTGCAGAGCGCCGTGTGTGGGTGGGGTGTGTGCAGAGCGCCGCGTGTGGGGGGGTGGGTGCAGAGTGCCGCGTGTGGGGGGGGGGGGGGGTGTGTGCAGAGTGCAGTGTGTGTGTGTGGGGGGGTGCAGAGCGCCGTGTGTGGGGTGCGGGTGCAGAGCGCCGTGTGTGTCGGGGGAGGGCAGAGCGGTGTGTGTGTGTGTGTGTGTGTGTGTGTGTGTGTGTGGAGTGCAGAGCTCCGTGTGTTTAAGGGGGGTGCAGAGCGCCGTGTTGCTGAGGGGGGTGCAGAGCGCCGTGTTGCTGAGGGGGGTGCAGAGTGCCGTGTGTTTGGGGGGGGGGTGAAGAGCCCTATGTGGCTGTTACTTGCAATTCTGTAGTGATGAGAGGTCAGTGCTGGGCAGAATACTGACAGCCTATGAGTGGACAGTGAGGCCGTCAGCTCTGACTGTGAGGTTTGGCACAGGAAGTTCATGTTTAGTTGAGCTGCAGGTAAATAAAGTTTCTGCAGAGAATAAAGGGATAATTCAAAAGGAACAAAAGTTAGAAAACAAAAACAAACAAAAACGTAGGGGTGTTTTATATGACAATACAGAACAGATTAGCTTAAAAAATGTTTGAGTTTATGTTGGACAACCTCTTTAAAAGAATGATCCTCATTTTTATTTCTTAAATCAATAGTACACAGGAAAATAACTCTGTAATACATCTTATCAGAGAAATCGGCTTCATTTTTTGCCAGAATTGATTAGTCATTATCATATTCTCATCAGTAACAGCTGCCATCTCCTATCTCAGTAATGGGAAAGTCTTCACTGAATACAGATTTTACCGCAGAGTTGAGACTTTTGATAATGACTGATCAGTTCTGGCAGAGAAAGGAGCAGATTTCTGATAAGATGCATCACAGAGTTGCTTATTTTCATGTGTACTATTCATTTATGAAATAAAGCGTAACTGTTGTGCCCCTTGCAATTGAAATGGTGCATACTTACAGTACTGCACTACAGTAGAGCTCTACTGCCACCTAATGTACACAGCTGGTAGTGAAACAAAGGCAGGAAGAATGCAGCCATTTGAATACAATTATTATTTTTTTTATTTTATTTATTTACACAAATTCCTGCTTCTCTTTCCAAAATATCCTCCCCTTTAAGCCCCTTTCACACGTCAGTGATTCTGGTACGTTTGTGCTTTTTTTAAACGTACCAGAATCACTGACATACGCAGACCCATTATAATGAATGGGTCTGCTCACACATCAGTGATTTGTCACTGCACGTGTCTCCGTGCAGCGTACCCGCGTGTGCGTGATTGCCGCACTGAGACATGTCCATTTTTTTCTGGCATCACTGATGTTCCACGGACCACGCAGTGGTGTGGTCCGTGAAACACGTGCCAGAAAAAAAACGTGCTTTTAAAATAATAAACATTTTAACTCACCCGGCACCAGCCGCGCTCTCTGCAGCCCGTCCTCCCTGCTGCTTCTAAGCCGGCTGATTACTGTCGCGCATCTTAATGATGCACGACACAGCCGACCCGGAAGCAGCTCCTGCAGGGGTCACCGCCGGACGGATGCTGCACCGCGGGAGCGATCAGCACCATGGAGAGCGGGAGCGGGCACAGGTGAGTTAATCTCTAAGTGCAATCACGGGCCATGGAGAACGGAGCCCGGAATGCACTTAGACAACCCACGTGTGCAGTGATTCACGGCACACGCAGGGACATGTGCGTGTTTTACACGCCAGTGAAAAACGTCTGTGTTTTTCACTGACGTGTGAAACGGGCCTTAAATGACGACATCTATTAGGTGCCTTGAAGACCGTTTTTTTTTTTTGTTTTTTTTTTATTACTCTTACATTACTTAAAAAGGAGCCTGTCAAAGCCAAATGCCATTCAAACTAAATACAGCTGATACTGTGGACTTATCCCCTATTAAAATCATACTACCTGTTGCGTACACAGTGTTTGTACAAATAACTTAATACATATGCAAATGAGGGGGCTTTGGTGCACCCATGGTGTGGACATGAGCAGGCTGCACAGTAACACCCCTCAATCTGCATCTTGGGGAGAGGACTGTCCTAGCTTGTGATGGACAGCGCTGACTCCTAGAGCAAACGCTGTACCGCAACACCCGCTGATCAGCATCATACATATATCCATCATGGTTACCTTAACCCCTTACTGACATCTAACGTACAAGTACGGTGCAAGTCTGTAGTGGGTGTATAGAGTGGGGTCCCAGGATGAGCTCACCCCAGACACGGCAGGACCCAGTACCCACTTCTAACAATTGCAGGTGGCACCCAGATCTGCTCGCGATTGTTATCCTATTAAATGCCACTGTCAAACTCTGACAATGGCACTCACAGCGTATCATTCTATGCGCTGATCAGCGCACCCATGACGTGATCTCAAGGTGCCCATGGGTTGATATGATAGCCAGGGGTCTCCTGAAGACCCCCATACTTGTCATTACAGTACTCCCTTAAAACCCTGGATGTAGTGAGGCTTCAAATGGGACCGTGATTTTCATACTGTGGAACTGCTGTATGGAGCACAAGCAATCGGACAATCACAGGTGTAAGGGCGGCTTTGCACGTTGCGACATCGCAAGCCGATGCTGCGATGTCGCACGCGATAGTCCCCGCCCCCGTCGCAGGTACGATATCGTGCGATAGCTGGCGTAGCGAAAATTATTGCTACGCCAGCTTCACATGCACTCACCTGCCCTGCGACCGTCGCTCTGACCGGCGAGACCGCCTCCTTCCTAAGGGGGCGGGTCGTGCGGCGTCATAGCGACGTCACACGGCAGGCGGCCAATAGCGGCGGAGGGGCGGAGATGAGCAGGATGTAAACATCCTGCCCACCTCCTTCCTTCCGCATATCCTACGGAAGCCGCAGTGACGCCGGAAGGAGATGTTCCTCGCTCCTGCGACTTCACACACAGCGATGTGTGCTGCCGCAGGAACGAGAAACAACATCGGACCGTCGCGTCAGCGTAATTATGGATTACGCCGACGCTGCACCGATGATACGATTACGACGATTTTGCGCTTGTTAATCGTATCATCGAGCCTTTACACACTACGATGTCGCATGCGATGCCCCACCGACATCGCACCTGCGATGTCATAGTGTACAAAGCCCGCCTAAGTCCCCTAAAGGGGATATTATACTGGAAAGTGGAAAACAAACAAAAATAAAATAAAACAAACCCTCTACTCTTAAGGGGGCTTTACACGGTACCAATATCGCTATCTTGCGTACCCGCCCCCATCGTTTGTGCGACACGAGCATATCGCTGCCCGTCGCGCACAAAATCGCGCTCCCCATCACACGGACTTACCTGCCCTCGAACGTCGCTCTGGCCGGCGATCCGCCTCCTTTCTAAGGAGGCAGATTGTGCGGCGTCACACGGCAGGCGTCCAATAGAAGCGGAGGGGCGGAGATGAGCGGGACGTAAACATCCCGCCCACCTCTTCTTTCCTCATTGCTGATGGAGGCAGGTAAGGAGATGTTCCTCGCTCCTGCGGCATCACACATAGCGATGTGCGATGCCGCAGGAACAACGAACTACATCGCTAATGAGAGGTAAATTACTTTTTGTTTCAGGACGACCTCTCCGCGGCAAACGATTTTGGCCGCTTTTGCGATAGTTTTAGGTTGCACATAAGTGTTACACGCTGTGATATCGTTAATGACGCCGGATGTGCGTCACTAACGACGTAACCCCGACGATAAAACATTAACGATATTATAGCTAAAAAAAAAAACCCCACACACACACCCCTAAAAAAAAAACCTCTCTGCTGTGAGAAGTCCGATCTCTATACATAAAAAGAAAATACATATACATGCACACATATACATAGACACACACCCCCTAAAAAAAGGAGGCAAAAACGCAGAACGGAAATTGGTCACATCAGAAAGGGATTAAGGACAAAACCAATTTTTTTTTGTTTTATCTCTAACTTCACCAGGCCTATAGGCAAAGAATGTAGCCGTGATCATCCAGTGAATGGGTAACTTTCTCAATTTTTCTTCTATTAGGGTGTAAAAGGGTCTTATATTTGTATTATTTTGCATGTAACATCACAGAAGAACTTTCACAAAATGTTTCATGTTGAGCTGGACACATGATGTAAGGCCTCATTCACAAGCCAGTATTTTTCATCAGTGTTTGTTTGCCAAAGCCTAACTGTAAACTAAAACCAGTACTGGAACAAATACTGGGGTAAAATACTGACAAATTACTGAACATGTGAACTTGGCCTAAAAGCCATGGGTGAAGCATAGCTCCGCCTGCAGCCTAAACCTGTCACATGCCAGAAACCAGAAGCTGACATACTCTGTCTAAAAAGACACTTGCATGTTTTTCTCACTGAAGGTGCCTCGTTCATCTGTAAAAACAAATATATGCAAGTGGAAACAAGATGGAAATGTCCAGCCATCATAACGCTCAGGAAGGAGATGGGTTCTGTGCACCAGAGATGAGCATGCTTTTGTCAGACATGTACATATCAACCCAAGAACAAAAGTAAAGACCTTGTGAAGATGCTGGCGGAAGGTTGTAAGGTTGTGTCATTATCCACAGTGAAACGAGTACTGTATCAAGCCAGATTAATGTTTGCAAATGCACACAAGAACAAAGACCTTCATTTTTGGAGACATGTCCTGTAGTCCGAAAAAACTAAAATTGAACTGTTTGGCCATAATGTCGTTGTTACATTTGGTAGAAAAATTGAGAACTTTTAAAGCCTAAGAACATCATCCCAACTGTGAAAGACTGGGGTGGTATCATCATGTTGTGCGGTTGTTTTGCTGCAGGAGGGACTGGTGCATGTCACAAAATAGATGGCATCATGAGGAAAGAAGATTATGTGGCAATACTGAAGCAACATCTCAAGACATCAGCCAGGAACTTAAAGTTGGCCCGGAATGGGGTCTTCAAAATGGACAATGACCCGAAGCATACTGCCAAACTGATTAAAAAGTGGCTTAATGATGAACTCAATGTTTTGGAGTGGCCATCACAAAACCCTGATCTCAATCCTACTGAAAATTTTTAAAGGGCAAAAGCTGAAAAGGCCGGTGCGAGCAAGGTGACCTACAAACATGACTCAGTTACACCAGTTCTGTCATACAGCTTAAGGGCAGTGGTACCAAATACTAATGAAATGTATGTTAACTTTTCACTTTGGAGAAAGTAATAAAAATGCCTTAAAGTGAACCTGTCAGGTGCAATAATCACCCAGAACCACAAGCAGTTCTGGGTACATATTGCTAATCACTGCATAACTGTCCCAGCCATGAGGAGCATACATATAAAGGTATCTTTAGAAAAAGCATTTCTCAAGATCCTATATGATATGCGCAAGTCGCAAAAGTGTTAGTTCCTGCGCTTATTCTGCCCTCCCAGCATGTTAGCATGCCCACTGCGAGCATCCTCACTGACTGTGACGCATGTACCTGTCCGTTGCTACAGCCTCAGACGCCAAGCACTGCGCATGATCAGGTGACCACACTTCCGGTCATGCATACTATAAAGCCGGGCGTATGCATCCCGGCTTCAGAGAGGTCTAGTGCACATGACCGGAAGTCTGGGGATGTTCTGATCATGCGCACTGCCCGGCGTCTGAGGCTGTAGTAACGGACAGGTACATGCGTCACAGCTGGTGAGGACGCTGGCAGTGGACATGCTAACATGCTAAGAGGGCGGAATGAGCGCAGAAACTAATGCCCTTGTGACTAGTCCCTGCGCTCATTAGCATATCATAAAGGATCTTGAGAAATACTTTTTCTAAAGATCTCTTTATGTATGCTCCTATAGGCTGGGACTGTTCGGAAGGGATTAGCAATATGCACCCAGAACTGCTCGTGGTTCCAGGTGCATATTGCACCTGACAGGTTCCCTTTAAAACATTCTCTCTCTCATTATTCTGGCAATTGGTAAATATAAATAATTGGGTTCCTAATTGACCTAAAACGGGAAAGGTTTACTCTGATTTAATGTCAGATAGTGAGAAAAACATGCATATGTGTCTTTTTTAGATAGTGTATGTAAACATGTGGTTTTAACTGTTAACTGTGTACCACAGCATTTGGATGATCGTAGCTTTAAGTCCCCTAAGAAGACTAGTAAATACAGTAAGGAGTGAAAAAAAAAAATGAGCAAAATAAAAACACAAGTTTAAATCACACACCTTTTGCCACATTAAGAATAAGAAAAAAAAAATTCTACACATTTGGTAGCGCTGCGTTCGTAAAAGTCCAAGCTATCAAAAAATAAATTAATCCAATTAGATAACTGTGTAGCGAGAAAGAAAAAAAAATCAAAACGCCAGATTATATTTCTATGGCTGCCGCAACATTGCATTGAAAGGTGCTGAAAAGATTGCATCTACCCCAAAATTATATCTGGGGAAAAAAAAAAGTAAGCTCAGGGTGCATATATACGGTGGAGACCAAAAGTTTAGCATTTTTTTTAATTTTTTTTTTAAAGTGTGATTATTTCTGTCTGGTTGTTGTGATGTCATTTTCCTGGTGATTTTAGTAAACCAGAAGCAAATGGTTGAATGGTTGTCAGCTTTAAGAATGAAAATTGTGTTTTACATTGTTTTATGTGTTAGTTTTCCACATTTGCTGGGCCAAATGTTTTCCATATTTTGTCGTGGGTAGTCTAATTTTGCCTAATTATTATTTTTTTTTGTGCTTTTCAGATTAAACATGGCAAAGACAAAATCAAAATTTATCACCAGATGTCAGGAAGCTTATTATTCTAAAAGTGAGGTCAGGCAAAAGCCAAAAAGAGGTAACTATGGAATTCCCCTGTTCTCAGAGTCAAGTGTCACGTATAATAAAGAAAGGAAAAGGTTATGGAAGCGGACAAACCTAGAAATGGACGACCACGGAAAACTTCCTCCAAAGTTCATCACATTTTTAAGTAAAAGTCTGTATCTGATGTCCATAAAAGAGCTGGGCAAATTTCACATGAAATGAATGAAGAACATGGTGTGAAAGTGAGTCACCAAACTGGTGCGACAACTAAGAGCTGGAGGCTTCAATGCACAAGTTCCAGTCAAGAAGAAGGCTTTCATCTCTGCAAAGAACCAGAAGGTCCGACTTTGCCAAGAACATAACCAATGGAAAGAGATAGATTAGTGTAAAGTGTTGTTCTCAGATGAATTCAAGTTCAATCTGTTTGGTAGAGAGGTACTGATGGCAAGCTATATATACTGCTCAACTGGAAAACGTAATTATGTAAGATACCTCACACCTCAAGTGAAACATGGTGGTGGCAATGTCATGAAGGGGTTGAGCATCAATACTTTAATTTTAATTTCACTTCTCGCTTGCGGAGAAATTAGCAAATAAAAAAAAGAAGTTTTATTCCGCTCTGCAGCCATTACATCCTGTATCCGGTTTGAAATGAAAAATTTAGTGCAAGCTTCTTTTTAAGGCTACATACACATGGACTTTTATTCCGCTCTGCAGCCATTACATCCTGTATCCGGTTTGAAATGAAAAATTTAGTGCAAGCTTCTTTTTAAGGCTACATACACATTGACTTTTAAACATTGTCTTGGGACAAAAGAATAGAAAGTTAATTCTGACTTTGTTTTAACCCCAGTTGGGTTGACACAGACTTAAAAGGAACCTATCAGGGGGAAAAAAAAGCTGTTAACCAGCAGATATGAGATTAATCTGCATTAGAGGCGGCTGTCAGTCCATGCAGGGGGCGTGGTTACAGCTGCCCCCACTATACACAGAGCAGTGACAGAACCCGTGTCGGTGCCACCCTGATGACTGAAAGCCGATCACTGCCGGGAGGAATTCATTTTCTCCCGGCAGCGGGGTTCTAAGTGCAGTTGCTGTGGCGGTTCAAAACACTATTGCAGATTAACCCCATATATCCAGGTTAATAAAGTTTTTCACGACGGGTTCCCTTTAAACTAAGTATAATTTTATAACATATTGTATACAAACGTGTGAGGTTGTGTTTTGTTTCGCTATGATTACTGACTTATAACAGCTATAATTTTGTTACTGACATTGTGGGTACAGTGGCAGTGCCCGTAAGATAGTTATGATGGGTACATTTGTATAGAAAGTGATAAAATACTGAGGAGTATGTCACACGTTGTTAACACCAGAAGTCCCAGAAATTTCGAGCTCCATAGGGTTTCAATGGCAGAAATGTTAAATGACCCCTCTCTGGGACTTCTAGTGTTAAAGGAGTTCTCATTGTTGACAAGAACGTGGGTGGTAAATGGAGAGGGATGCATGTGTGCACTCATCGTTCCCATTATAAATCACGTTGGCCACCCATACAACCTCAGTACTAGAGATCACAGGGGTTAGACACCCAGCGATCATACATTTATTTTAATATTTGTGAAATAACTCCTTTAAAAGGGGCAACATACAGAGCTTAATAACAGAAGTATGATTGTACCATTCACAAAATAGAAGTGGAGTGACTGACCTCAAACTCTTTGATGAAGTAGCGGGTTTCTCCCTGAATGATCGGTCGATGATCCAACAATCTAGAATGAATTTCTCCGATATCTGAAAAGTTATTTGAAATATAATAAGTGTCTTTTACACCAGTCAGCAGTTGTAAGATCATATACACGTGTTCCCAGCCTGTGTAATGACCAGTCACTAGAGATACACAGACTGATTCTCAGACTCCAGCCCATCGGTTAGATCATTAGTCTCTGACCACTAAAGGCAGCCTTGCCAATTTGTAACTTTCCTGTGTGCCTGGCAACGCTCTTGACTAGCGAGGGCAGGTGTGACATTATCATTGCGGCGTGATGCAAAGACAACTTAGCGCCACCTCTGCTAATCAATGGCCGTGTTGGGAATGCCAGAAGGTAAGATTTTCAAGCCTCTCGTCTAACATCAGAGACTACTGACCTGGGTGATGGAGCAAAGTCCCACCTCTACGAGATACAGCTTACATACCTGACTGCCTCCATGTGCACATCCTCATAGCAGATAAGACGAGGAACCCCCTGCTATTACACATGACAGTCTAATCTGTAAAATGGATTGAACCAGGACATGCTGCCATTTTTTTACTAGCAACTATCACTAACACATAATTAGTGATGGGCAGACTTGCAGATAACCGGGACCAGAGGGGGTCTGTTCTATATATTTTTTTTTTTTTTTAAAAAATCTGGTTCTGGTCCGGAATCCAGTCCCCATATACAGTACAGACCAAAAGTTTGGACACACCTTCTCATCTGTAGAACAACTAGCAAGAGGAGACTTTGTGCAGCGGGCCTTCATGGTAAAATAGCTTCTAAGAAACCACTGCTAAGGACAGGCAACAGGCAGAAGAGAATTGTTTGGGCTAAAGAACACAAGGAATGGACATTAGACCAGTGGAAATCTGTGCTTTGGTCTGATGAGTCCAAATTTGAGATCTTTGGAGCCAACCACCGTGTCTTTGTAGAAAAAGGTGAACGGATGCACTCTATATGCATGGTTCCCACCGTGAAGCATGGAGGAGGAGGTGTGATGGTGTGGGGGTGCTTTGCTGGTGACACTGTTGGGGATTTATTCAAATTTGAAGGCATACTAAACCAGCATGGCTACTACAGCATCTTGCAGCGGCGTGCTATTCCATCCGATTTGCGTTTAGTTGGACCATCATTTATTTTTCAATAGGACAATGACCCCAAACACACCTCCAGGCTGTGTAAGGGCTATTTGACTAAGAAGGAGAGTGATGGGGTGCTACCCCAGATGATCTGGCCTCCAGTCACTAGACCTGAACCCAATTGAGATGGTTTGGGGTGAGCTGGACCGCAGAGTGAAGGCAAAAGGGCCAACAAGTGCTAAGCATCTCTGGGAACTCCTTCAAGACTGTTGGAAGACCATATCCGGTGACTACCTCTTGAAGCTCATCAAGAGAATGCCAAGAGTGTGCAAAGCAGTAATCTAAGCAAAAGGTGGCTACTTTGAAGAAACTAGAATATAAGACATATTTTCAGTTGTTTCACACTTATTTAAGTATTTCATTCCACATGTTTTCATTCATAGTTTTGATGTCTTCAATGTGAATCTACAATTTTTAGAGTCATGAAAATAAAGAAAACTCTTTCAATGAGGTGTGTCCAAACTTTTGGTCTGTACTGTAAGGGCGGCTTTGCAAGTTGCAACATCGCACGTGCGATGTCGGTGGGGTCAAATCGAAAGTGACGCACATCCAGCGTCACTTTCGACATCGTTGTGTGTAAATCCTAGAGGATACGATTAACGAGCGCAAAAGTGTCGTTATCGTATCATCGGTGCAGGCTCCGACTTTTTCATAATTACGCTGCCGCGACAGGTACGATGCTGTTCCTCGTTCCTGCGGCAGCACACATTGCTGAGTGTAAAGCCGCAGGAGCGAGGAACATCTCCTTACCTGCCGCCGGCGGCTATACGGAAGGAAGGAGGTGGGCAGGATGTTTACATCCTGCTCATCTCCGCCCCTCCGCCGCTATTGGCCGCCTGCCGTGTGACGTCGCTATGACGCCGCACGACCCGCCCCCTTAGGAAGGAGGCGGGTCACCGGCCAGAGCGACGGTCGCAGGGCAGGTGAGTGCATGTGAAGCTGGCGTAGCGATAATTATCGCTACGCCAGCTATCACAAGATATCGTACATGCGACGGGGGCGGGGACTATCGTGTGCGACATCGCTGCATCGGCTTGCGATGTCGCAACGTGCAAAGCCCGCCTAAGTCTATGGGGATCAGAATATGGAGATTAAAAATGTTGGTAGAAGAGATAGGGGGATAGGAGCGGGCGCACTATACTTACCGAGCCTCATGTCATGGCGGAACACTGCTTCCAGGTCACACATTCACTTCCAGAGGCGTTAAGTAACCTTCATTGTATATTCACTGCTTTCCCCACCCCGGCCTCTGTGATGGTTGCAGTCAGACGTGCCCCCAGCCTGTGTGACAGCGTGTCTGACCAATCAAAGAATCGGTCGTCGGGTATATAGAGTATAGTAAATAAATACAAAAATTCTTGCGCGGTCCCATCATATTCTGATACCCAGCACGGATAAAACTTTCGGTTACAGCTGCAGCCCCCAGCCGTGTGCTTATCTTGGCTGTGTATCAAAATTAGAGGAATGCATGCGGCTTTATTTTTTTTTTTAAATTATTTAAATACGGTAAAAAAAAAAATCGGCATGCAGTCCCCCCAATTTTGATACCCAGCCAAGATAAGGCCCGACAGCTGGGGGCTGGTATTCTCAGACTGGACCTCCCCAGCCTAAAAATAGCAATCTGCAGTCGCCCGGGATTCTTGCACCCATTAGATGTGACAAACCCGGCACTTTACCTGGCTCTTCCCGATTGCCCTGGTGTGGTGGCAACCGAGGTAATGACAGTCCACAGCTGCCACTAAGCCGTAGATTAGTAATGGCAGGTATCTATGAGACCCCCAATCACTAATCTGTAAGTGAAAGTAAATAAATCACAAACACCTAAAAAAACCTTTATTTGACATAAAAAAAAACAAAACACCACCCTCTTTCACCACTTTATTAATCCCCAAATCTCCTCTGCAAGTCCGACGCAATCCACAAGAGGTACCACGACGATTCAGCTCTGCTACATCTGAGTCATAGTGAACAGCCATACACCATGATAGCTCGTTGTGACTAAGGACAGAGAATGACTGAGCCGTGATCACTCAAGTTATTTTCAGTCACAGCTGGACGTTCCCACAGTCCTCCATCTTTGACTTCAGGTAACCTGACCTCAGATGATCTGACCTGCATCTCCTGGCAGAAAACCATGTTTTTTTTGCCAAGAAATTCAGTATAGGTTTTTTTTCCCATTTGCGATTTTCATCTGCGAGTGCGATCCGATAAAACAGTGTTAGTCAATGAGGCAGTGTCCTCTTTCCTTTTATTTCTTGACACGAATTGTGCTCTCGGTGCAATCGCAGCAGGCTGTGTTTTGCAGCCAGTCTCGGCTCACGCACCCCCATACAAGCCTATGGGAGTGTGTGAAACATCGCACTGCACTCGCATGTTATGCGACTGCAGTGCGATATACGCAGAGATAGACAGCGGAGGAGATGGGGAGAAAGCGCTCCCTCCCTCTTCTCTGAGGCTGTGATACGATCACAAGATTGCTTCACAGTCGCATGACTCTCGGCTGACGCACGCAGCAGAGAGTTATTAGCATATTACTTCCGATGCTCTCGCATGGGAAGCGGTACGAAAGTGGAAAAGAGCCCTTAGTGCTGAAATTTTCACACTATATTCATGTACCAAATTTACACCTAGCAAAAAAATGCATCAAAATTGCGGGAAAAAAAACGTGTTTTTTGCCAGGAGGTGAGGATTGGGTGCATAAATGTGGTGTACAAATGGCATCACAAAATATGCATCTTTTGGCCCAAAAATGCAAAAAAAAAAAAAAAAAGTTTGTTAGTAGGTGCAAATTTGGTGCTGAACTCTAGTACATTTCAGCCATGCAGTCACAGGTGGGAACCTCCAGCTGTGACCGCAAATTACCTGCGTGACGTCACCCCTGATTGCGGCTCATTCTCTGCCTGCAGTTACAGCAAGCAGTCATGCTTTATGGCCGTAGCAGACCTGAATCGTCGTAGACCATCGTGTGGATTACGTCGGACTTGCAGGGAAGTTTTGGGGGGTTAAAAAAGTGGTGAATAAGTATATTGTTTTTGTATTTTATTTCAAATAAAGGTTTGGGGTTTTTTAGGTGTTTGTATTTATTTATTTTCACCTACAGATTAGTAATGTCAGACACCTGCCATTGCTAATTTAGGGCTTAGTGGCAGCTGTGGGCTGTTATTAACCCCTTATCACCTTGATTGCCACTGCACCAGGGCAATCTGTAAGAGACGGGTAAAGAGTCAGGTCTGTCAGATCTAAACGGATGCAACAAAACCGGGGCGGCTGCACGCCGCTATTTTTAGGCTAGGGGTGTGTGGTCCAATAAGCATAGACCTTCCCACTCTGAGAATACCAGCCCCCAGCTGTCGGGCTTTATCTTGGCTGGGTATCAAAATTGGGGGGGGACGCACGCCGTTATTTAAATTATTTATTTAAATAATTAAAAAAAGAAAAAAGCCGCATACGGTTCCTCTTATTTTCATACACAGCCAAGATAAGCGCATGACTGGGGGCTGCAGCCGTGGGCTTTATCTGTGCTGGGTATCATAATATTGGGGGACCCTACGCTAAATACCGTATTTTATTTATTTTTATACAACTGATACTGACCCGCAGACAGCGTTTGTGATTGGTTGCAGGCAGACGCTGTCACACAAGCTGGGGGCGTGTTTAACTGCAACCAATCACAGACGCCAGGCTGGCAGGGAAAGCAGTTAATATGGATGATCATAATGAGTGGCCTAGGAAGTGAATGGGCGGCCACAGGTGTTGTGTACAGCTGCGACGGAGCCTCGGTAAGTATGAAGTGCTCGCTTCTTTCTTATTTTCTTTATTTTTCCTTAATTTCTTTAGTGCCGGATCGGGATCTTTGAAACCGCACTAATCCAGACTTTTACAGTCCCGGTCCGCCCAGCACTACATATAAGCCACGACTGGATCTAAGTACAGTCCGGTCTCCACTATGTCAGAGTTAAAGGGAACCAAACATCAGGATTTTCGTGTATAAGCTGCAGCCAGTGCAGTACTGGCACTATTAGGCACAGACTGTACATACCATTAGGGGGCAGCACGGGTGCTTAGTCAGTGAAATCCAACTTTACAAAGTTTGAAAATTCGTGCACTTCTCTCCTAATGTCTGGGCGTGTTATGGACGTGTATCCCCGCCCCCCCGCCACCTGTTCCTCCCTTTCACTGGCCGTATGTAAATTTCTCTCTTCAGAAACATAGCGCCGGAGTTGGCACCTGCGCATTGCGCTTATCTCCGGCACTATGTTTCTGAAGCCCGTTGTACTTAGTATTTTGCAGGAGAGGGCGGCGCATGCGGCCTAGCTTCTTCAGATCCCGTTGTGACCGCGGGAGCGCGCGTGGTCACAACAGGACTGCAGAACAGCTGATGGGAGGACGCGATTACCTGCAGCTAATCGCGTCCTCCCATCAGCTGTTATGCGGTCACAACGGGATCTGAAGAAGCGAGGGCACATGCGCCGCCCTCTCCTGCAAAATACTAAGTACAGCGGGCTTCAGAAACATGGCGCCGGAGATAAGCGCTATGCGCAGGTGCCAACTCCGGCGCCATGTTTCTGAAGAGAGAAATTTACATACGGCCAGTGAAAGGGAGGAACAGGCGGCGGGGGGCGGGGATAAACGTCCATAACACGCCCAGACATTAGGAGAAAGGTGCACACGTCAATCAAAAATTGCACGAATTTTCAAACTTTATAAAGTTAGATTTCACTGACTAAGCACCCGAGCTGCCCCCTAATGGTATGTGCACACTGTGCCTGATAGTGCCAGTACTGCACTGACTGCACCTTATACACGAAAATCCGGATGTTTGGTTCCCCTTAAGTCTTAGACCATGTTCACACGTTCAGTATTTGGTCAGTTTTTTACCTCAGTGTTTGTAGCCAAAACCAGGAGTGAGTAAATAATAGAGAAGTGATGCCCGTGTTTCCATTATACTGTTCCTCTGATTGTTCCACTCCTGGTTTTGGCTACAAATACCAAGGTAAAAATTGACCAAATACTCAACGTGTGCACGTGGCCTTAGGCTAGTTTCACACTTGTGTTGAACGGTATCTGCTGCATTGCGTTGTGTGACGGATGCAATGGATGTGTTGCATTTAGTGGCACAACAGATGCAACGGATCGTACAAAACAATGGAATCTTTTTTTTTTTTTCTTCTTTCGTTTTACTGGCGGCAGACTATTGTGAACGATCAGCTGATCGCTCACAGCAGCCGGTCGCCGGGTGATCAGCTGATCGTTCGGCCGCCGAGAATGTGTGGCGGGCGGAGTGCGGGGTTTGTGGAGCCGAGCAGGACCATGGCACTGAGGACGTCAGTGCAGCGAGGAATGCAAGGCTGGGGACAGGTGAGTGTGTGTGTGTGCATGCGTGTGTACATGTGGAGTGAAGTGCGGGAGGGGGCGGAGCAGACTGGGAAAGTGTCGGGCTCCCTGCACACGTAGCCAGGGTAAATATCAGGTAACTAGGCAAAGCACTTTGCTTGGTTACCCGATATTTACCTTGGTTACCAGCGTACACCGCTTAGCGCTGGCTCCTTGCACCCCTAGCCAGGGTAAATATTGGGTAACTTGGGAAAGTGCATTGCTTAGTAACCCGATGTTTACCCTGGTTACGTGTGCAGGGAGCCAGAGAAAGCATGCACAGCGAAATCCTACGGATTGCGCTGCTCAAAAAAAGTTACATGCAGCGTTCCCTCCGACCGACGCAGCGTCAAATAACGACACTGCGTCGTGGAGCGGATGCAACGTAAGACCATCCGTTGCTATCCGTAGCTAATAGAAGTCCATGAGGAATATAACGGTTTCCTGCAACGGTTACCGTAATTCCTCAAGGCTGCGGATAGCAACGGAAGCCGTCCAGCTCAAGTGTGAAAGTAGCCTTATCCTGACAGCTCTGATCAATGGGTTTTAACCACTTAAATGACGCGTTCAATATTGGACAGCAGCATGATCCCAGGGGTGCGTCCAATTGGGAACCCTCTGCAGGCCAAAGTCCCCTGGGAAGACTAAATGAAGATTGTTACATCAGTAAAACTCTGATCTATCAATGGATAACAATTATTAACCAGTATGGTAAGTGCTGTAAAGCAAAAGTATTAGAATAATATATATGTATGTATACGGGGGGGTCCATCGGGCGGCCGGATGTATACGGGGGAGGGGGGGGGGTCCATCGGCCGCCGTATGTACACGGGGGTCAGTCGGGCGGCCGTATGTACACGGGGGTCAGTCGGGCGGCCGTATGTACACGGGGGTCAGTCGGGCGGCCGTATGTACACGGGGGTCAGTCGGGCGGCCGTATGTACACGGGGGTCAGTCGGGCGGCCGTATGTACACGGGGGTCAGTATGTACACGGGGGTCAGTATGTACACGGGGGTCAGTATGTACACGGGGGTCAGTCGGGCGGCCGTATGTACACGGGGGTCAGTCGGGCGGCCGTATGTACACGGGGGTCAGTCGGGCGGCCGTATGTACACGGGGGTCAGTTGGGCGGCCGTATGTACACGGGGGTCAGTATGTACACGGGGGTCAGTCGGGCGGCCGTATGTACACGGGGGTCAGTATGTACACGGGGGTCAGTATGTACACGGGGGTCAGTCGGGCGGCCGTATGTACACGGGGGTCAGTCGGGCGGCCGTATGTACACGGGGGTCAGTATGTACACGGGGGTCAGTATGTACACGGGGGTCAGTATGTACACGGGGGTCAGTCGGGCGGCCGTATGTACACGGGGGTCAGTCGGGCGCTGTGAAGGTGCAGGGGCTGACTTTCCACAATGAGAGATTTCTAATGACACTACACAATCAGATCTCAGCAGTCAGTGATGGGGCCGGCCTGTAATACCCGGCACAGCCCGAGGACAGGAGAGGCGCTATGTCTGGAAATAACGGCGCCCCTACTTCTAATTATTAACATGCAGCAACGCCATCTCTGTAGCAAAAAAAACCAAGCGGCCATACCCCTGCCGATAAGCTGGGTGGCGGGCCCCACGGAGTAGCCGCTGTCCCGCTTGGGGCTCGGTGTCTGCGGGGCAGCAGCGGCCGGTCTGGCCGGAGAGTGACCGCTCATCTCCTCGCTGTATGCGGGGCGCTCTCAGTCACATGACTCCGCTGCCTGCCGCTTCTACTTACACCAGGCATAGCGTCACCGTCACAGCTGTACCGAGGCTTCTGATTGGACACAGGATGAATCGTCACTCAGCAGTTGTGTATCACGTTCTGTGATTGGTTCGATATCAATCCCCGCCCATTATGGTGGTGTCAGGAGAGGACACTAGTTTCTGCTGTTGCCCCTTTTCTGTAGCTCGCTGCAGGAAGTGCTGCTGGGCTCCACTATACTGGCACCAAGGCTCAGAGCCATTATATGTGGCATCTTCTATAGACGGGTGAAGCCCTGGACTCTCATTACTATTCCATGATTTATAATTTCACATACACCACAAAATGATACAACCAGAAATGCCATACACGTACACATGGGTTTTACAGACCGTAAAAACAACGACCGTCCGTGTGGAGCAAAGCGCCATACGTATAGCGCAGCACCATTATAGGCCTAAAACACACTTCCGCATAAAAAACGTCCATGTGGCACGGTCCGTTTTTCGGGTCCGTGTTCCCTTTTTTTGGGGCGTTTCTCCGGTACGTATGGCACCCGTGTGATGGCGTATGCGAGCCATGTGTACGTGTAAAATGACCGTGTATGTGTACGTGGAATGTCCGTGTGGAATGTCCGTTTGTGTGTTGCACAATGTCGTTGATAGATGTCGGCTGACAGCAGACAGAGTTGCGCAATGAGAATGAACTCGGGTGAACTTCACCCGACTTCATTGTCATGCTGGCCGCGAGTATCCTCAGTGACAGCTCAGCTGATCGCGCTATTCCCTTCATTAGCTGCGTGGAGGTGACAGGAGCGGATGTGTCTTCTGCAGCTGCGTTCACCTTCATGCAGCAGAGCTGGAAGCGACGCTGGACCATCCTGGAGTACGCCGGACATGGAGGGCTTTTTCGGGCTTATAAAATTGGTGAACAAGGCAATTTGTTAGTGTTTTTTTTCCAATAAAGGATTGTTCGGGTGTGTGTGTTTATTTACTGTAATTTACAGATTAATCATGGAAGGAATCTCGGAGAGACGCCTGACATGATTAATCTAGGACTTATGGGCTGCCAATAACTCCTTATTACTCCGAATGCCAATGCACCAGGGCAAATCGGGAAGACCCGGGTAGAGTCCCAGAACTGTCGCATATAATGTGTGCGGCAATTCTGGGCGGCTGCTGACTGATATTGTTAGGCTGGGGGGCTCCCCATAACGTGGAGCTTCCCATCCTGAGAATACCAGCCTTCAGCCACATGGCTTTATCTGGCTGGTATTAAAATTGGGGGGAACCGAACGCCGTTTTTTTTAATTTATTTATTTATTTTACTGCACAGTATAGACACGCCCACCGGCTGCTGTGATTGGGTGCAGTGACACACCTGTCACTCAGGGTGGGGGGCGTGTCTGACTGCAACCAATCACAGGCGTCTGTGGGTGGGGAAAGCAGGGAATACGAGATTGTTTAATGAGCGGCCGGCAAATTCAAAGTAATTGTTGCCGCGTATTCTCTGCACAGCTGTTCCTCGCCGCGCTGGTGATCGGGGAGCGGTATGAGCCGGGGGAAGAAAAAAACCGAGCCCCAATGTAAGTATGACTGAGAACAGCAGAAAAAAAGCTAAGTATACTGAATTTAATTTAAAAAAAATTAAAAATAAGATCGCTAGTGTAAAAACGCACACGCACGAAACGTGCTGAACACGGACATAATCCGTGTGCGGAACGTGCAGGCAAGGACCCATAGACTAAAGCGGGTCCGTGCCTGGGTGCTGCTGGCCAAAAACGGACATGTTGTCCATGTAGAAAAGCGCACACACGTACTTACTTCACGGACACACGTTCCGTGCGATTTTACGTGTGTGTGCCATCTACCATGGAATAACATGGGTCTCCGTGTGTACGTGTCTCCGGTACGTGCAAATACGTACCGCACACGTACAAATTAAACGGATGTGTGTTGCGGGTCATAAACGCGGGGCGACTCCCAGCAAACAACTGCCTGCAGCGGTATTTGTGCAAAAACGCAGCTAAAGACCGTGTGTTTATAGGAGTCTGCACATGTATAGAGTTATATGGATTTTCTGCGGCTATTCCACTGTTTCTCAATAATCCATTTGAGCTACAGTGCCTTGCAAAAGTATTCACCCCCTTGCCATTTTTCATGTGTTGCTACCTCACAACCTGGTCTTTTAGGCCTTGTGCGTACTCTGCGCTTTTTACCGCATTTTTTCCTCGTTTTTAGGTGCAGTTTCTTGTCCTAAACTGCATGCATTTCCTCCCCAGCAAAGTCTATGAGAATTCAGAAAGGCTGTGCACACGTTGCTTCTTTTTTGCCTGCAGTTTTGGGTGCAGAAAAAATAACCAGCATGTCAATTATTCCTGCGTTTATCACCCATTGACGTCAATAAAGTCATGAAAAAATGTAGGTAGCTAATTCTTCGCGTTTTATCGCCTTTTACCTGTGTTTTCCCGCGTTTTGGAGGACTGACAGATCAATCCCCGGCTGACTTGGGGTGTGCGGGGGATTGATTCACACTATCTGGCCTGTTGCATGTCCCCATATAAAGTCCATGGGGACCAGAATCCGATACAAAGGGGTAGGAGCAAGCGCTATCATACAGTAAAATAAAAAAATAATTTAAAAAAAAAAACGGCATGCGGTCCCTTCAATTTTGATACCCAACCAAGATAAAGCCCCACAGCTGGGTGCTGGTATTCTCAGACGACGGAAGCCTATGGTTATTGGGAGCCGCTCAGCCTGAAAATATCAGCCAGCAGCCGCCTGGAATTGCTGCATCCATTAAGGGTGCTTTACACGCTGCAACATCGCTATACGTACGACATTTGGTGATTGCTGCCGTAGCGAACATTGTCGCTACGGCAGCGTCACATGCACATACCTGTGCAGCGATGTCGCTGTGACTGCCGAACAATCCCTCCTTCAAGGGGGAGGTGCGTTCGGCGTCACAGCGACGTCACTGCGGCGTCACTAATAGCAGAGGAGGAGCGGAGATGAGCGGCCGGAACATGCCGCCCACCTCCTTCCTTCCTCATTGCCGGTGGACGCAGGTAAGGAGATGGCCGTCGTTCCTGCGGTGTCACACATAGCAATGTGTGATGCCGCAGAAACGAGGAACAACCTGCGGCATGTTCCACCACCGATATTTGGTAAAGGAGCGACGTCTCAACGATCAACAATTTTTCACGTTTTTGCGATCGTTGATCATCGCTCGTTGGTGTAACACGCTGCGATGTCGCTAACGGCACCGAATGTGCGTCACTAATGACGTGACCCCAACGATATACCGTTAGCGATGTCGCAGCGTGTAAATAGCCCTTTAGATTGCCTTCCCGATTTCCTGGTGTGGTGGTAATCGGGGTAATAAGGAGTTCAGAGCAGCCCATAGCTGCCACTTTGTCCTAGATTACTGATGGCAGGCGTCTATGACACCCCCATCATTAATCTGTAAGTGAAAGTAAATAAACACAAACACTGCAAAAAAAAATTTATTCAGCGTTTTTCTGCCGGTCGGCAGTCAATGGACTAGCGGCAACATGCGTTTGCATCCGTTTGCATGCGGCAGTGTCTGGATCCTGAGTTGCAGTTTTTTATCCTGTTTCAAAAACGCAACATGTAGCGTTTTTTGCCTCCGGCCAAAAACTGCAGCTCACCAGATCCTGTACATTGCAGCAGTAGCTGCAATGTATTTCAATGGGCGCCGGATTCTGGTTTCTCACTTTCGGTTGTATGCGGCAGGAATGATCCTTTTTCCCGTGGAAAACATGGTCTGAAGCACATAGTTATCTTTATAAATTCTTCAAATTCTTTATACAAAAAAATCTATAATATACATTTATATATTTATTAATAAAAATATATATTTCAAAATAGAAATTTAAAGGTAAATTAAATATATTTATATTTTACATTATATCTATCAATATTCATCTATCTTTATCTATCTATAGCAATCTATCAAACTTCCTTTTTTTATTTTTTAATTATTTAAATTAAAAATCAACCTATCGATCTATCTAGCTATCGATCCATATATATGTCTTTCCATAATCTTGCTTACTTTCTAAATATATATATATATATATATATATATATTTCTATGCATCTATCTATCTATATTTATCTCTCTATCGATCTATATAGCTATGTATCTCTTCATTAGCTAACTATTGTATTAGCTATCTTTTTTTTTTTTTAAAAGGCTCTATTCTCTCTCTGTCGGTCGGTATCTCTCTGCCGGTCTGTCGGTCGGTCGGTCTCTCTCTCTGTCTCTCTCTCTCTGTCCATGTCGGTCTATCCCTCTCGCCCCCTCTCATACTCACCGATCCCCGATCACCGGCGCGGCGCTGCACGGCGTTCACACTGATCTGGCGGCTTCTCCACTTTTGAAAAAGCCGGCCGCTCATTATTCAATCTCGTATTCCCTGCGTTCCCTGCCCACCGGCGCCTATGATTGGTTGCAGTGAGACACGCACCCACGTTGAGTGACAGCTGTCTCACTGCAACCAATCACAGTAGCCAGTGGGCGGGTATATACTGTGCAGTAAAATAAATAATTAAATAATTTAAAAAAAACCGGTGTGCGGTCCCCCCCATTTTTAAACCAGCCAAGATAAAGCCATACGGCTCAAGGCTGGTATTCTCAGGATGGGGATCCCGACGTTATGGGGAGCCCCCCAGCCTAACAATATCAGCCAGCAGCCGCCCATAATTGTCGCATCCATTAGATGCGACAGTTCTGGGACTCTACCCGGGTCTTCCCGATTTGCCCTGGTGCGTTGGCAATCGGGGTAATAAGGAGTTAATGGCAGCAACCCATTGCTGCCACTAAGTCCTAGATTAATCACTGCAGGCGTCTATAAGACACCCCCAATGATTAACCTGTAATTTAAAGTTAATAAACACACACAGTGAAAAAAATCCTTTTTTTGCATTAAAAAACACTAACAAATACCCTCGTTCACCACTTTATTAAGCCCCAAAATCCCATCCATGTCCGGCGTAATCCACGAATGTCCCGCGTCGCATCCAGCTCTGCTACATGAAGGCGACAGGAGCTGCAGAAGAACCCCGCCGTTCCTGAAAGCTCCACGCAGCAACTGAGGTGAGAAGCGCGATCAACGATGTTGTCACTCAGGTTACTCGGGGCCACCGCTGGATCCTCCAACTGTGACAGCAAGTCGCCCGAGTGACAGCGATGAAGTCACAAGTGAGTTGCGGTCTCGGGTGGAGGACTCCAGCTGGCCGCGGGTAACCTGAGTGATGGCAGCGCTAATCGCGCTGCTCACTTCAGTCACTCAGGGGATTAGCGGTCACCGGTGAGACCGTCACGGGTGACCACTAATCAGGACGCGACACAGACAGAGCCGCGGTATGACAATGAAGTCGGGTGAAGTTCATCCGACTTCATTCTGATCGTGCAGCTCTGTTTGTGTCTGCTGTCAGCGGCCATTCAGCTCTGCTACATGGCTCTGTCTGTGTCTGCTGTCAGCAGCCATGTAGCAGACCTGAATAGCAGATGACATAGCTGCTGAGAATAAAAACAAATCCATCAAAACTAAGCAAAAAAAAGAAAAGCACCCAAACGCATGCAAACGCAAGTGAACGGTCCGGTTTTTTTGTAGGATCCGGTAGACGGAGCCAGCAAAAAAAGTTCAGGTCACTAGCGGTGGCATGCGTTGTTCTCCTTTAAAAACGGATCATGTAACATGCAGTTTGCGTTTTTTTGCCTTAAGGCAAAAAAATGCTGATGTGAAGCTAGCCTTAAAGACAAAAAAGCACCCTTTTTCACCACTTTATTAACCCCCCATACACCCCTTCAGGTCCGACATAATCCACATGAAATCCCACGATGGTTCCATAACTGCTACATCTGACAATCACAGGGAGCGGCCATAGAGCATGATTGCTCACTGTGAGGTGACTCACTCAGTCCTTCAGCTGTGACTCACTTCAATTGTGGCCTGATTTGTATTCACAGGTGGAGGACTCCAGCTGTGACAGCAAATCACCAGAGTGACTGAAGTAAGACACGAGATCAGTGCGATATCCTTCAGGTTAGTTGCAGCCACAGGGTGTCATAATGAACTCAGGTGAACCTGTGACGTCACTGCCGTGACACCTGTGGTAGGGAAGGGCATTCTGACACCCTGTGGTTGCAACTAACCTGAGTGATGTCGCACTGATCGTGCGGCTCACTTCAGTCACTCAGGTGATTTGCTGTCACAGGGGGAGGACTCCAGCTGTGCCTGCGGCTAACCTGAGTGACGTTATCGCTAATAGCGCGACTCATTTCAGTTGCAGCGTGGAACTCACAGCGGGTGTCATGTTCTGTGGGAAAAGGAGCTGTGCCCCCACAATGGCTGCTGAGAGCTCTGCTTATCTGATAATCAAGCCCCGAATATCACCTCCAGTCTCTGGCTATTTAAACCCCTATCGATTGCAGCACTTACAAGATTGAGAAAGAGATTGCGCTCGCTCTCCCCTCTTATAAGTGCCCCCATGATGTAATCACGAAGGCCCGATTATTGCCATAGTGAACAGAGTTTGTCATGATGACCTCCAGATCACCCAGCTACAGCAGTATTCAGGGATCATACCTGTAGCATAATCCCTGATGCTTCTGACATTGCAGTACTGACAGCTGCACTGTACTGCAGTGATTGATCATCGCAGTACAGTGTATCTGCAATCAGAGTAGTGAAAGGTAATATCCCAAATAGGGACTAAGAAAAAAAAATTAAAAAATATAAAACCCCCCAGAAAATAAAGAAGAAAAAAAACAAACAATTATTCCAATAAATATATATATATATATTTATGGAAAGAAAAACTCACATATTTGTTATGGCCGCATTCGTAGCAACCCTATCTATAAAACTGTCACACTAGTTAACCCCTTCAGTGAACATGATAAAGAAAAAAAATACAAAACGTAGCAAAAACTGTCTTTTCATCATACAGCTGACAGAAAAGTGGAATACAAAGCATTCAAAAACTCACATATAAATAAAAATGGTAGCGCTAAAAAAGTTAGTTTAGTTAGTTAGTTTGTCCCATAAAAAACAAGCCTCCATACAGCTCCATCAGCAAAAAAATAAAAAGTTGGGTGAATAGTGTAAAAAAAAACAACAACAAAAAATTCCTTAATTGCTAACTCAAACTTATCCTGCAAAAAAACAAGCTCTCACATGACTCTGTCGGCAGAAAAATAGAAAAAAACTGTAGCCTTCAAAATTCAGTGATGCAAAAAAACCTTTATTTTGTAAAGAAGCTAAATTGTCACTACACCAGTAGACGAATTCCCAGAGTGGTGTAATCTCCCAACTTTCATCACTTGAGGTGATTTCTGCTGTTCTGGCACTTAGCGGTTGTGCAAATGGAGTTCGCAAACTATTCTAGGAAAATCTGTGCTCCAAAAATCAAATGGCGCTTGTGATGTGATCACTGGTGATGTGCAAGAGGGGAGATATGTGTCGCTGAGACTACTGAAATCAGTGATGTGAACCCGGGTGCACTACTCTAGCATATTAGGTGCTGAGTAGTGCTGAGCGGGTCCGGACTGTAAATGTCCGGATCCGCGCGGTTTCCGCACTATTTCCAGGCACGACCCAGACGCGGAATTCCGGCTGCACGATCCGGAACCGGCAATTAATAAAAATGAAAAAAAAAACAATAAAAAATTAGCGTTTCATACTTACAGAGACTCGGTGTCATGGCGGGACACTGCTTCCGGGTCGCGCTCTCACCTCCTGTGCTGTGCACGCATTCACACAGCTTTCCGTGTTTTCCCCGCCCACCGGCCGTCCACTCAGCTGTGATTGGTTCCTGGCTGACGCGCCCCCCAGCCTGTGACAGCTCTGCCGTGTGGTCATCGCTTATCGCGGTCAGTAATAGGCTGCACTCAGAGCAGGCAGTCTTCTCTATGGCTGCTCACTCTGACATATAGCAGAGCTGGATGTGTCTTCACTGGATCTTGTGTGGATTACGCCGGATCTGCAGGGTGTTTGGGTAATAAAGTGGTGAAGGAGCAGGCTGCGTTTGTACTTTATTCTAAATAAAGGATTTCTCTGTGTCTTGTTTATTTACTGTAATTTACAGGTTTGTGATGCGGGTATCTCACAGACGCCCATGCGATCACAAACCTAGGGTTTAATAGCAGTCATGTGCTGTTATTAACCCCTGCTATTACCTTGATTGAAACCGCACCAGGGCAATCAAGATGAGCCGATATCGCCCCAGAATGGTCACATCTAATAGATGCGGCTATACCGGGCGGCTGCGGTCTGAGGATATGCCAGCCCTTAGCCGGCGTTATCATGGCTGGGAATGAAAATTGGGGGGGACCGCACATCGTTTCTTTTTTAAATTATTTACTTAAGTTAAAAAAAAACGCATGCGGTTTATCTTATGCAGCAGTCACAGTGAGGGACTCCCACAAGTGTGACATCGCAGCACAGCCGCACACACATCTGACAGGAGCGTGCATGTGTTTCTAGGTACATGCACGCTCATGTTCACACAGCAGCAGGCTGTGCCGGGTGATGTCAGATCCGCACGAGTCTGATAGCGCATCACCGACACAGCTGCACACTTCTGACAGGAGCGTGCATGTGTGTGCAATTTTATCCCACATCTACATCTCCTGGCAAAAAACAGCCAAAAACCAGCAGTATGAAAACCATTTCATTACAGTTTTCTGCCAGGAGATGCAAATTTGTTGGTGAAGTAATACACCAAAATCCTGCACCAAATTTGCACCTCCTGGCACAAGACCGCACAAAAACAGCGTCTAAATGTTTATTTTTAATTTTTGGACCAAGGGATGTAAATTGTGTGATTATTACATTTTTACACCATATTCCGGCACCCAATCTACACCTCCTGGAAAACCGCGGCAAAAAATTGCATCAAAACACTGCTTTTTTTGCCAGGAGGTCTAGATTGGATGCAGGAATATGGTGTAAAAATCTCAGCATCAAATTTGCATCCCTTGGCCCCCAAAAATAAAAAAAAAAAAAAATTCTGCCACAGGTGGAAATTTGGTGCTGAAAGCTGGTGCAGACGATTTCAGCACCAAATGTGCACCTCCTGGCAAAAAAAATGCGGCAAAAAATCACGGAAAAATAACTGCGGAAAAAACGCGGCAAAGACCGCGGCAAAAAATTGCGTCAAAACACCGCGTTTTTTTGCCAGGAGGTGTAGATTGGATGCAGGAATTTAGTATAAAAATTTCAGCACAAAATCTGCATCTCTTGGCCAAAAAAACTGCGATTTTTCTGCTAGGAGATGCAGGTCTGTGAACTCAGTGTCCTCCACCTGAGGTCAGGTTATCTGCGATCACAGATGAAGGACCGTGGGAACTTCCAGCTGTGACCGCAAATGACCTGAGTGACATCACCGCTCAATGCGCAGCTCATTCATTCTCTGGAGCGCACAGAGAGCGGACGGTCGTGCCGCTCTCTGTGATATTCAGATGTAGCAGAGCTGAAGCGGCGTGGGACTTCTCCTGTGGATTACGTCGAAGCTGCAGGGTGTTTGGACTTAATAAAGTGGGGAAGTTTTGTATTTTATTCCAAATAAAGTATTTTTCTGTGTGTCTGTGTTTATTTACTGTCATTTACAGGTTAGTGTGATGCTGGTATCTGATAGACACCTGTACCATCACACTAACCTTGGGTTTAGTAGCAGCTATGTGCCGCTATTAACCCCTGCTATTACCCCGACTGGCACCGCATCATGCCTGCGGGAAGAGCCAGTAGCGCACACCGGTTTGGTCGCATCTAATAGATGCGGCATTACCGGGTGGCTGCGGCCTGGAATAACAGCCCCCAGCCGGCGTTATGTTGGCTGGGGATGAAAAGAGGGGGAACCGCACGTTGTTTTTTGTTTGTTTTTTTTTTTTACTTTCACCGGAATCACACATGAGAGGGCTTGACGCGAGTCTGCCATGGCAGCACCCGGCAAACCCTCGCACGTATGACTCTGGGCACTGTATACACAGCACAGATACAGCGCGACAGCTGGGGCTGCAGCCGCGCGCTATATCTGTGCTGCCGAGTGTTTACCACCGTGAACTAACCGACAGTGCACTGCGTTCCCCGCCCACCGGCCGTCCTGGCGCCTGTGATTGGTTGCAGTTAGCTGACACGCTGCCACTCAGGGTGGGGGCATGTCTAGCTGCAACCAACACGCGCCGGTGGGCGGGGAAAACAATGAATATGGAATTGTTGGCTCCGGAAGGTAACAGCGTGACCCGGAAGGAGTGTGCCGCCATGACAGCGCCTCGGTGAGTATGCCGCGCTCGCTCCTAGCCCCCTAGCCCCTCCACAAACATTTTTAACCTCCGGATTCCGGTCCCCATTCACTTATATGGGCACCGGATTGCGGAGCGGATCAGACTTATTTTTAAGTCTGTCAATGATCCGCCAGCCCCGGATTATTGGCATCCCGCTCAACTCTAGTGCTGAGAGGATTTATTTGTATTACCTGGGCCGGGTTTGTTGTGGACAGCTAAAGAGATAGGTGGGATGGCTGTTCACCATATCTCCACCTCGGGGTGTGGTCCCAGAGGTAAAAGCCAGGCCTCTGGACACACTCTTGGTTCTGCTCTGTATTTTCCTGTGCTGGAGGAAGTAGTTTTGTCTTTCTGTAAATGGCTTGTGGCTGAAGTTAATAAACCAGGTGAAAGTCAACTTGTGATGTGTTCCTGCATCTACCTCCTCCTGCAGCTGAGAGAGTGGCTCTACCACAAGTGGTGCAGACTGCGGGCAAGAATCCCAGGAAACGTTTATACCTGCTATAGAGGAGCTGGATGTCCTGGGTGAAGGCAGCAATGAGCCAGGGAACACGGTCAGACACCATGGAGGACCTGATCAAGCACCTGGTGCAGGCCCAGCAGCAGCAAGCC